>NC_046192.1:5062644-5367519 GCF_011004875.1 Balearica regulorum gibbericeps | reverse complement strand
TTAGTAGATAAGATTGCTTCCTATCAGCAAGAATTCAAGAAGTAGCCCAGCTTAGAGTAGGTTGCCTTCATAAATTATATCCTCCTAGGAGGAGGAGAAAATCAGAAGTAATAAAAGAGCTTTAGCTAGGGAAAAGGCTAATAATGTCATAACCTCATGAATTCAAGTATGGAAATTGTCTTACAATGTAAAATTCGTTATTTTTAAGATTCATGATACTGTTGGACTGTTTAATGAGAAACAGCATAATTGATTTTCCATAATGAGCCATCTACCAAAAAAATATTTAGAGAAAAATTGTCTGTTGGTCATCTAAAGAGGTTTTTAAACACAATTTTGCATGCTATTCAAAACAAGAACTTAACCTCAGAAAATATTTTTTAAATGTAAAAAATTAGCTGGTGTTACAAGTAAATGTGTCATTGTGGAAAGTAAAAGCAGACTTCTTAATACTGGCAGCTCTAAATTTCAAGCTTGATGTCAGAAGCTGGAACTGAAGCTCCCCTGCAATTGACAACACATATCTGAAATACCTGAAATTCTCGCTTGTGTGTCTGCAAACAGTGAAATGCTTCAGCTGCACGTGTGGTGAAGCTGAGGAAATGGAGGCCCTTGGAAAAGGAGCTTTCCTGGGGTGACACTCAGTCATCCTGTGTGCTCACTCTGGGCAAAGATAGGATCAACAGTGAAAAAAGCCCTTGGATGCGCCATCCCAATTTCTGCTTTAAACTGTTTTACAGCTGCTGTTAGTAACACTACTGCACTCCAGTGGTTCCCCATGTCGAGATTCAACTATTGCCCACACGTCTCCCTGAAACTACTCCTAAATTGGGGTACTTATTCCTAAATCAGTTCTCAATCTACAAAACCTACTGGAAGGATCTAGTGCCCAAACCATACAAAGGGCGTGAGCCTGGAGACCTCTTAGAAGGGTCGAAGAGTCTCCATGACCTTGACCCAACATGCTGTGCACAGAGCAGGAAGCTTTTCTTACCCTACAGAGCGAGTAAAGTGCATACCCAGAAGGCAGAGGGACTGTAATAAGGCTAGCAGACTCAGCAGAGCTTTTTAGTACACATTAAGATGCTTTATAGGCATTTGGGTTTGCCATCTGATATTGATGAATAATCCTGTAGTAGTCATTAGTAAAGGAAGGGCTCAGTCCAGAGATGATGGCCCTCTGACACCTCACTCCTCTTCATGCTGAGGCTACCACTCAGATCCAAGGAGACTAATTTTTTTTTCCCACCAAAATAATTTTGAAGCTTGGGTAAAATCTGCCTCCAATAGGCTGGAACCTCACTACTTTAGACTTCTTTAAAAATCCATACACTCTAACATTAATACTCCTGTTTATTGATTAATTTTGGAAGTGTTATACTAAATACCTCTATAGTGCAGTGGTTTTGTTCCATTATGTTTCATTCATTTGCTGAATTCCATGTTTTATTGCTGCTGAAGTTAGCTGAAAATGAATCCTATGAATACCTCTTTCCTTGAACTCTGATGCTGGCCAGCTAATGTCTGAAGGGCTGCTAGAAAAGGTTAGAAAAATGTTGCTTGAAACCCCTTCAAATAACTTCAGGCGTTGCTCCAGTAGTCTCCAAAGTATCGCTCATCCAGGCTGGCTTCCCTCACTGGCACTGTGCAACCCTGTCATACCACTGTATAGGCAGCATAAATAAGTATTTCAGCAAAATCGTGTTTCTGGAGGAAATTCTCCATGTAGCAGCCACCAGCACTCTCAAATGTTGTAGGTTTTATGCAGCCATATTCAGCAGTGGCCTTGTGATTATATTGAAATAAAATGTTCTGGTTAAATTGTTTCATCTTTGAAATAGTCCAACACTGAAAACCCTAGGGGGAAAATGAGCATATAATTTTCTCGCTATTTTAAAACCACGTAAGCACCAAGAAAAATAGTATGATTCATTTATTTTGGAGTATGTTGATTAACTAGCAATTAAAGCTTTATAGTATTTTCTTTATGGAACAACAAAGGCCAGTTTAATGCTTTTACTTTAGTTTCGGCTCATTGGACTGGCTTCATACCTGGTACAGACAGATAAATGCTCCGAAAGCGTATGAAGTACCTGCATGCAGCTGAACATGGCCCACTTAGCTCAAAAATATGATGGGTGTTCACAGAAGGAACTTTCATTCATTCACAGCATCTGGTTCCATTACATTCAGCCCAATCAAGCCATGAAATTGAAATTAAATGACTTTTGATGGTGGTAATATTATAAGAATGAAAGCAGGACTGGGGGAAGGGAAATAGCTGCATAGCAGAAGAGGCTCTTGGTGAGGACAGGCTGTATAAAGTGCCTTTAAATTGTTTCACATAAATGACTTGGATGTATAGAAAGATGAACTTGGAACTATTTGATTTATCCAGAGCGCATTTCACCTGCCCTTTAGAATCTAGATTGTGTCTGTGTAACGCAGCACTGCAGCATAGCCTCTTCCTGCAAAGGCTCTGTTGCCTGTTCCCAGGTCTCTGGTGGGTGGCACGTGAACCCCCCCCCACCCTGCAGCACCCCCTCCACCACCCCTGCCCTACCCCCCTGCACTGCAAGTCCTGCTGCCGCCCGGTGTTCTGCCGGCTCGTGGATGCACATCCTGCTGCTGCCCCCTTCCTCGGGAGTCCTGGGGCAGCAGCCTGGAGGGAAGGGCAGGTGGGGAACCGGCAGCAGGAGGTGTGTGGTGTGAGCTGGGCGGGAGGATGGGGGAGGTGGGATGGCAACACGGAGCGAGCAAGAGGAAAAAGATGGGTAAAGAGTGTGGGCGTTATGCAGAACCAGAATAAAATCAGCATCTGGAAATGGGCCACAGTTTCTACCCTGAGGGCTCTGCCAACTTGTGTGTTGAAGTGTGGGCAGGGGGAAGGCAGGGGTCGTGTGTGTGTATGGCTCTTGAGAAACATCAGGTGGTAGAGCAGAGTGGCGCAGTGTTGTTTTCTACTTTGAGGTCTCTGGTGATCTCTCTTTTTGATGAAAAACTTAGTGCAGCTTCTAAGTCTCTATATTTATTTTTGCCAGCATTACAATAATCTTCATTCACTGTGCAGCCATGATTTTCCAATGGCACGTATGCAGTAGGGTAGGTACATAGTGCAAAGGTACTATATATGCATTATAGTATAATACATATAATGTGTAATGCATTATATAATGTATTTTTATTGTAATATATGTAGTACATACATGTATATGTATTACTTAAAAGTGTATATTGTGTATATAGTTGTGTGTGAAGGTCTGAGAGGTGGGTGGCGTTCCCATCTCCCTGGGCAGTTACCCACTGAAAACATTGCGCTATGGCGTGTTTTTAGTGAAGCTGTTGAGCTGCTTAGGACAGCTTTCTGAGTCATGTGGAAGGAGAAGCTCTTGTTCCGACGTACCTACGCCAAACTCGTATACAAGGTAAGTGCTGGGAAGCGTAGTCAAACTGTTTCCCAGGCTGAGCTGCTAGGTCCACGGGAGGACTGGACTCCGCTTAGGGAAATAGGGATATGCTAAAGGCTACGGAAACACCACCCAGCTTACAGATGTGGCTGCTGTTTCTGCTGTGCAAAAGTTGTCATAGCTCTGGGTGAGATCTTGGTGCCACACTTTTCTGTCAGTAAAATGGTAGTGTCCTCCTATGTCTGAGGGTGTGTTTTCAAGATGTTGGTAATGGGGATCACTGATGAGGATACAGTGACAAGTCATTGACACAAACAGTCTGCTTGGGGTGTCCCAAAACAAAATGGAGAGCTTGTGCCCTTTCGTCTCCCACGTGCTTGCTGGATGCCAAGTGCCAGTTCATGGCCCGATTCACAGCCCGCTGTGACAGTGAAGAACTGTTGCCTTGGTGTCAGCATGTTCCTCCTCTTGTGGCCAAGCTCTTGGCAAGGCAGTGGCATCAGTGCAGGCTTGAAATGAATACCTTGCTTTCTCTTGAAACAAGAGGAAAAATCCAGGATAAAAATACAGAAGTGCTAATAAAGCTACTGTAGCCTTATTTATATACATATAAAAACTTCCAAAAGTTTTTGAATATTTCTTAATACCAGAGTTATTTGAAATAGTTGGGAACATCTCCTAGTAATGTTGCTAGAGCTGTTGGCGCCTAGCCACACAGGCAGCTAGATGCTGAATGAATGTTCTTGCTATGTAGGACTAGATAACCGCTGTCTTCTGCCGCCTCATAGCTCCGCCACGTTCAGTTCAGGTACAAAATCAAGTGTCTCCTCGCTGCACCTTCTTGCTCCCAGGAAAGAGCAAAGGTCCAGCAGCTGTGCAGGTACTAGTTGGGGCTCCCAGCACAGAAGGCAAGGGCTGCTCCTGCCCCTAGCTATTTCTAGAGGTTAGGGAGCGTGAGGCCTTGAAACCTTGTCGGCATCAGAAGCGCCCCGCAGTTGTGCGACACAGTCCTGACGGCGCTGGGCCAGGCTCTGTGCTGGTGTCAGGCGGGTAGCTGAGGCCTGGCTGGTTATACAGCTTGCCCAGGGTACCCGGGCAAATCGCTGCTCGTGGAAGGAAGCACATCTGTGGGCTGCACCCTCATCTAGTGCTGAGCTTGTTGCAAAGAACAAGTGCTTCATTTGATTTCTCTAAATACCTCATTGCCTCTAATGATAAACTACACTTACCCGGCAGTTTCCCTGGTCCTGAACCAAGCTGCGTGCAGCTGCTGAGTTTCCTGTTTATGCTCAGGCACCAAATCACTCACTTCTACAGACTTTTTTTTTCTGAGCAGTTTCACTGTTGCTTTTTTAACTGGCTTCCTAACATTTCTGCGATTGTAGGGGAAGGGCTTATTAAACATTACTCCACCTAGGCTTACGTGTATCCGCCTCAGGTCGGCTGGTGGGCTTGCTGCCACGCAGCTCTTGAGCAAGCTGGCTCCTGTCTGCAGTAAGGGCTGGGGTGCTCGCCTCAAACCCTGGTACTCCTTTTCCTCCCTTCTTCAAAGCACTGTGGAGGCAAAATACCCATAGGTGAAAATGTTGGATAGTCTACCCCTACGTATGCTGCTCTCTTGGTGAGTCAGGACTTTATTGAAAATTTTGACAAGTATAATAAATGATGAAGAGCTGTAAGACAGGAGAGGATGGCAGCATCTTCCATGACGTGTTGAGTTTCTCTCTGACAAAGGTGTGTTGCTGGTTTGGGGAGGTTTTTTGATTTGGGGGTTTTTATTTTTGTTTTCCTGAGTGCATTAGAATATACCATTTATTTTTCTAGGTTAGTGGGTAAGATCCCATGCAAGTTGTTCCTGAAAACATGCTTGCTTTCCTTGTCCAGGAACAGCATGCCTTTTCATGTCTATATTTAGCCTTCTCATAAACATGGACAGTTCCTAAAAACCAGTGTCTTTCCCTTTACACAGCCAAGTCTGCCAGAAACCACTCCAGAGAAAGCAATTTCATTTACCACAGCGTTTCTCTAGCCTTACTATTTTTGGAGGTGTTTTCAAAGGCAAATGCACAGAAAGCAGCAGCCGTTTCAGACACACACACTAAAATCAAGTTCCCTAATGTTAGCTGAGGAATGAATTTTACAACACATCACTTTTACTGTCATACCTGAAATGAGTGATTTAACTGATGACTATAATTTAAATCAAAATATTGCAGGCTTTGTTCTGGGAAAAAAGAAGTGGGTGAGATTTAAATGAGAAATAAATCTAGATTGAAACTCTAGACTTTGTTTTCTGATGCTAATTTTCAAAATAATGAACATACTTCATCTTGTTATACACATTACACAACATTAATCCCCTGAGGCACGGTCCGCTGTGCCAGTGTCGCTCGGCTAGTCCTGACAGGGCTGCCACTTCGTCAGCTTCCAGAGCTAACGGGCACCTTGCCAGTGTGGATTTCTGTGTGAATGCAACCCGCCGCCGATGTGTGCGTAATTAAACAGGCCTTTTCCCACGTGAATACATACCTGCGTGGTTATGAAGAGAGAGTAGGACAGAGACGAGATCAGCTAGTAAGACTGGGGATGACTGGTAAGACAGGGAGTATTCTGTGTTGGGGGCAAGGCTTGCTGATCTGCAGGGCTCCGGTTAGGAAAGGCACCCTGGGAGGGGACGCCTCCTGACCGAAGGACAAAGTCCTCTTCTTGTGCACGTTAGCATTTTCCTGGTTCTGCCTGCATCGTGCCAGCAGCAAGCGTGTTCCCAGCATCACCTTCGCCAGACAGATGTGGATCTGGCAGATCTGCTGTGAAGACTGGGCAGCACACAGCTGGCTGAGGTGCTTTGTGGGGTCACCCTCTGCTTCACCAGCACTGAGATTTACGTTCCTTGTAGCTTCAAAGTATGATGCTGTGAGTAGCAAACTACCTAGTTGTTCCCTGGGCTTCCCACCTACAAGAGACACAAAAGCACAAGGGAACACCCTGAGTTCTGTTCATACACGTAACCTTGAATCCTAAGAACTAACCTGAAATTATATTCTACACTGAGTCACATGCAACGGCATTGTGCTTTTTTTTATTTATGAGTTTTAACAAATAATGTGTCAGCAAACAGTTGTGTAACTCATCTGTCATAACGTGTTTCTTTTGAAAGAGAGTTGTATCAAGTGAAGCTTGTGACAGGCTGTATGAATCTGAGTGCAGCTGAAAGATCCCAGAGCTGGTGAGTGCCTGTGGCTGCCAGGCTGCAGTGTGCAAGCGGTAATGTAATGAGGGTGAAAGTCACAAATTAGATCTGCTCTTTTTGCTGCTATACTCTTTCTGTATTCCCTCATGAACTACAGGGAACTACAGGCTGGTCAGTCTCACCTCTGTGCCTGGCAAGATCATGGAGCAGACCCTCCTGGAGGCTATGCTCAGGCACATGGAAAATAAGGAGGTGATTGGTGACAGCCAACACGGCTTCACTAGGGGCAAATCGTGCCTGACAAACTTGGTTGCCTTCTATGATGGGGTTACAGCGTCAGTGGATAAGGGAAGGGCAGCTGACGTCATCTACCTGGACTTGTGCAAGGCATTGGACACTGTCCTGCACAACATCCTTGTCTCTAAATTGGAGAGACATGGATTCAATGGATGGACCACACGGTGGAAAAGGAATTGGCTGGATGGTCGCACTCAAAGAGTTGTGGTCAACGGCTCAATGTCCAAGTAGAGAACGGTGACGAGTGGCGTCCCTCAGGGGTCGGTACTGGGACCAGCACTGTTCAACATCTTTGTTGGCGACATGGACAGCAGGATCGAGTGCACCCTCAGCAAGTTTGCCAACGACACCAAGCTGTGTGGTGTGGTTGACACGCTGGATGGAAGGGATGCCATCCAGAGGGACCTTGACAGGCTGGAGAGGTGGGCCCGTGCGAACCTCATGAAGTTCAACAAGGCCAAGCGCAAGGTCCTGCACGTGGGTTGGCACAATCCCAAGTGCAACTATTGGCTTGGTGAGGAATGGATTGAAAGCAGCCCCAAGGAGAAGGACTTGGGGGTATTGATTGATGAGAAACTCAACATGAGCCGGCAGTGTGTGCTTGCAGCCCAGAAAGCCAACTGTGTCCTGGGCTGCATGAAAAGAGGCGTGACCAGCAGGTCGAGGGAGGTGATCCTGCCCCTCTACTCGGCTCTTGTGAGACCCCACCTGGAGTACTGCGTCCAGCTCTGGGGGCCCCAGTACAGGAGAGACATGGAGCTGTTGGAGCGAGTCCAGAGGAGGCCACGAAGCTGATCAGAGGGCTGGAGCACCTCTCCTGTGAAGACAGGCTGAGAGAGTTGGGATTGTTCAGCCTGGAGAAAAGAAGGCTCCGGGGAGATCTAATTGTGGCTTACCAGTACCTGAAGGGGCCTACAGGAAAGATGGTGAGGGGCTGTTTATGAGGGAGTGTAGTGACAGGACAAGGGGTTTAAGCTGAAGGAAGGTAGATTTAGGTGAGATCTGAGGAAGAAATTCTTCACTGTTAGAGTGGTGAGGCACTGGAACAGGCTGCCCAGAGAGATTGTGCATGCCCCATCCCTGCAAGTGTTTAAGACCAGGCTGGATGAGGCTTTGGGCAACGTGGTCTAGTGGAGGGTGTCCCTGCCTGCAGCAGGGGGGTTGGAACTGGATGATCTTTTGAGGTCCCTTCCAACCCAAACCATTCTATGGCTCTATGATGTATCAGGAAGCCACCTTGTTTTTTATAGGCTTCGGCATTATGGGATATTTTTTCCTTCACATGTACATTTGATAACAATTCAAGAAAATGAAGATTTTGTTAATCACTAAAGTGTGTATTTGTACAGGATGGGACACTCTTTTAGTCTCTGTTTCTAGGTCTGCTTGTGCTGATAAATGAGGCCAAACTACACTGAATGCTTCCAGAGAGAAGGACCCAAGTGTCCTAAGCTTTTAGGTAACTTAGGGCTTCTCTGTCTACAAAAATTAAACAGATCCCCAGAGTTGAGTTATGTGGATACCCTGTTCCTGAACAGAAGGGAGCTTCTCCTGAATAACTGTCTCTGCAAATAGAGCATCCTTTGGGGGAGTTTTTTCTAGTGCCACTGTCAGAGGATCCTGTAGTCATCAGGTTGGTGGTTGTAGTGGAACTGGTCTGGTTCTGCGAGGCAATAGGGAATTCTGAAGAATCTACAAGCAATCTGTTATTTTTGGATACTTAATGCTGACTTGGTAGCCTTAGTGGTAACAGATTACTATGCGTAGATACACACTAGCCTATCCATCTGTTAATTATCTTCCCTGATCCACTGAAAAGGTGGAATATTTTTCTCTGTCATGTTAAATCATATATTTATGCTGGAAGGGAGCAGGCAATATAAATCATTGCAGTGCTTAGTTCTTTGTTTAGAAGAAAAGAAGGGTTTTCTTTAGTCTTAAGTGCCTTTTCATCATAGAATGGTTTGGGTTAGAAGGGACCTCAAAGACCGTCTAGTTCCAACCTGGCCTTGAACACTTCCAGGGAGGGGGCATCCACTACTTCTCTGGGCAACCTGTGCCAGTGCCTCACCACCCTCACAGTAAAGTTTCTTCCTAATATCTAATCTAAACCCATGCTCTTTCAGCTTAAAGCCATCACCCCTTGTCCTATCACTCCATGTCCTTGTAAACAGTCCCTCTCCAGCTTTCCTGTAGGCCCCTTTAGATTTAATTCTATCAGGGCTTTAGCTTTCTGAATGTGATCTCTGGCTGCTCAGACAATTTCTCTGTATTTCTCCCGGGCTACCTGCCCTTGCTTTTCCACCCTCTGTAGGCTTCCTTTTTGTATTTGAGTTTGTCCAGGAGCTCCTTGTTCAACCATGCAGGCCTCCTGGTGGGCTTGCCTGACTTCCTCTTTGTTGGGATGCATTGCTTCTGAGCTTGGAGGAGTTGATCCACATGTGATGTAGGTTGAATTGTGAATTCGGGGGGGGGAAACCCACACAAAAACCCCAAAACAAAACAGGACTTGGTTTGGGGTCTCCAGGCTTTGGCTGGAAAATGTAAAACTCTTTGTTCCTGAGCAAGAACCAAATGCCAGGGTTACATGGAAACAGTTACAAGGTTGTGGGGTTGGTTGCTGCAGGGTAATTGGTTTGTTACCTGGAGGGCAGATCTTTTCCTGTGCCTAAACATGTGAATTCGCAGCTTCCTTTCAGAAGATGCCATCCCAGTTGCGTATCTAGTCATTGACTCTTGATGTGCAGAAGTAACATATGATACAAAATATTTCATTAGTGACTTGGAGGTGATAGAGAGGAAATGGAGAAGTGCTGAGACTCATCTTTTCCTGGCTATGCAGTTTAATTGTAGTCCTTATTCCCTTCTGGCTCTGTCCCAGAGGCCATCTTAACATGAAAAGGAGGAAGAGCTAGGTGGGACAGGCAGCCTGGGAAGAGGGGCAGAGCGGGGCTCACATTGCACTCCATACTGTGGGTCTTAAAGATGCACCCAAATCCCTACTTGATATATTGAGCAAAAGAAGGCTAATCTGTTAGGATATATAAAGGGATAAAGTCTTCTGCAAAGTGGCCAAGCTGGGTGTCAGGCTGCCTGGGGTCTCACTGGATGAAAAGGAAAGCAAGCAGCTCCCACGCTTACTTGGGACCAGCCCCGAGCAGGACATGTCAGGGTGCACACCTGGGTCCACACCGCGGCCGTGTGGGCAGCGCTGCTCCTGCCAGCGCTGGTACGGCAGCTGCCTGCTTCTGGGAAAGTACAGAGGGCAGTGTGAACCTTCCCTTCCAAACTGAAGGTCTTTTGTGTTTTAGTGAAGAAAATGCATAATATAAATAAGCTGAAGATTATCTTAAACCAGAAGGAAGACGTTTTGAAACAATAAGCCCTCAGAAATGGGATAGAACGTATGAATCTCTGTGCAACTTTAAATGCACTCTGGTCAAGAGTGCCTCTGGGTACCCCGAGTTCTGAAGAATATCATTAAAAAGGGAAGTAAGCTAGATCATCACTTGAAAAGAAGATTCAATACTGGCACAAGCCCTTCATAATTTCAAATTTGAAGTCTCCTCTGGGAGAACAGTAACTAAGGAATCCAAAAATATCGACAAGGCTTTCATAGGCTTTGGGCTTCTCTTTTTTGTTTTGTTTTAAAGCAAAAAGCCGTATGCCTGATCCTTTCTCTATAACCCAGAGGTGATTAGAGACTTCCTGTGAAGTATCAAACTGCCATACTCAGATGATAGAAAAGATGTGAATAAGCATATCTTAGAAGAAACATTTGAGCTTTGCAAAAAAAAAAAAAGATGGTAAGAACAAATCTGCTGGGGAGGTAAATGTGTGCAAGTAAGAATTTTATCACTTGTGTTAGAAGCTGGATCCTATGTTCCTTTAAAAAAAAAAGTCTGTTTAATCATTCCCTGGAAATGAGATCCCTGCTGTAACAATTAATTCATAAAGCTGCCAAAGACTTCCAGGCCTGTGGGAGTCAGGCTGGTAGCCGTGATTAATGCTAACTGCAGGTGTGTGGCTGGCTTTCCGAGGAACCAGCCGTAGGGGAGGCATCAGAAATTACTTAACCCTGCCCAAGTGGGCTTTGTCAAGAGACCCCCTATGAACAGGTAACAAGAGGAAAATTGTAATTTTACAGCAATTCAACAGGTAGTGCCGAATGCCTCTTGGGGCGCGCTTTGCTTCAGCAGAGGAAAAGCATTAGGTATGATTGACGGGCACTCTCCATATTACAGATCTGAAGTGATTCAAAGTCCTTCAGTCAGGTATGCGAAAGGAATGACCCACAGCTTCTGGGCCTGGTTGTCCTGGGTAGCTGCAACTGGGGGGGGGAACCAGAAAAGCTAATCATCTGCCCCTGTTTTCTGTTTATGAGTCTTCACTGGAAGATCCAGTAATATCAGGAAGTTCAAGAGGTAAATGCGAGCTGGGCTCGGTAAGCCAGGCTTTGTTAGAGACCCAGCTGGAAGCGGGGCTGGGATCAATAATGTGTGTGCAGAGCTTGGCTCAAGGAGTTCGGCTCTCCCACCAGGAAGGAGGGAGGGCAGGCAAAGGGCCTTGAGTCATGATTATCATCTCATTAGGAGGGAAACAACAATTCAGTTTAATGAGGGAAAGAGGTGCTTTTCTGATGTAACTGTAGTGTAACTAGACTAAGGGTAGTGTTACTTCTTTTTGTGTCTGTGTGTCTCTTATAAACACGTGTACCTCTGCTGTCTGTCTTGGACATCTTGGGGGTTTTTTACCTTAATGTGGATTATTGTTATTTAAGATTAAGTGAATGAAACAAGGTGTTTTTTATTTGGTATGGCAAATCCATAAACTAGGAGGTTTTTGTTTAAGAAGTTTAGCAAGTGCCCCAACTCCCTAGCATATCCAAGGGGGTATACATCCTGTGGTATCCAAAGGATGACACCACAGTGGGTTCCCATTTGAGCTGCACAGACCAGGTAGGGTGCTAGTACCGCTGGGGAGGAGTAGGAGAAATACCATTTAGTGACTGCTGGTGACACTGCAGTCTCCCTGGCACGTAGGAAGGCGCTCCCAGGGAGCGTTTCACGGTTAGGTACCTGATTCCTGCCCACAATGTCACTGTGCACTGAATTGCATCCCTGGAGGACAGCATTATTCTGAACGGTTTAGCCTTCAGCGCTACACGTGACACTCTTTGGTAATATGATGGAAACACGCAAAAGCCAGGTTTGCAAATATGCTGTGGAGCAGATGTAGAGAGACTCCCCATTGCTGCAGCATGGCCCCCAGCTGGCAAGGCCCTGGGAAGGAAGCGTGAGTCTGATTTACTGCTTCGGCTGAGCGTTTCCATCCTCGAAGATCAACAGCGTATGGTTTGCATTTACACTGTTTGCGTGGGGAAATATCAATATCAGCTGAGCATCGCTCAAAGGTGTCTCACAGCGCCATGCACACATCCCCTCCTGGCTCTTTGCGTTGAGCAGAAGACACGTGGCCCCTGGCTTTTTTAGAGAGGAGGCTGTGTGGAGCTTTAAAGGCAGACTGTAGGAAATGCCCGCTGTAGGGGGTGGTGGGGATCTCTCTGTCATGTTTCCAAAAAGCAGAAGTGATTTGGTTTACTCCCTTTACTTCAATGCTGTGATGCGCCTTGACAGAAAGGAGGAGCTCACCTTTGAGAGAGGGGAGTGAGGAGGGACTGTTTGTCCCACTGGTCTGGCTGGGGAGCCTGGCTTGGGGGTCCCTTGTGGTATGGGGTGCGGGGGGGGGGGCATTGAATTATATCCTTGAGCAGCTGAGAGAGGCCAGAAAAGTGAGAATAGCATGGACCGAGCTTGGAAAGAGAAGCAAAGTCACAAAACTGAAAAGTTTGCTAAGTATCAAGCAATGCTGCCAGCATCCCCACGCCAGTGTGTACCCGCCTCTCCCTTTCTACCTAAAGGCTTTAATTCACTGTATTCTGCTTGACTAAGACTTCTTCTTTTAAAAGAAAGCCTACCCCGTGTCACCACAGACACCGGCAGGTTGTGTAGCTCCCCAGGGAATGAAGCCTTTACAAAGACACTGGGTGTTTCTGGATTCCCTATGAGGGAGCAGCAGCAGACTGAAGGCGTTTGAGGGTGAAAGGCACGGTCCCCACCGATCCATGACCCATGTAAGGAGGTCTGACAGGGCTTGGCATGTATTGTCCATGTAATTACATACTTCATATGAAGAGATTAATTTTCTTTAATTCATACGCTAAGCAATTTGAGAAACCACCCAGGATTACAAAGGTTGTTACAGATCTGGTTTTATGTTGGCATAAAACAAGATTATGTGTAGTTTTGTGTTTAAAACATTTTAAATGTACTGTGGTAATGGAGCGCTATCCTTTTTAGTCAGCCTAACCTGAAGAGAATCGGAGAACTTATAATGGTATTAGAGGAATGCTCAGTTTTGGGTAATTTTTTCTTAAAGCATCAGCAAAGTAAAGAGGCCGATTTCTAACAAAGCTCTTTGTGTGCCTCTGAATTCATGACAGCTAAAACAATTCTGTTAGCTCGCAGATTAGATTAGAATTGTAAAAATGAAATAAAATGCCGTCTAGGTAAATGATCCACTACCACAGGTGTTGAAAAACAATCCTGAGTAGAAATGGTCTAGGCACCAAATAATTAAATTACGATGATAGATGATAGTTTAATAAGGTGATCGTTATGAGACTTCTTGGTAAGCTTGCAATCTTGAGTGCTTCTAACAGCATTGGCTGGCACATTTGGAAGGAGGCAGCGCAGAGGACTTGAAATGAGATTTCCATCTGACAACTGTCAGTTTTGCAGGGAGAACTGTGTCGTTCGCTTTCCGTAGTACACTGCATAAAGCTGTGTTGTCTGTCTGTACGCTAGGCAGCTTCTTTGCATTATATAGCCTTACTGGGTTTCAAATGTCTGTTTTCAAGGGCTGTAAACCAACTAGCTTTCTCTCTCCTTTGTTTGGATTGTTAATAGGTTAAAAGGCCAGTGCATAACAACTAAGAACCAATCCTGCAGGTACTGAGCATGTTCAAATCTGATTCTCAGTGTCTATGAAATATTGACACTGGCTGATCAAAGGAAATCCCATGAAATAGGAGGAAGAGACGCATTCACGATATCCTCAGAAACACGGAGTTCTCGCACTGTATCGCCAGCAAACCTTTCCTCTGAACTAGGTGCTCTTGCATTAAAGAGGAAAAAGCAGTTGTTGGCCTTCAGGCAGAGAGGAGTATTTTGTCTCCCAGTAGAGGTATTTGGGGGTTGAGTGCCCATCTATTTGCTAGAGGCACTGCAGAACCACCAGGCAGCAGCATACGTCAGATATTTGATATCTAGGTCAATGCATACGATCAGATTAGAGGCGAAAGGTGTCCTGATGTCAATGTACTGTTGACACTCACTCAAGTGTTTCCTGTTTTCCCCAAGATGACTTTACAGAGCGCAGGTGACAGGGCAAAAGGGAGAAACTTGGTCTCACGATGCAACCCTGACCCCATAATGACTTCTTTTCTTGGGGAAAAAGCCAAGCTTTAAAAAAACCCAAACTATTTATTTTGGAGTCTTGTGTAATTTCTTCCTTTGCATTTATGAAGTAGCACGTGTTGTGACAGAAGCTGGCTTACCTGAGCAGCAGTGCGGAGGGACAAGCTGGGAGGCAGCTCTAGGAGGTCAATCTGCTTGCATTAGGCTAGCAAAGTAGCAGCGCTCGCAGCATCTCGGGAAATAAATCACTTGCTGAAGAGCCAGTTCAGGTTTAGAAGCCCACTGTTTCCCATCAGAACGCAAACCAAGAAAGGACAGGTTGCAGCAGAGGCAGCTTTACTGCCATAAATTAAACGTAAGAGTGGTTTGGGGTTCGCACTTGCTCTCCGGTCTGATCAGTGGAAGGTGAGAATGAGTTAGAGACATCACAGAAAGTGTAAGTCATGGTAGAAAATGGCTTCACTGCTGAGCTTTGCTTTCACAGGAGAATTTATTTAGATTGTATTGTTGCCTCTCTTGATTTGAATTTAGTAGTCATAAGTATATAACCATGAATATGAAGGCAAATGTTGCAACCAGTAGAAAGCCTCTCTGTTAGATGGTGGAATAATTATTACCGATTTTCATGAGCTATATTGATTTGAGTGTAGAACTTATTAGTTGGTATCTCTAACACACTGTAGTGTTAAAATTCATCAATACAGGTCTCATAAATGCCAATATGTAACAGCAGGTGCTGCTGTAATTTAGTGAATCATTATAATTTCTATTTGGTAAGTCAGATGCCATCACTGTTAATGTTTAATTTGTAAGTTAGTGCATCACCCAGCAGTGTAAGAGGAATGAGGCTGCAAACACATTTTCAGTAAATATGATATAAATACCGTGACTCCTGCTATTCAGTACATCCCATATGTTAGCTGTTGATAACTATGATTTTTCTATAAATACAGCATTGTACCCTGACCTTTAAAAGGATGAGATGTAAAATTGAGAAATTTACCATGATACATATCTTTTGAAAGAAAGTGAAAAGGATCTGAATTTAGGATTGAGCAAGGGGAAAGGCTATTAAAGATAAGTATGTGCTTCTCCTAATGAGTTCTTAGGACTCAGCCCGGGTTAAACAGGAAATTCTGATCTTGAGCATGCATTTGTTCAGGAGGGGTATGTGTCCTGATGTGAGCAAAAATGTCAAGTCTTGATTTATGTGTGTTTGGATGGGATTTCAAGAGCTGCCAAGTCTGTGATAGTGTTGTCGCCCCAAGGCAGGATTGTAAGCCCTGTGAAGATACTGGTGTAGCACACACGTGTGAGCTGAGGTGCCACGGCAGCGTACCTGCAGCACCACGGGTTTCGCGTGCCTCTCCCCAGGGCCTCAGCTGGTTTGTGACGCCTGTTCTCAGACTGCTGCTCCCCGGGCTGGCTGTTCTGCAGCTAACTCAGCTATCTTCATGTGATCTGCTCTTGTGCTCCTAAATTGCAGAGGAGATAAATTTTGTGTGCCTGGGTGCCAGGAGGTGCCTTACTTTGGGTGGGCCACTGACTTTTTTTTTTAAGTCTGCAGCAACATAATCCATTTTGAAGCACATTTTAAGATGGTTGTGGCCAGCCCTTCATCGTAAGGCTCTCGGGATCAGTGGCCCTAAATGAACGAGCGAGCAGGAAACGAAGGGTCACAAAGGGCTGAAAGACAGAAAATGCCACTCCACAGACAGGCCTTTGGTAAACACTGCCTCTAGTGCTCACAGCTTAGCCAGAAAATCCAGGGTGATGCTTACTTCTGCATTGGAAAAGACACTTTGAGTAGTTTCTCCAAAGTTTCTGATGATTGAAAGGTTTTCCTTGCCTTTAGGAGGGGTCTCTACGTGTGCCTGGTAATAGGACGAATGCCAGTCCGGCATCCCATCCCTCGTGAGCGACTCTGGGTCCATTCCAGATGAATCCGCTTACCTTTCCTTCCTTTCCATTTTCTGTCCCTCACAGCTGCTTCTCCCAGAGAACTATTGCAACAAACATTAATAAAATACTACTGTCATTTTGCAAGTGAGCTCTTTGCCGTGCCTAATATCACAGCATTTTACCAAGATTAAACAGTACTCGATTGGAATTAAAAATGCCTTCACCAGGTTAAGATCTTATTGAAGAGTCAAAAAAATGCTGAATTGTCTGATTCAGTTAAAAATACCCCTTTTCCAGTATGCCTTCTGATACATAAGCCTGCTGTTATAACTACATGAAACTCAGCTGGGGTGGGGGAGTGGAAATCTCCCATTTCATTTGCTGCTTTTTCTGCCCTCAAGGCAAAATTCGCAACACACAATATGGAAATGCTAGTTCCAGTGACATGTTTTATACCACTACCCAATCTGGCTACAATTTTAATATAAGCATCACATTAGCAAGTGTCTCATCTCCCTAAAATATCTCCTTTAGTTTTTTAAATGTAGTTCCTGAAAGCTTTCACGACAGTTCGAGGAGGTATTCTTTCTTCCTTTCCCCACTCTTCCCACCTCCTGCCATCCTCACCAGCTTGGCAACGTTTCCTTGGCCCTTTGGTGTCCGAACTTTCGCTCACTGGTACGAAATTACAGCTCAGTCTGTTTTCCTCCACTCCCCGGGAAGCAGGAAGAAACCTCACATATCACGACTAAGTGACATTTAGCACATTGCGTATCATCGGTTTCAGCTCTTTTTGAGCAGGCGCTGGTAGATTGAAGAAGTCAACACAGTAGGAAGTGTCTTACCCACAACAGTCTGCCTACTCAGAAACTGCGAGTTGGACTTTATTTAATCTACAGCTCCTTTAAAGTGACAGGGTTGGTAAATGGGATGCTCGTTTGCATCTCTGCTTCTGGAAAGCCTCTTGCTGGTTCTGCTCTGTGGCACTGCGGATCCGGGTAACTGGGACTGTGGGGATAACGTTATTACCGGCAACTCGTGCGTCTCCAAGGAACTACTGTGGGTTGTGCTTTCAGGAGACCCTTAACGATTCCTCCCGCACCCCGGAGGCACCAATCAATACCTGACTTTGTCTTGCTGGTGTCATCTGCACAGGATATCGGCAGCATCTCTTACAGCAGGTGCTCATTAAGAAATAGCAGCTTTCCCCACTCAGACCTCCCCTCGCACAGCATTTTGTGGTCTGCATAATTCCTTGTGCTTAACGTGTTCCAGGAGAGCAAATGAGATCGCAGAATCAGGCAAATGTGCTTGTGTAAATTCACCCCGGAGACCTGGCTATCGGCTAACCCCAGCTCATGTGGTCGAGCCGTGTTTTTGATTTATTGTTCAGATGCTTATGTGTACATGGCCTTTTTCAGAAGTAAAACGTACAACAGAAAATTCAATGAAGCTCTTCTGAGGGTACAGCATGAGGAAGTAGAAGATAATGGATGAGGAGGATGGTTTAGGGGAAGAAAGGAAGGCAATAGGCTCAAAATCCTATTGTTTCACAATTTCCATAGCAGTCATACCCCCAAACAAGTCAGGCCACGTACTACTCTTAATTATACTGGTTTCAGACAAAAGAGAACAACTGATGAACTCTTACAACGCTGACTCACGTAGTTAAAGGATTAGAACAGTTAAAGGAGCGGCAAAGGAGACATCTTTGAGTTGCGTATTGAATTGCAGAGGGCTACACGAATATACTTCTACGGGGCAGCAAATGCAGGTGATCAGGGTTCGCTGCTGGCAGTAACACGAAGGAGCAGAAGGCACGTGAGAAGGCAGAAACAAATTAGGAGAGGCAGAAGAGGAGTATTTACTTCAGTCAGCATCACTGTAGCTGTTTACAATGTGTGTGTTATAGTGTACAGTACAAAATGTGCAACTATTTTTCATGACTCATATTGCTTTCAGTGACGATTCCTTCGGTATTGGGAATTGCGTATCTCTGTGGTCTGTATGCTTAATGTTGGAATAAAAATATATAAGCTTTAAAAGTCAGACATAAACTCTGCTTTATTTGGCCTCTCGTTCAAGTAGCTGCTGTGTTTCTAGTCTTGTCTGAAGGCCAGATGAGGTAGTGAACTGCAGTCAATTGAAAATGTGGATCAGGATGATCAATGATTAACATGTTCAAACATGTTTATAAGGTCACATTTGGTTCCGTTAAAGTATATTTGCTTTGAATGAGGTGGGTGATCTAGACTCCTCCCTCTTTTCTTCTTTATTTACCTATGTTACCCACAGGTTTTAGTAGCAGTAATAATTTATTTGCATCTGGAACAAGGATGAAAGCGTTGATAAAAAAAATATAGGGAGACAAGTAACAATTCATTAGGGAACTCCATTAGAAACATCTTTTAATGGTTCTGCCTTTGGCAAGCTAACACTTTAATTTTTTTCAGTTGACTTGTTATTAATGTGTTTTTAACCAGAGTGTTATGCTGCACTAAATCAAACCCCATATAAAAACTTAAACTTATCACAATGATGAAATGATTGTTATCAATCAAACATGGTCTTGTCATGGAGTGAAACCATGGGATTTCCTTCGCTTCTTGTCTTGTTTTTGACAAGACCTATTTTCCTTAAAAATATTTAGCTAACATTAATTGTACTTATCTACTTTAAAGCTTCATCAGATGCATAGCTAGCAATCTTGCAGGTTGTTTGCAGCGCAAGAGTAACGCTTGTCCTCATGATCTAAGTCAGCGTAAGAGCCGACGCTGTGCTGTAAGGATATACTACGTAGATTATTATTGTCAAAGCAAGTCTTTATTTTGCTGTGGAAAATATGAATGTTTCATCTTATCTGCCATTACCGCATGAAGCAAGAGATCCCTTACTGAAACTGAGTGTATGCTTTCTCTGCTTTCCTCTCATCATTTCTTGTGTCTTCTTGGGTTGCAATATAACTGTATCGATAGCATCTTTTATTCTGCATTGTCTTTTTTTGTAAATGTGGTACATGTGAAAGTAGAAACAAAATATAAGAACAGTGGAGAACAATCTGTGACTCATACCTTAGCAATTAAATATTGTCAAATATATTTTACATATCTTATTGTACCCACCACTGGCTCAGGGTCAGCTGCTCCTGTCTCTGGCTCCAGGGGCTGTCTTCACCTGGGCCGGGTGAGATCCCTCATTCTGCCGGTCTCAGGCCCTGCCTTTGGCAACGGTTTCCTTCGTCTCAGCTGTGTCATCCAGGAGATGTAACTGAGTTTTGGGAATTTCCACCCCAACAAACCCTGTAGTGACCTGGGTGTTTTTCAGAACCCACAAGCTGTTTGTTTTCCTAACAGGAGCAAGGCACGGAGAGTAAAAGGGGTTTGAAAAGGCAGTCTGCGTTAGTGCCTCGCCGTTTATTCCTGCCCCGTTCCTTGCCTTCCGTTATTTCTGCATAACCGTGTGTGCGCACATGGTGAAACGTGAGGAATTGAACTAGAGTGAAACCTCAGTTCTCCCATCCTGTTTATCGTAATGCACGAGCAGGGACTGTCCGTGGGGATGCGATGGAAGCGCCGAGACCCTTACAGTGCCTCTGCCCCCAGGAGCAATGCTTCCAAACCGGTCGCCTTCGCCCAGGAGACTTAGGCCTGTAGGGAAGCCACTGCTTTACCTGTGTGGTGGCACCTTCTGTTGCAACGGGTTTGGGTGCAGGTTTCAAGGCTGTATATGGAGTAACAGAGTAAAATAGGGATGTAGATATGAGCCTCAGTGAGCTTAAGGGACCATCTGAAAAGAGGCTCTGCAGTGCGTTTTCCTTTGTTTACTAATCAATAGGTACTTCTTTGGCTCAGCGTTATTTCCAGTCCTAGCCCTAAGTGGTCACGGATCACCAACCTTCGGGTCATGCTGCACAGCTCAACTGTGTGCCCAAGGGGCTAAAACTGCTAGGACCTGATCGATGTGGATTCAGTGACACCGACAATAGGAGGTATGCTTATTACATTGATTTTGGAGGGGTTTTTTCCTAAAATGTTGACCATTGCTAGTTTTGATTTTCTTTGAGTGGTTTCAGGTATCTTGCCAGGAGAAGTGTGCGTAAAACAACTCATTACTACTTTATTAGTGCTGTGGCACTGGTAGCAGTATTGATGGGAAGGAGCTAATACCACTTACTACTGCTCACGAGCTTCAGTTCCATCCAGCTATTAGCATCACATCTGCTTTTGGCCACTGCCTGGTGAAAATCACTTGCCTCAGGGATGAGACATCTGTCCTTCTCCGCCACCCCCATCCTAGATCCAAAGTCAAGCAAAATTACATTTGTTTTGGAAACTTAATGTAGCGCGTGCACAACTTCAGGGTTCAAGTTTTTTTTAAAAAAAAAAATAAATTTATTTTCAGAGCTTGATCCAGCTGCTCTTTCATAAGGAGGGTGTTCAGTCAGTGGGATTTCTGTGTGGTTAGTCCTCAACACATTGCCAAGAGCGTTACCAGTGTATAGTCACGTGTGAAATCCCTTATTTTTCATTTTGATGCTTTAAAGACCTTTTCTCGCTGCCTGTTTCAGGAAAGCGGCTCTCATGAGACATCCTAGGTAGACAGTGCACGGCGGGACAGTCTCCACTCCCGAAGGTAATTCAGAGCTCCTGAGTTAGGTCCTGGCTCTGAACTGCCTTCTGGAGGCACCTTCGGAGCTACAGCAGGCTCTTGGTCATCCCTGACCATCTAATACTGTAAATATTTCCTGGTGCAATATTTCTTCTTCTTCTGAAGTTTGGCTACACTGAAATCATTGAAACTGTTGGTGGTTATGCAAGATACAGCTTCTGGAGGTTACGTCATGAGGTCCCAAATATGAGTGAGGAACTCTAGAGCCAATTCATTGCAGGTAGTTACTGGGAAACTTTGCAAAGCAGGTGGTTTTCCACCCTCTCTTTCCAGTATTAGAATGACAGCATGGTGCATGCAAACCAGAAACATGTCCTTTGTAAAGAACTATTAAGTGTAAATTGCAATGTTCTCTGCCTTTAGATATTAGTGGGGCTAATTTGAAAGGGAGAAGGGGGAACTACTAATTCAAAATAAAAGCAAAAACAAAAGAGCAATCATTGTTTGAACTTTTATTCAGTATTTCGTCACTTGTGCTAGAGAAACAGCTGGTAAATTTTCAAGTATAAATTTGCCACTTTGCAGAAGAAAACCAGATTTGACTCTGAAATGGTATGTATAGAAAAATGTGATAGAGCAGTCATGGCGGGAGCAATGTCCAGTGGTGAAACTTGATCTGCAGTCTAGCGTGATTACCAAAGTATTTTATTCTTCATACGTGTATATGTAATTATTTTGTGTGGTTCTGTTTAAAAGCTTTGTTTGTGTTTCCAAATGGTGCAGGGTGTAAGTAAGTGCAGAAGGACGGAAGTGACCTCTGACTGCACCTTATCCTGTTGTTTTATATTCTGGCGCAGCAGTAACCTGTTAATATGGTGCATTTCACACCTCATTGCGGACCGTATTAAAAGTTTTTATCCTAATTCCTTAGTAAATATTAATGTACAGTATTCACTAGTATCTATTTCATTTACTTTACCCATTCTTCTCTGTAATTTTATTTCCTTTAGCCGACAGTGATTCTAATCAAAGCCAAATCCAGTTGTTTTAATGATCAGTTTTTATTAGTCCCTCAGGCAAACCGCACTGCAGAGAGATGTCATTGGAGCCCAATATTATTATGCCTCTACAGAAATGATTAATTTAACCTTTTTGCATATTGCAAGAATTAAAAACATAATAAATCAGCAGAGGTTTATTATACTAAGTGATGTATGTAACCTATTAGCCGTTTTGTTTGGTTTAGTTGTACAGTACTTGTCAAGTTTTCTTTAAAAAAATCATCATTTACGGTCCTGATCCAAAGGCTACTAAAGCTGACGTACAAGTTGCTGTTAGTTTCGTAGCTGACTGATCTCAGCTGCTCCCATATGAGACTCATGATAAAGAAAAAAAAGAAATTAATTCTCACAGAGTTCAGTGAGGCTAAGATTGCAGCAAAGAAGTTTAGATTTTCTTAATAATGATGTTTTGTCAGGGTTTTTTTAAATCAATGAATATAAAAGCCCTAATCTACACATAAAATTATACGTATTAGAGGATACTCGTTTCTCTTATCTCTGCTGTGAAGTGTATTGTGGATAAACCGTTTGGACTAGCGGCTGCAATGTCATCGTTACTGTCAGTGCAGAATGTGGGAGCTGGCTGTAGTCAGGGATCACAGCTCTGGACAAACACTGGAAAACTCGTCCCTGCCCCAAAATGCAAGTTTACTCAACTGTAGTAACTCCTGTTCCAGCACGCGGTGCTGGCAGCAAGAGGCAGAGGACGAGGGCTCATACATGGCGGCAGCAGCAGCGATCTGCACCCACGCTCTTGTTTACAAGGCATTCGAGGCTCAACTGTGCCCTGGGCAAGAAGCAGCCTCCTGGGCCAGCGGGTTTGTTCTGAGGGAATTATTTTGGCAAATAGAGACTGGTCATTCAATTAAAAAAATCGAGTGGGTAGATTGAATAAATGTTGCATCTTAGGTGAATAAACACAGAGTCATTCCCTGAGTCACAGAAATGGTTAAAACAGCCAAGACAGGACTTGGTTACCATCCTGCCTGCCTAGCGCAGTGAGCGTGGCCCGGAGGGGGGATTCTCGGCAGGCAAAACAGCAGGAGTGATAACCATGTTCCCGATACTCTTATCCCAAGTAGGGCAAACAAAACACTTTAATTGGTTTGCAGTTCCAAAATATTTTACAAACACCAGACGGTGGAAACCTTTCAGTGCTTCCGAAAGGTCCCAAATCCGATTGCCAAGAGGGAGGCTCTGCAGCTGGCGCTGCCTGGGTGCGAGGCAGCCCGAGGAGCACGGCGAGGAGGACAGCTTGTTTGCTGCCTCACTGGGACTGGCACAAACCCAGCCTGGCTGGCAGCAGGTCAGCAGCTCATCTACCTAGCCGAGGGCTTGCTTAGAGGGTTTCACAGGTACCTACGTGTTCTGTGGACTTGGCTTTTTCTTATAAAAAGCTTTTGTTCAATGTGTTTGAGAAGCCCTTTTCATCTTTGCTGTTCCCGACTGCTACAAATAGTGGCTTGTCACAGGTGGAGGGGCTTCTCCAAGGGACAGGGATCGAGCGCCTGCCTGTCCACGTGGCTGAGTGGCTGATCTTGAAGGTTCGCTCTTGCAAAGCAGTAGTGAGGAAGCAGAGTGGTTCCCTGGGTCAGCAGGCGGTGTGAGCGGGAGCTGAGGAGGAAAGGAGACAGAAGGAAGAGCACAAGGCAGTCAGAGGGAGAGGACCCAGGGTCTGCTAACCACGGTATGGGTGGAGACACGCAAAAAAGACGGTGGCTTTTGGCAAGTGGAAGGGCACAAATGACTGGGTTGGGGCATTAGATCTCTCCAGGACCCCTGGCAGCCACCCCTGGGCTCAGTGCAGTTGTTAAAGTCAGGAGTGAAGCTGAAGTGCAGGGTTACCCTTTCCCAGGCCGTGAGTGAGGGGGAAGCCAGGGGTAACCCTGCACCTGGAAAGGACTGGAAACTCACTGGAAACACTGGAAAGAACTGGAACTCATCAAACATGAGAGAGAACTTGGTACTGAGCTAACCCAGGTGAAAGCTGCCAGGAACTTTCTTCCGTAGGCCTGAAAGGGCAAAGGGGGAACCTAAAGCTCTGCTGTTCCTGAGCAGATCTGAGAGGGGCAGTTAAAAAGAAAACAGCTAAAGGGAGTAGGTGAGAGGAGATACAATTGAGGACACAAATATAAATTCTTGCACACAAAGACCTATTGTTTTGTACTCAAAAATAGAAAAGAATAGGGTTTGGAGAGACAAAATGAGCAACATATATGACATTGAGGGTTTTTTATTGAATCAAACAACTTTTGCTGAATGCTGAGAAGCAGAGGAAATGAAAAATCAAAAGGCTAATCAGAAATGATCCTATATTCTAGGCTTTTTTTTCAACTTTGGGAGCTGGCCTATTTCACTTTGTGGTACAGCTTATCTTTTAGAGAGACATCTATTTATAATTTTTAAATTATCAGCAATTCCTCTAGTGGTCCATTCCTCTATTACTAAAAGTGTGTGGCTCTTGCCAGCCTAAATTTGTCTGGTTCCACGTCCTGCCTACGGGACTGTTGCACCTCTCCTAGGATGAAAAGCCTCCTCTTATCCGTTTCCCTTTCCCCAAGTATTTACTTAGTGATCAGACATGCCTTAACCTTCTCTTTGATAAGCTAAATAAATTGTACTCCTTGAGACTGTCACTGTAAGATGTGTTCTCCCATCCTTTAATCAATCTCACAACTTATAGCCATATCCGATTTATCAAGCTCTCTCTTGATGTGTGAACACCAATGCTGAATGTAGTATTTTGCTGGCAGTAGTGGTAATATAATTTATTCAGTTTTCCCCCGCTATATGCCCAAAGCACTCTCTAGCCCTGTACCCATAAAGCTACTTGGCAAGCTCATGCTCAGGTCACAGCCTGCCAGGATGCTCCCATCAGGCTGTGGGCTTTCTCCCTGCGTGTGTATGACTTGTTCCCTTTACCTGCTGTCAGGCTTCTCAGGTGACCCAGCACACACGGGTTGGTGGGGTTTCTCCCCAATGTTTAGCCTTTGCCATTTATCATGTACATGATTCATCAAACCATTTTCACTTTGTGCTAATCAGTGGCTGCATACGATTAACAGAGCATGGGTTTACCAATATTGCTGTGCCCATAGCTCTTCTTACTGTATCAAAAAGATTGTTGTCTAGCATAAAAGACTTCAAAGGAGGAAGCACTTGCTCTGTCAGCAGTTTCTAAAGATTCATTTTCTTTCTTCATCATATTTTGTAGCTGTCCAGAAAGGCTTTGCACAGCAATAGATAGAGCTGCCTGAATAATCCCTCTGCACTTACTATGCCACATGTGCCATGGGAATTCGCAGCCATCTCTGTTAGAAAAATCCCTTCCCCATGGAGTTGAGTGAGGAAGGAAGAGGTGAGGTTAGGTTGGTTGGCTTGTTTGGGGGCTTTTTTTTTTTTCTGCTGGTTGGTTTGTTTTCCTTTGTGGGAACAGGGTCTGGGGAAGGAGGAGGGGTCTGGGGTTGGAGGGTCTAGGTTAAAAGGTAATTATTTTTGTAACAGCATTAAAACCTGAAACACATTGAACTGATTTCTAATACAAACAGGATCAGCATTAGCTTTTAAAGGATTGCTATTATCGTTTCAGGACTGCAATGTGATTTAAACTGTAATAGATATTGATTTCTATATTAGTGTTCTTGCTCTTTGTATTGCATTTCTGCTGCCATCTGCTAAAACAGGAATGGCATTTTTCACTTTATTGACTGGACAATGAGTTGGAATACTGTATTCCTGCACGCTCTGGATCACTGAGATGACTATAAGCTTACAGGGAAAAGGAAGACTGGGGACAATTGAGCTGCTGAGGCACTTGCATTTTGAAGTTATAGGTACCAATTATTAAGCGTATATAGAATAAAAACTCTTAAAGGACTTGTAAGTCACTTATGGAAAGGCAGAATTTTATTCTAAAGAGCACCACGGCTACTCCACAGGGTACTGTTATTTAAAAAAAAGAAATAATTACTGCAGTGTCCTGTGCTGGTGGTCTTAAACCTGCATAGGTGGGACTTCCCAGGGCAATCAGTTTTGGCTTGAGCTCCCACTAAAACGAGCAGTAATCTCACTCACGCAGGCAAACCCCGTGCTGTCCTTGTGCTGGTAACCCACAAATCTTCTTCCCCCATCCAGACCAGTAGCTGACTGGGAATTCTCAATCTCCTCATTGAGCCTAGCATAACCAAACTCACCCTGAGGCTTTCCCTCCAAGATCTCCTCTTTCCCAATTCCCACATCTCTTTGTTCAGCATCGGCCTGTTGTCTCTTACCTTTGCCAAAAACATGGGAGTCCTCTGTGAGGCAGCTCACAAGGTCCAAGCTACGTCTCGGTCTGGCAGGCTCGCCAGGGCCTTCCATCCGCTGGCCGTGTGGCAGCTCCTGACCAGCTGCCTTTCACATCAGCAAATGTGCATCTTCTGACTGCCTCCCCTGTTGCTCCTCAGGCTGGAGACAACTTACACTTCATCATTTTCTCTCCATAAAAGTCCTTGTTGTGCTATACCTAAGGGGAGAAAACAAAAAGCTGCTCACTGGTAACAAGCGTGCCCGTTTATCCCTTTTCTGGCACAGACAAGCTCTCGTGGCCCTTCAAAAAGGGACGCCCCGTTCTCTCTTCCCTCTGTCTTTCCGCAGTGTTCTGCAGGCAGGTTGGCTGCTGCCTTTGCTGCAAATGCGGCGGTTTTCCATTGCTCCTACACCTAATACTTGTAAAATGATTTGTAGTAAGTTGCTCTATAAGTGAACTTTATTACAGAATGCTATTCAAAATTGGAATATTCTGAAATGAAGTTGCCTCGTGATTATGACTTTTCCCAGAAAACTGATTTTGCCTAATGATAGAGAACGGTAATAAGCAGTACTTAATTAGCATAAATTAAGTTTAACGGGAACGAATTCTGCTTGTGCCAAGTAGCTAAGAGGTGTTTAATAGAACTGAAATTCTGAGAGTTCAGCTTGTGCTACCTGAAATTTTAAGGTCTGTGTTCTCCTGGGTATTCAGCAGGCCTCTGTCAAGGATGCAGCTGAAGCTTGGCCTTAATTCAGGGAGAGCTGGTCCAAACTGTCCAAGTTCATGAAGCAAACTTGTGTAGGAGTCCATTTATTTATTTTAAGGTAAACATGGATACTTCTTTCAAAATTTAGAATTGGAATATAGGAATATAAGGGTCATTTAACTTTGTCAGAGATCTGACTGACCGTCTATCATGTCTCTGACAAAAACCTTGCAAGTGCATACTTGACAATTCCTTCAGCGTATCTGTTTCCAGCACTCTATACCCGAGGGACTTCCTCAGCTACTTGCTGCTTCTGTAGTGTTGAAAGATATTTTTTTTTTTTTTCACCCCTCTGTTCAGCAACTCTTGGACAGAAATCATAACGTATGGCAAAAGCCCAAACTGCAGACTGGACCTGAAGTTTTCCAGCTTCTGACTACATTTCCTGATCTCTGAATGCGCAATTTCTGAATTTTCAGTTGCGTTACTGCACATAGTTAGTCACAAGGGTGAAACATCGTTTTGCCTTAGTTAGTGAGAGACACAGTGTTCCTCCTCGCTGAGCACGCTGGGCTGTGCTTCCCAGGTCACAGGCTGACAGAACTAGGAAGTTTGAGAAGGGCAACCCCACAGTACAAGTGTGCCTAACCCATGTGTACATGGCTGATGTCATTGACCCCATGTGTTGAAGAGGATCAGAGAGAGCTGGAGGAATTAATTCTAGAAAAAATGGAATACTCCAAAAATATCAGTCATGGAAAGCGTAGAATAAAGCAAAGGAACTTAACACATATTTTGCATACAAGAATAAATGTTTGGTGGGGTTTTTTTTTTAAATCTAAGAAAGAAAAGAATCTTTGTACGGAGATTCTGTTAAAGGCCAGCCCACCAGCACCACATCTTGCCCTGTGCTTCAGATCTTACGCTGCAAGGAAGGAAGGTGTCTCTGCATCACTAGGTGGGAACCAGAGTGTGAGCGTGAGTTGAGCGCCAGAGGAGCACCACTCCAGGGCGGAACCAGTTTACTGTCTAATGAACAACGTAAAGCAACAGCATTACAAAGAGGAAATGTGGTTTTACTTAATTTGTCATGCTGGTTTTGGGCAGACTGGGGCTAAACTTGGCCTTTTTCTATGCCGTGCTTACCGAAAGCAGCCTGATCTATTCCCTGGTCAGTCCTAACCATGGAGCTTAAAGTTCCTTCTGCAGCTTCTGCCTTTTTTCTTGGTTTTGTCCTGACTTAGGCTGAAAGCTTTAGCGTACCAAGTCTGAACTGTCATCACCTTCTACAAGGACGGCTGCAGGAGTCTCCTGGCATTACCACAGCCCCTCCAGCATTCTCTGAATAAATCCCCTATTTGTTCTTCAGATTAGGAGCAGGTTTTTTTTTTAGTCTGTGTTTGTAAAGCACATAAGGTTGGTGGTGTTTTGGCCCAGGACTTGGCCTTCTAGCTACTATTAAAGGTCTACTTTGAGCTCTGTGTGGGTAGTAAATAACTTGCCCATGTTTGCTGTGAAAGCTTCTAATTTACAGGCAAATACATTAGTAAATTAATATTTGGATTTTTAAGCAATTAAGTCAAACACAAACCAAAGGCATGTAAGGCAGCTAAATGCTACGTGTATTTTTGCACCTCGCTCTAAACATATTTTTCAAATGAATGCTGTCTCTTCAGCTGCTTCTTTTGAAATCAGAGGAGTATATTACTCATTCTGGCTCTATCCTTGGTGTTTGCGTGTGTCAGACCAGGAGTGAAGTGTGCCATGGGTCTGGGGTGAAGGGACGGATTTTGGCCCTTTCTGCACTGGGCCATATCACAGTCTGATGAAGCTTAGCTCTCTAATTTCTCAAAAGAAAGAGTCCACAGTAAACGGCTCTGCTTCCCCTAAGCAGGCCCCTTATAGGAGGGAAGCTAATGAAAACTCTTAGAAAACAAGGATTGTCGTTGCATTATGACATAAATCCGTACAATCTTAAGATAATTGTGTTGTCTGTTGCTATAATAAAAGAGGACCTCTTAGTCTTCCTCTGCATTTATTCTCCTAGAGTACCTGTGCTCCCAAGTACAGGCTGGGAACGGAGAGACAGAGAAAACGGATCATTTTCCCAAGGCTACAGGGAAATCTTTCAGGGACCGGAAGGCGATCCACCAGCCTGGGGTCCCTGCCCTGCCTTGTGGCTGAGGGTACAGAAGAGAAGAAAAAAAGAGAGCTGCTGCCGAAGCGTTTGGTAGCTGCTTCTGAAACGGAGCCTGCGGTTGGGAATGTTTATCATCCCGCTCATAATGAAGCCATTACACTGCAGTCACAACTCTGAATTGCAGCTAATAGATTTTCATTTTGTTTTCTCGGTTAAGTCATATTTGATAAATGCAGAAATGTGTAGGGAGCAGCTTATCTCAAGTAGACAGTTTCTTTTTAAATGGGTGGCTTGAATGTGCTTTGCATGAGGATTTTTGGAAAGGAGAAAAGGATTCCATAGCACAACTTTACAGGTGTGAAATGGCAAACCCAGAGTATCCACTTGCTGAATACAAGTCTTCTACTTTTTAGTGACCTGTTAACTTGTAGCTGTTGAAGATAAACATTAATTTCTTTGTGTATGTGTGTATATCCATGTACTCCATGTATTTGCATATGCACACAAATTTTATAGTACTGGATATGTAATTCTCTGCAATGCTTTCTATGTTGTTTTAAAGACTGGCTTAAATGAATCTTACTAAAATCCTTTTATAGGAAACAAAATGCCATTACCTGCTTCTCTGCAGACAAATGCATAAGGATGTCATTTTTGTCTAATTTATTATCTTTTCCTTTTCTTTTTTGTTTAAATGGTACAGACGGGTTTGTACATAGCCTAACAGTAGTCTGGGAAATGATAGTGCCAGCACATGGTATATCATTGCACGGGGTTGCCCATTTCAGAATTACTCTGGAGAAGTTTTCAGCACAAAGTACCTCAATATATATTACACAGGGAGGTGGAGGTAATTTTAATTACTTTTTTTTTTTTTTTTATATCCTGGCTGGAAAAGTCCTTACCACAATAAGCCAGCATTCTCAGAAATACTGAAGCTAAGCCAGTCTCCCAAAACTATCCTGAGGAACTTTTTGGTATTTTCAAACTTTGAGGCCAGAATGCAAGCATGCAAACCTGTGTTTTGGGTCAAATTTTCAAAGGAGTTTTATAGCTGCAGATAGGATTTTCAGGAGTACCCAAGCAAATCTGCAGCAGGCTCCTTCCAGCAACCAAAGGAAATATAATAAAATCATAAAGAAAAATCTGTCCTCTTGGCATTTCAGACAGTATTAATTTCAGAAGTGCTGAGCATCACATCTTCTTGGGAGCTAGCTTGGTGTTCAGGTGAAAAGCAGCCCAGCACAGTTGACTGCGTGTGGTGGAAGCCACAAGCCTTCTTCCCACAGCCGACCCTGTTCCTGCCTGGCACGTTTGCAAAATCAGGCCCTGCATTTCTGCCCCATGCCCAGTGCTCTCTGCAGAAGGCAAGTCTCTAAATGTCGTTAATGGGATCAAAAGGCTGAAGTGTTTCTGTCACAGCTACCTCTCTCTGAGAACAGTTGCCCAATTGCTGGCAACTCTCTCGTCCCCCTTTTTCTTTTTGCCTCCCTCCACTTTTGTCCCCTCCATTAGCCTTCTGGGTCTTCTCTTACCCCAGTGCTGCCCATGTGCTTTCCCAGGGTTTTCCTCCTCTGCTCATTCTCCTGCCTCTGCCACTTGTTTTTTGCCTGCCATGGTTCCTCCTGCTGGAGGTGAATTTGGAAAGCACGCCTCTCCTTGCCCGGGCTTTGTGCTCTCTGTTCAGTGTTTCATTTGCCCCTGTTCCCAAGGTGTAGGCTGTACGTCTGCTGCTTTCTGTCTGTCCCTCCCCATTCTCTAACCGCCACCGTAACTGCATCCCTAGCCCCAGGCTGTCTTCTCCAGCTGACCTTCACCCCAGCCCAACTCAGACATATAAAACAAAATTAGCCAGTATCACGTATTTCGATAAAAAAGCCAGCCAGCACATCATGTAAACTGTGAGCTATGTACCTACAGTAATATGACCTCAGACCATTAAAATCACACACTTTGTGTCTGTTTCAGCATTTGTATATAAATATTGTACAGAGAGATTTTATTAGAGCTTAGTGAACCAAAATCTGGTCTTAGATTTCCATAGTTCAGGAGTTACTGGTTTGAATGTGCCACAAGGGTTAAAAAGAAAGAAGTTTGAAACCATGTTTGTTGAAACTCCTGGTGAATTACACAGTCTGTTTATCAGAGTATGTCATCTTTGTAAGACAAAATAATGGGAAGAATCCCGCATCAAGAAAAAATTGATTGATTTGCTAAACTGTTCTTCCAAATGTTACCAGACTTAAGACATACACAAAATAGACTTTGGTGGACACCAGCATGAGGACATTGCTATGAACTTGAGAGCTCTTGCTTACCTGAAAGCTTCCGCAGTCACAGACCATTACTTCACATTGCAATTAAGTGGAAAAGGGTATGTTTTAAGTTCAAGCAGATGGTATGAAAATTGTGGGGAATGTTTTCAGCAGATTCTTCAAATGAAGTTGTACTTCTCTGTATTTGTGATGATAAAAGTACACAGCAATAGCTGCGGTCTGAGCCATACAGTTTCCTCACCTCAAAAATTTCCAGCATGGGCTTGCAAAAGGGTACTGTTTGCTTGGGTAGCTTCTTGAGTCAGCTACAGTTTTTCTGGCAGATATGTCTAAACTCTGAACTGCTGCTTTCTAGGTCACTAGAGACCAGCAATGAGAAGTGATGTGTTACAGATGTTTTGTTGGCACGTCACATTTCAAAAATGCATGGGCTCGATCCTGAGAGATGCTGAGACTGGCTGCAGGGCCAATGCCCCTAAGGACAGGCTGCTTTGCTTCTACCCCTCATGTCCCGGGGAGGAGTATGTGTGAAAGCATTTGGACACACCCAGGTGTATGCTGTTCAGCCACTTCGAGCACGTACTGTGCTGGTCTAAGGTTCTGGTGCTGCCGCAGTTGTGTTCAAACCACTGCACGTGTGCGTGTGCACCAGTGTCCAAACTCACAGAATGGCGGCAAACAGCTATCTTGGTGGTAACAAGGGAGAGAAAGGTTGGCTGTCGGAAAATAAAGCATGCTGAAATCCCAGGAATTGTGTATTTGCATCTAAGAAAATCACACAATCTTTCATTCAAAGCTAAGTAGCAAGAGTCTTTCTATTGAACCCAGTGAGCATTTAAAACTGGCTTGAAACAAATGAGAGGCGACTCAGCCTAAAACTGTCCAATTCTTCTTTTCCTTTCCACGTACAGAATAGGTGCTAACGTTTGAAGGGAGTGCAGTTAAATGCTTTTTATTTCTGTGTAGCAGTTAATCTTCTGCATAAATAGTTGTGACTGAAACTTTTTATTATTATTGGTTTTGCCCTTTCAGTGGAATTTAAACTTTGTGCATCCCCTTTATTTTTCTGTTTCATTAAGAACAGCTTCCTGACACTTCCAGACTCATCCATTAGCTTTCTAATGATGACATAAGAGCTAGTGTCTGCTAGTGTCTTCTGTCAGCAGCAAACCAAAAGTAAACATGTCTGAGACAGTTACTTTTTTGCTTGGATTTAAGTAAACATCCCGTGTCCAATGAAGCACTTCCTTTTCACTTACACAAGTGTCTCCAGCACTCGAAGGTGGATATCTGAGCCCAAAGCAACCTGTTTGCTGCTCTGGCTTTCCATGAGGATCAGCTTTCTGCTGCTGTCACTTGTACCAACAGCGGAAGGAAATCCAGGTGCTGATGGGCAGTTGCCTTGTGTAATTTCCTTCCTAGACTGGATCTCTTGGATCCTTCCCCCAGCTCCCATACAGAGGCATGGCCAAGTTTCCTCTGTATCAGGACATTAAACCACCTGTTTTCACTCCCAACCTCCTAACTCTAGGTGGAAATAGCCTCTCATGTGCAGAGCACCTTTCTCCCCACACAAGCCTTTCAAGCAGGCTTGATGGCCATTTATGTGACATGCAAGAGATGAACAGGCGCAGCCATCTCCCCAGAGAACTGTCTAGTTGCAAACCAGCTGTGAAAGCCATGCTACAAGATGGTACTAATGCAGTCCTCTCTCAGAGGGGAGGGTAGCCCTCCCTTGAGCATGGGCTGTGTCACTTGTGTCACTATGGGCTGTCTCTACCCTTGAAAGCCACAAAGAGGCCATCACAGGCAATCACAGTAAGGCGGCACATGGGAGCCTGGTTGTGTAGTGGTTGCTCTTTCGGATGGCTTCCAATTGAGAGGAGGACGTGGGACAGAGCTGAGTTGCTCCCCCTGACTGGAGACATCTCCAACAGTCTGGCTGTAGGTGGGCAACCTTCTTGCATTTCTGAATGGCTCTTGAATGCTGTGACAAGCTGTCAGGACATTTCAGTTGACTAGGTAGAAGCTGATTCATTGCAGAGAGGTCCTAAAATCAGCAGACCATCCCTATCTGGCAAAGCATTGAAGTGCATCTCTTTGAGGTTAATAGGATGTAAGTATTGACTTGAAGAGTTTGGTGCAGTAAGGATTTTATTTAAAATATGCTTTCTTCAGTAACGTGGCTTAGATAAAATCAAACTCTTGGACAACTTCAGTAAGGAAATGTTTCCTTCAATGTTTGTAAATATGTGGTGGAATTTTCTTTGAGTTTAATGCAGATGTAACCTTTAATTTATTTTGTTTTCAACACATTAGCAAATCTCTAAAAAAAAATTTTAGAAGACTTTTCTATTGCCTCAGTTCATTTATTCAAATCTATCATTGCTTTGATGTCTTTTACAAAAAAGAATCAAATTCATGAAATTTTTGGTGTATTGAAGGATGTTCGCTTTCAGTTAGAAAGCAATTATTCCAGAGATAAGACTTTTCAGCTAGGTGGTCTACTTATATATAATAAATAAGCTGCAACAACATCTTCCTGTGTAATATGAGGCTAACTATATTTTTTTTAAAAAAAAGTTGTAAGGTACCAAACTTTCTATATTTCCTTGAAGTTTATGACATTGCTAGAAAATAGGATTTTTCTCTCAGAAGTCTGATATAGGCGTTGAAGGAATCCCTCCATACATCTCCCTACATACAGAATTAACTTTAACAGAAAAGATACAGAATTCATCCCCTATTAGTTGAGAAAATCAGCCCTTTGATCAAATGCTAATACAAAAAAACTTGTGGGGAGATTCAGTAAGACCCCAGTCAGTCATCACCGAACACTAAGAACCTCTCCTGTGCTTTTTCTGGTTTATTTTTTAAGGAGGAAAAGGAACACTTCTTAGATCTGCCCATAGAAACCTTTCAGTGACAGTTCCTCAGGATTAATCTCTGTCCGATGGAAAGGATGTTGGACACGCTTGCAGAACTGTATAGACTTGTCACTGTAGTATATGTGCATCTACCAGTTACAAAGTGATTTTATTCTCTCTGCAGCCTTGTGAAAAAGGTAAATTCCCTTCTGCAGTACAGGAAGTGAGACTTGGGAGATCAGATTTGTCAGATTTTGTCTGTGACTGCCAAGTTGGAAGAGTTTTGACTTTATTTTACTAATGCTGTTTAATCATTTAATAAAGCAGAGCAACTGATTACTGGATCACAACAGTGGGGTCCATCCAGGCCACCAAACTCCCTGTCTCGGTACACTCTTCCCTACAGTGCCTAGAAAGGAGCATTCCCTCAAACATGCCTTCTGGTGTTTGACTTTTGGTTTGAAATAGCTCTGGCTATATGCAAGGCTGATTTTCTTAGTAGCTGGCAGGAGGAGATGCTTGTTAGGGAGGTCGGTTATTTGGGGGAAATGCTGTGTTTTGCTTTGAAGTCTGATTTTTCCAGGGAAGTGTTTGGGGGACAAGAAGCGCTTCTGGGGATAGCAGGTTTGCAGTCCTCTTGCATGTTTTGTATGGCCTTGGTGACATGTCTGCCTTCTATCAGAGGTGTCATTTTTGTAAGCAGGTCTATTGCACAGCATCCATTAGGAGATCCTTCACAGCCTAGCTTTTCTGTGATTCCCAGACAGCACTGAAAAAGGCATTGCCCAGAGATGCTACTATCCAGACTTACAAAACTTCTTTTCCCATCGCCTCTGGCTTCAGAGACTTGAGAAGAGAAAGATCTGAGTGCTCCCCTTCAAGGGCAATTACAGTCAAATCACAGCAGTAACAGTACCAAGCAAGGAAGGGAGCAGTGGGGCTTGTCAGCTGCACCTGCAGCCCTCTTATCTGTTTCATCCTCAGCTCCCGCTGCTCCTGTGGTGTGCCGTATTGTGTACACTTCCTGCATGGGGGGTCAAGTGTGCAACGTTACACTCATCAGCAGTTAGCTACGTGTGCGTTGTGTTCTGCTGCGGCAATTACAAATCACATCCTGTTAATCTCTGGGCTTTGGTGACACTATTATTTCAAATGCCAATGTGAGTTATTGTATCCTATCAAATAGAAAGGTATGTATGAACTACCAGGGATGAAACAATTGATGTCAAGTCAAAATACTGATAAGTTCATTTCTAATGAATGCTAGTCATCCAGCCAAGTTTGCTGTAGAGGGAGATGGCAGATTCAGGACAGAATATAATCCCTACTATCAAATGGTAATTATGAGAGCAAATACCTGTCTGTATTCATTTTGAGCTAGATGCTGAGCAAGAAATGCCACTGTGCAGAATGTTGCCTAGGGAATAGAGAGAACTGCAGGATCTCGTAACATCTTTTCTTAGAGGCGATAAAAATGAAAGGTACTCTGTCTGCTTTTACAAATGTGTTCATTTCTTAGCTGGACCAAGGAAGAAGCATTTCAGGTGCAAATTGTATCTCTGATAGAGGTAAATAAGCAGGTATCAATACAGGTTCTAAACACGGTTGGTTTGAGGTTTTTCTGCCTGGTGGCACATTCCCATAGAAAACTGAAACCCATTCAGGTTTGTCTGAGGGACAACTTGTCATACTGGACCATAGCCCAGGGTTGTAAGGGGTATTTTGGTATGTGCCCTTCTCCTCTCCATTGTCTCCCTTATTTCCTGCTTGGCACCCCAGGTTATATTTCAAGAAGGATTATATGCGATGGAGCTTTTTACTGGAGGGTTCTGAAGGTTTATTTCCCCACAGAGACTCTTTTGAGCAGATATAGTGACTACTTCAAGAGGGGGAAAAAAATCTCCTTTCAAAACTCTTTTTTATTTTTTAGGTTCTATTAAAGGACTGGGCTCCTCTGTGCACTCTTTTGTGCTCATGCATAACACAATGTGATACCCATCAGGCTGCAAAGAGAAGTTGCTGGGTACAAGCAAAAAGTGCCTTTAGCTTTCCTCTCAACAATGCTTTTAACTCTGAGCAAGTCAGAGGCCCTTATTTCTCCCCAGATTGTTCCAGGCACCTCTCCAGTATAAATATGAGTAAGTAACTCTCATTCTCAGATGCCAGAGTATCTAGGGAAAGATTTTTCCATCAAGCCTCTCTTCTGATTTAGGCGCTGCTCCCCACCTTTTTCCCCTCTTTGGTTTGCCACTTTGTCACCAAAAGAAGTCTTTCCCTCCCCAGCCACCTAGGAGGAAATAAGAGATGATCAGGGGATGGGGTTGGGTATCATGTGAACTTCTGCAATTCCTTTGCTTCTGGAGTGGGACTGAGTGCAATTGCTTGCCAGGTGGACAGGAGGGGAGGGAGGCCAGACAGCAAGCCTTGCCCTCCCCACAGCAGTGTCTCTGGCAGGTTTGTGTACCTGCACCTGAGCATATGAACAACCCTATGCTCAGCCTCCTTTTTTGCCACCTGCACAGACAGGGATGAGCAACTGGCTCATTTTAAGTATTCAACCTCAGTGTTGCATTCACATCTTTTTAATAATGCCCTTTTTAGTTGCAGGTTGCGGAGTGACTGACAACCTTGGTTCCTGACAGTGCTAACAAACCCAGCTGCCAAATAAACTAGACCAAAGGAGACAGCAGTAATATACTGATTTGTTCATTTGATTTACGTTAGAACAGGTTTATAATGACCATAAATGATTATTTTTACAAGAGGTACATAAAGAAGTAAAATTGAAATGATTGCTCTGCATCCTACTGCACATTCCTAATGCTGCATTTAAATGTGTACAAATGAATTCCTTCACTTTCACTAGCCAATTACTGCCATAAAGTGCCTGTGGCTGCACAGGATGGCAGTCCCTCCTGTAGTGCATGTATAGGGGGAAGCCCATTCCATCCACTTCCACAGAGAGGGGACACTGATGAGAGGTCTGGGGTTACCCAGCTTCCCTATAAATCTTAACCACCTTTTGTCATTTAAAAGAGATGATACTTAACATTTTTGTGCATTAATTGGAGTCAGACCATATGTTCTCTTCTGTTCTGGATGCAAGACAAGCGCAAAGGTTTTACATGTATGCAGCCCATTAAGGTCTCTTTGCAGCAGGACCCTGCACGCTAGCAGAGCTCCCTACACAAATACTGCCCATCCCAGACAAAGGTTGAGCTCTGTTACTACATAGATGTTACTGTGACTTATCCTACCTGTCGGAGAACTTGTGCTGTTCCCTTTAGTACACAGGGCACCCAAAAATGTTTGGAGCAAACAGGAAAAATAGCACTTTGATTAGGGGAAGCAATTGGGATATGCAGAAAAGCAGAAATGTCAGAAGAAAAAGCAAATTGCTTAGAGATACCTGAAGAACGAATCTTTATTTTCCTTCCAGAAACCTGGGGGTGATGAGTGTTTTATGCCCTCAGCATCTCTCTTGGAAAGCATCCATGATTTCATGCATGTGAAAGGCAAAACAGCTGAGATGTGAAGACACTGGGGGAGAGAAGCAAAGCCAAAGGTTGACAGCTAGACTGGGTCTGTGCCACGCATGGCAACAGGAGAAGCCCCTTTTGCCTGTTTTGGTTGTACAGACATCAGCACTGTCACTATTCCTTTGTTGCAACAATCAACGCAGCCCCTTCAGCTCTGAGCACAAGGAAATCTTCTGTCATCTTTAGTTTTTCCTTTATCCAGCACAATACTAACCACAGCGTCTTACTGGGAGGTTCAGGTGTGCTTCTGGCTGTCTCAGGTGTGTGAGATCTGCTGAGAATATTCAAGCTGTACTGAGCACACAGTCCTTTGGAAAGCATTAAGTCCAAATCTCTCCATTCTCTGTCTCTCACAGAATCTGGTCCAGAATTATTAACATGTGATAAACATTTATGGATGATGTTTCCATTTCATAGTGATATTTACAACCAAGTCTAGCCCACCCTTCACATTGTGCCAGTGTGCCTACTTCCTGCCACTGAGCTGGCTGTTAATTTATGCTGACTTGAAAGGAGAGATTTGATAGCTCAGCACAGGCCAAGGCAAAAACAAATAAATGAATATCAGTAAACATGGGAACAGGGAAAAAATATGAAGACAGCAGTAAGATTAGACATGTACCAAATGGCTTTAAAATGTTAATTGCATTGTATACTTGGTCAAGCATGAAGTTATTTCTACATAATCATTCAGTATATTTCAAGGATAATAATCTAACAATGTAGCAGGTGGGCCAAAAAGCAAGCTACTGTGCCTCTCTTAACCTTTGCAAACAAGGTTTGATGCGTATGTTGCATAGTAATCTCCAGATGCCGAGGCGTATGTTGTCATTGGGTAACTTCATTTTTTAGAAACAGGTTGGGTGGCTTTGTGACCAAGGGAATTTCTGAATTAAATAGCTGTTTCTAATAAGCGTGTCAAGTAGTGCTTCAGGAACCTGGTATCGTTTGTTTCCATCGTAGGAAGTATTAAAAACTCCAGTGCCATGCACACACACAAAAATACTGATTTCATCAGACCTTTGCTGTAACCCGTATCACATCGGATGTGAAACTTCTAGGAGGCTGCATAATTTGGGGATGGCAATTTCATCTTTCGTTGTTCCCTATCTGCTTGCTGACAGCTTTCCCCATTATAACACTTTGATATGTCCAACTTGTAATTTACTGCTCCTCACAAAAGCAGAAGCTGCTGTATATTTGTATCGTCTAATCTGATTTTTTTTTCAAGAACCATAACATCATTCTACACTTTCTATTTTTGATGCTCATCCTGCTCTTAGCAAGATCATAGAATCACAGAACCATTTAGGTTGGAAAAGACCTTTAAAATCATCCAATCGTTACCCTAGCACTGCCAAGTCCACTACTAAACCATGTCCCTAAGCACCACGTCTACATGTCTTTTAAATAACTCCAGGGATAGTGACTCCACCACTTCCCTGGGCAGCCTGTTCCAGTGCTTGACAACCCTTTTGGTGAAGAAATTTTTCCTAATATCCAAGCTGAATTTTCCCTGGTGCAACTTGAGGCCATTTCCTCTTGTCCTATTGCTTGTTACTTGGGAGAAGAGACCAACACCCACCCGGCTACAACCTCCTTTCAGGTAGTTTTAGAGAGCGATCAGGTCTCCCCTCAGCCTCCTTTTCTCCAGGCTAAACAACCCCAGCTCCCTCAGCCGCTCCTCATTAGACTTGTGCTCCTGACCCTTCACCACTTTGTTGCTCCTCTATGGACACACTCTAGCACTTCAATGTCCCTTCTTGCAGTGAGGGGCCCAAAACTGAACACAGCACTCAGTCTGACCTCAGTGACTCAGTCTGATCATCTCGACAGGCCTGTAGTTCCCTGGATCCTCCTGCCAGCCCTTCTTATAGATGGGCATCGTATTTGCTATCCTCCAGTCAACTGCGGCCTCCCCGGTTAGCCAGAGCTGTTGATAAATGATGGAAAGTGGCCTGGTGAGCAGTTCTGCCAGCTCAAGATCAGCCATTCAGTTATGGTACACCCTAGGTAAATACACTAAATGGTTGATCCTGCTCCAAATATTCCTGGTTTTCACTAATCCAGGAGCCCTAGTGTTCGATCAGGACACTATTGTGCTTGGAGCTATACAAGCAGAACAAAACCAATCCCTCATCAAATATTGTGGGCTAAGAATCATGAGCTACATGTGAGCTACAAGCTTGAAACACAGCATATCATTACTTCTGCAGTTTGGTTTTGATTTGGAGATACAGTAAATTACTTTTTAGTAAATGCCCAAACTTAGAATGGAATGAAATGACATCTCGCTGCATGAGTTTCTGGACTGAAGGATGCAAATGTATTGCTGACTCTGAAGGTAATTGCAGGTTTCTTCAGTGATTACCACCTGGATCATTTTAGCCTCTTCATGTCTCCGTTCTCTCATCTGAAAAATGGGAATAATACTTCCTAGGAGTGCTGCCACATTTACTGTTTACAACATCTGTTAGGATTCTGGAACAAAAAACTTTTTAGAAATGTAAAAAGTTACTTCTTCCATTGATTTTTATGGAATTAGTGTCAGGACAGTAATGCTTTGATTTATAAACTCCTGGGATCCCTTGTTACCTCCTTTAGGAGGTCAAAATATTTGGCAGCTACTGAAACGGTTTTCCATCTGCCCAGGTCTCTTCTCTTTAACACGTGTATTATAGTGGTAAGTAACTGTATTCATTTCAACTTATGTCATCTTGGATCTTTCTTCAGGCCGGACTGAAACACTCCTGCTCACAATGAGTAGTACCATACTCCATAAAAAGTCTTACTGATTTCAGAAGGGCTTTTGCTGATATGTTGTACTATTCATTGTTAAGTAAGGGAATAAATATCATAGTCTGGCTCTGTACAGTGAAAGCAACAGTAACTGGAGGGTGGGGAATGAGAATTACAGAGACAAGGAAACCTTTCATTTAAAAAAGATGCAAAGAAAACGTGATTCATCTGAATGCCTTAACTCTAAAGAAACGCTTTCACTGGAAAATGATAGAATATAGTATAGAGGTTGGTATCTTTAGTAAAGCAGAATTTAGAAAGCTCATTCCAAATAAGAATATAAATTACTTGGCTGCTGTATCATAAATTTTACCCTAACACTGGGAATTCAACTGAAGCATGACTTTAACCACTAAAGAATTCCAGGATTTAAAGGATATGGTGTTTGTGGGAGTGAGGTTGGGGATTGTTTGGGTTTTGTTACATTCATTTTTCAGTCATATTTTACAGGCAGATCTTTTAGAAGTCATGTAATACCCTAGCAGCGCAGCTTCAGAGCTATTGAAAAAGTATGGTTTTAATTTTATGGACTTAATGGCTAAATAAGGGCACAATAACACCTGAGTCAAAAGTATTTTATACCTCTAAATGTTTGTATATCTGCTAGTCTAACTGCTGGCTTTCCGTCTCCCTGCTTGTGCTGGGGTATGTTTTTGTGCTGCACCATCCTGCTGGCACTGCAAAGCAGCAGTACGCTGAGCTGGGTGCCTTACGCAGTGCTGAAGGTGTGGTTTCCCTCTGTATCTTGCTATCCAAACTAAAGGGAGGCGTTTAATGGTTGAAGTTGGGGGAAAATTATCCAGACTTGCTTCATCAGTGCCTTGACCTTAAGGTAGTCTTTCAGAGCTCTGTAAGGCCAGGGACGATTCTTCTTGCACTTACAGTGGTAAGCAGTGTTTTACATCAAATTGGCAGATGTAACTACAGTATGGTGCAAAGTGGAAAAGGGCCCCATGGCTGCATATGCAGTGTGCTTTCCATTTCAAGAGCTAGCTATTTTTTAAAAGAAAAATGAAACTCAGTGTGCCATGCTGTTTTAGACCAAAATACAGGTCATAGTTGGAAGCTGCAGAAAGCAGCTGTATCTTTTTCTCCCATCCTGATGCCATCCCCATACTGTGTTTCACAATCTCTCCTTCCTCCCCGACTCCACCCACAAAGAGGAGGAATGTTGCTGTTCACATCTGTTGTTGAGTGCTAACGTTAACCTGTGCCTTCGTGCTCTGGTAGCTACAGTGTGTGTGCGATGATGTCTGTTGGGGACAGGATGGTTTCTCCCTAATATGCACAAGAAGAGCTGTCCCAGATACCTGCTAAAACAAAGGATGTTTGCTCACCTCTGTATCAGCTGCTGTAGAGTGTCCTACTGGAAGACACAGTGAAAGACCACTTGGAAACATTTCTGGGCACAGTGTAGCTGCTCCCTTGCTGTGGCACAGTAGAGAAAACCAGTAAGCCATGCTCCTTGGTCCCACTACAGCACTGCAGTTGGATTTTCTTTGAGATGCATTTCAAGGTCTTGATGTCAGTGGGAGTTACAGATTCTCATTTTATCTGAAAAGATGACAACTTACTTAGACACACCCTTGGAAAAGCATTTAGCTGATGTTTGTAATTGCCTATTTCTTATTATTTCTACTGTAGAGCAGCGAAGAAAGTAAGTCGATGAAAGTTCAACCATCAAAATCTCATGCATGCTTTATTATTTCCATTGCTGCAGCACCCAGAATCCCTGATTAAAACAGTCATATTTGCAATTTGGGGGGGGGGGGGCCTTTGCTTTTTGATATGTAAGCAACAAGATAGTGATGCATTTTTAACAGGCTATCTCTGCCTACTCAGCTTTCATTTACAGCAGACTGTTTCATAAAATGGAAGAATTAAAGCACGAGTAATTTTCAAATGGGCAAGTAAATCAGACTTTTGGTCATGTTTGTGATTTTTCTGTCTTGAAATTTTCCTGGATAGCAGGTAAAGCAGAGAATAATCTTCCAGTACAAACCCTGAGTTTAATCGGTCCCTTTATGACTGTAAGCCAAGCTCAACCTCCAGTTATATCAAATTCAGTCCAGTTACAATTAATTTTTCCTTAGTACAAGCCATTATTAAGAATATTGGAGACAAACCTCAAATGACCTATATTTTCTCTGTAATGGCAAAATACCCAAAACACCTGAGGGTGCTGAAAGGCTGCAGGTTTCCACCATTTGAACTAGTAGAGGTCCGTAATGCATATTCTTGTTGAGAATGTAATTTCTTTTTTCTCTAGTTAGCAGATTAAAGAGCAGGGCTCCATTGCATTTAATTAGAAAGAAATGGGAAAAAGGAGTATCTTGGAAAAAAACCCCAGGAAGTGAAAAATGAATGAAAATCAGTCTTCTGGTTTTAAGGAAAAACAGCAGTGGATGGGCTTGTGAGGTCTTACGGCTATCGCCTCCCTCTCAGGTTACAAAAGTACAGGGTAAGGTGTTCAGAAAGTAAAACCCCAGCAGCAGAGCCTCCAAATGTCACACACTCTAGGTGCCAGCGGCACACAGTATATCCAGCCACACACCCAACTTATTCCTCTCTGAGGAATTCAGGAGCTGGGCCTTTCAAGTCTCCCTCTTTGGCCTTTACCCAAGATTACTGAGGCTTTGAAAAGCAGGATTGTTCTGAAAGGGGGATGGCAGTTCCAAGCAGCCATTTGCAATGGTACTGCACATCCATCGTCTCCCTGTAATACATGACCACATGTATGCTCGCATCACAGACAGTGCTCTTTTCACTAGCTGAGCGGCTGGAACAGATGCCAGAGAATTAGGAGGAACTGGCCAGCCTTCAAGATTTCTTCACAAGGACTTCTTAATCAGCTCCCATGCCTCTGTACTCTCATATCTGTGTGTCTGGTAATTTGCTCTACTTTATGTACACTCTGTTCATCATACAGATTGGCTTTTTACTTTCTGCAGCAATTCCTCTCACTTTGCCAACACCTTGCCATTTGCAGCTTTAATGCCTATTGATAGCACTTCATCAGCAATAGCTGCCAATGTATATTCCTTTTACAAGATGTTCACCCTCAGTTTTTATAGATAGTTACAAATTTAGCCACAAACTGATTGAATAGTTCATTTTCATTTGCTTTTCACATGGAATAGATTCATCAAAATGAATAGATCATCAGAAGATTGAAAACAGTGATGAAGAAGCTTCGCTAGTGTGTATTTGTGCTCCAAGCCAGAGTCAGCTCTACCAAAACCATTCCTGTGTGCCTAGCCTGGTTCTGAATACCTTCAGTGAGAGTTTTTACAGCTTCCTATAGCCAGCTGCGGGCGCAGTCCTCATGCTGGTCCTCCTCCCGGCACCAACACACACTCCCTAACTTGATTTTCTTCTGCCATGGGTAATAGGCCCCAGAGTCAGCCATAGGAACCTGAGCAATGACCTTGTCAGTGAAGGCAAGGCAGAGGAGGCTTCTGATACCTCAGGCTTTTCTGTGTCCCCTGTCACCCTGTCTCATTTCTCAGTGAGTGCATGTTTTTCCTAGTCTCCTTTTCACTGAGGATGAGCCCTTCTCGCGGCCCTTCACAGCCCTGCCCGTTTCAATGCACACGGAGGTTTTGCTGTCTTGGTTGTCACCATATGCCCCATCACTGCCATCCTTAAGCTCTCCTACTGTGTGGCTAAACAGTGGCCACCTGGCCAAGCTGTGTGTGGCCACCTCTTCTGCCCACCCATGCTCTGGCACACTCTGATTCACTGGTTGGAGATGTTATTTCTGTTTTTCAGATGCTCTGACAGATGCTCAGTTTTCAGCAAAACCTATTACCAAAAAAGATCCTGGTTAGTAATAGTAAAGTCCAAAGCAAGCTTCAAGCACTTCTCCCAGTTCAGTTTCAAACTCACCTTGGTATAGAGATTGTAATTTATAATTTAAGCAATTTGCTTCCAACTTTTTAACACAAACTAGTGGAAATGCAAGGGGTAGGGAAGAAGAGATTGAGCATCAGCCCATGCACAAAGGACTTTTTTCTCCTAAGGGGTGATACTGCAATAGTCCTTGCACAAACAGGACTTTTCTCCCTTGGCGTTTTACAAGAAAACTATGTTTTTAGAGTTGCATAGAGTTGCGTGACCACTGTCATTCCACAGCAATTTTTTTTCATTTACTATCAATGGCAGAACTAAATTGCCTTTGTTTAGTGAGGTGCAACAATTTGTTGCAGAGAAAGAGATATGAGATTGTCTGTCCTCCTGCCTTTTCTTCTTCCACACCATAGCTAGAAATAAATGCTCTGGGTGTTTCTAGCTCTCATCTCACACTATTTTCTGCTTTATGGAATGGCCATTCAGAACTTACGGGTTCTTATGGCTTGGTGACGTATGCCAGGAGTATCTCTATTTCCTGTTACAACAGCCTGTCTTGACTTGCTTTAAGCTTTGAAGATGTCATTAGCCTGTGCTGCTTGAGGGTATGAAGTCACTGATGGAGGGATGTTGCTTAGTGCATATCCCAACACATATCAATTGCAGAAGGTTCAGTGAAATGAGTAGTTCTACCTTTTATAATTATTTTTAATGTTTTTAATTAAATTTGTAACTAGATGGCTACAAATTGGTGGGGCTTCTAGTTTAGTTTGATTGCAACCTTACTAAATGGCTGGTAACTTGGTAACTGCTCTGGATATCAGTAATGTTAGGTTTCAATTAAATTGAAATTGTCTACAGTTGTTCTTTGCCGTCCTTTAATTATCAAGGTATATGTCTTCTCATTATTGATTTGACAGTAGTGCATGAATGCCTCAATCAAGATCGTGACCCTAGGATGCTTAGCTACTGTAGATCCACAGAAATTACTGTCCATGCCCCAAGGAGCCTAAACAGGTTAGTAAAGAAAACTGGGTGGTTGCAAATTGTTTTCCAAGCTCCTTGGTTTTTATAGGAACTGGTTCATGGCTCAGGGAATACTACTTGGCTAACAGTGATGAGAAAGACTCTTCTATTCACCTTGCGCTGTCACTGCCAGTCTGGAAAACTATTACCTCTGCTTTGTAACATACTAGTCTTTATGAACTTTGCTTCAGATCTCTAATCTATCCTTAAATCAGGTAATTTTTCCTCAGCTAGCTCAGTATGCAGCCCTTTCTCCATCAGCTGGCTCCAATTATGTGATCCTCACATGGTATCTCTGAATAAATGTTCTTTGAAGATACATAGTAGAAAGATGCCCTTGGTGTAAGCTACTTTGATTCAACTGCTTCAAATAGGAAGAGCACTGCTGAGGTATAAAGGTTAATTTCACCCATCTCAAGTTAAACAAGAATTTAATGAACTCTAACAGATGCTGAGTTTACTACTCCTGAAAACCCAGAATGTCCAAATTCTTTACACAGGTAGATACTCTGTGATGTTTTCTTTTCTAGCAAAGGATATATTGCTTGGCCTAGATTTTTCTAAGATCTCAGATGCTAGGAACGGGCCTGCTGAGAACCATCCAAGATGCTTAGTATGCTCTTCTTAAAAAATAAATAATCTAACTGCTTGATTTAATTCCTGAGTAGGAGCCCAGCCTCCCTAATGAGTGCTGAGCACCCTGAGGAATTGACCTATACCTATTGTGTCAAGCGTGTGGCCTGAGCTCACAGTCCGGCCCAAATTCCTGTTTGTCTCTGCCGTTTACATTTTGGCTTTGACTTGAGTCTGACCCAGGGCTAGGAACAGGATTGCAGAGATGGAGAACCAGGACTCAAACCCTTATCCCCACTGGAAAGTGAGCCTTCATACAGACATGTAGGTGTTTGGCATGCATCAAATAAAATAAAAAGTCTTAATTAAAAAGAAAAACCCTTCGTAATCCCAAATGAGCAAGTGCATACCTGAATTCCAGATTGGATGTTCTGGAGCACTGCTACAACAGCAAATTGAAGGGGCTGTTAAAACTTAGGGTGGCAGTGCTATGTGGCTTAAGTAGATCATGCCACAGTTGACTTTTACAGCAAAAGTCCATCATACCAAGATTGAATCTGTATGCAAAATAAGGTTTGCTAGGCCTAGACATCCACAGGCTGTAGCACCGCAGTCCCTGAGTGCAGGTTCACATCAGAGATGTTAATTGTCTCCAAACATCAGGCAAGTAATCTGCATTTTGAAGAGTCTCTAAATGGACATTTACATAATTTATGTTTTACAAAGTCCGCTGATGCATATTTGCATAATAGACCGCAGCAGTGCCAACAGATCCATCGCAGCACACGATGTCAGCTCTCATGAACTTCCAGTGGGTTTTTCCTTTTATTGGCGCTCTTATGACAGAAAGAAATTGGCAATAACTGATGAATCTCAAAGAGAAGACTGAGTGCCTGTCAAAGCTGCTGTGGCTGAGTAGAAGCACACAGAAATCAAGCCACATGCTCAGTCACCTAAGAAGTGCTCTGCATATGTCCATGCCAATTCTGTGCATAGAAACAAGCAGAGACAGTCCTCTATGTATTCATTCAAGTTCATTCAATTTCCTGGAATCTCTCTTTGCTCCCCATTCACAGCAACACCTTGTTGTTTTCATGCTCTCCAACTTCCTCCTCCTTAAAAATGAACACATTTTCTCATCACCAACCTCAGCCCCTTGGCATGATCCGTTGCAGAGGTGCTGTAGGTGCCTGGAGAAGGGCTTTGGGAACCACACTGGCTTTGTCACTAGTCTCACCTGGGCAGTCAAGCTTGAGCACATTAGCGTAGAGAGAAGGCAGTTGAAAGTTGCAGACCTTTGAGTTCCAATGCAATGTTCATCACTCTCAAAATGGTGTTTTTATCATTCTCACGATGCAGTTAGTATCTCAAGGGGTTTTTATCAGATCTGTGAGCTATGGGCAGAAGTGTTTTTTCCACATGGCTAAGTGGGAGAAGAAAGTGGTCGCCACTTTGTCACTCCTGGCCAATGTAAAGTTTAGCAATGTTGTTACCCTGAAAAAGGAGGAAGATTTACAGCCCTCAGTCTATTATGTACCACAGCATTAGCGGACTACCTAAATTGAGTCCTGGTGGTTTTGGTGTAACTGTCTCCCATGAAAACTGGAAGGAGCAGTTCCCACCCTCCCAGAACAGAACTGGGGAGTAGGATCATTGCCAGCTCCGAACAGGAATTTCCTTCCTTTAATTTGCTCCACAGCCCGAACACTGACTGAGCACAGTCTTCTGCATATGCTAATGGACAGTGCTTCATTTTGTAAGACATTTTATTAGAAAAGTTTATTTTTTACTCCTGGTTGTATATCTCCTTTCCATTTCTGTTGATTTGGGTATTCGTCATCCTGCTGAATGTGATAAGGGTTCATCAGTTTCACTGCATGCTACTAATAAGATAATGCTTTTAAGCTGTTTGGTATTTTCACACGAAACATGTTCTTCTTGCTACAGATATTCAGTAGAGTGATGGCTCTAATCATCCTCTCTGTCAATAACTGTCAGCTGTGATAGAGCTGGGGTTCTGGTTGGCCGGATAAACCTCCCAATGTGAAATAGAGGATATGCATGCTGAAGAGTTGCCAAACTAGAGCAGAAGAGACTGATTTAAACTTCCCATACCAGAGCTGAAGCAAGTCTAATGCTGTGATGTTTTCCTTTATTGCTCTTAAGTCTAAAATTAGTAATATCTTGCCACAGTTTCTTTTGATTTCAGTTCTGACTAAAATGAAACACTGGAAAGATTCAGTAAACAAATGTTTCCTACTGCTTGATCTAAGGACCAGAACTATTCTTTGGCATTATAACTAATCCTTTTTGTCATCTAGATTAAAAGAAATCAGATGATATGTGGATTGAAGTGATTTCAATGTTTATTCTATAATTAAACATCAATTATGATTATATAATATTAGAACCTCTTTAAAAGATTTTTAGTATAAGGTTCTACCTGTGTTCAAGAAATGACAGAAATACAAGAAATGTTTTAAATCCTCACTGCCACCATTGGATTCTGTTGACTTCAAACTCTTGCAACGGGAATCGTGTCTGCCCAAGTTTCTTAGGGAGCAATGGGAATAACTGTAAGAATTTGACTGGCTTTTAAAGACTGAGAAATGATGAGAGCAGCATGTTTGCAGGGTGAAAGAACCTTTCAGATGTCTTTTAGGTATGCTTGTGATTGTTTTTCTGTGTCTGCCATGCTGGAAGTTGATGCCTTTTTTGTGGTTATTCTATTCAGGGATTTAGTTGGGTTGCTTCACTGTGTTGAATGCACCCTGCCTCACAAAGGCAACTGTGAGCTCAAAGTGCTCTGCCCTGAGTCACAGAGCTCTTTGGTGGGAGGGGAACTCTTCTCCTACCCACTTCTTAGAGATAGGACACCTGCTTATGCTAAAATGTGAGAGTACAGCTTCCTAAGCAGACAGCAGTCCGTCTTCCTGCCGCTCGCTGGTGTCTCCTTGTGGAGGCATGAAGAGACCTCCCTCAGTGGCACAGAGCAGCTTCTATTGTCTCTCCTCTTTTTGTTGACACCTTGTTACTTGAGTAATTCTTTCCAGTGTATTTTGCGCCAGTTTGCTCTCAGGGTAGACCCAGGTAGTCAGAGCATGTCACAACATTGCAGAGCCTGCTTCAGCCTGAGACGCACGTCTCTCCATACGTTTTCTGCTGGGATAGGGCAGGAGAGACCTGGGTTCTAGCACCCCTTCTAAATCAGCCACAGGAAGGATCTGACCCTAGATATCATCTACCATTGGTGCCCTAATTGGCAGATGTTACTGTCTGGTGTGATCCTGCAAGCCTATGCTGACATGGTCTGGCAGAGGAGCCCTGCAGGCCATCCTCCACCTCCATCACAGCTCTGCAACGGCCGTGCAGCTTTGCCCTTGGGCTAGACAGCTTTGAGAATCTCATTAGTGCAAAAAGGCTCGACTCTGGCAGCTAACTCTGGAAGCCTAAACTTTCTTGTGGATTGGTGTTGCTGGTGCACAGGCTGTAGCATACTCAAACCTGACCTTCCTCTCAAGCTATGATGTGATTTTCTTATGGCACAGAGAAACTGTAAATGGTGCTTTTATATGACCTGTGAATTTTTCAGCTGAGAGAGATGCTGCTTTTCAGTTTTAGGTCTCAGGGCTGAAAGACATATGCCTAACTCCAAGCAGGTAGGTGATAGTATTTATTTTGGTGGTTTAATCTCTGTTTAAAGTTAAGCTGATGAAGTTCAAATCCTTGCTGAAAGTTGAACGTACATTGTTGCTAGCATAAGATCATATCCAGTCTTTTTGCAAAATGGAGCTTTGTCTGTTCAGAGCTGCAGAGCTAAATTAATATCCTGGTTACAAACGTCAATTGCAAATACAATTAGCAGTTTATGAAAAGGCTGGATATTTGTACCATGTAAATTTTCAAGCAAGAAAAGGTGCAGTTTTCCCTTAAGGGAAAGAGCGCCAACAATACATGTGCTTTTTCTTCTCAAGAAATTAAGGGGTGTCTGGGGGAAAGGAGTTGGGATGGCTTTAAATGTTTTTGTACTCCCTTCCAAAATAAGTTTATAGTTTCCCCATATACAATTTAATTAAGCCTTCGATTTGACCTTTGTATTGAGCAATAAAAGTTAACTGGGAAAGATGTGGGTAGAATGAGAGCACAAACAAAGCATGCCCCACGTCAGCCAGTGTGAGAACTGTTTCTGTAACCAAAACTAATGAGATCATCAGGACAAAAGCAACAGCCAAAGCATTTTCAATTATTACTAATATTTTTCTTCCTTGAGCCAGTTTATATTTTTCTTAATTACAGCTTTGAGCTGTGGCGTGATATTTAGCAGATGCCTTCGGCACTTGGCGTGCTGATCCCTTGCACACTCCAGACTGGCAGGGGCACCTAATCTTTGAAGTCTAGAGCGCACATTCATCTTTAACCATAAAGGTCAATCCTGCATTCCTCGCATCCCCCCAAACTCCCATTAAGTTTAATAGGAGTTTTGAGCATGTGAAGCATGCGGTATCAGGATCGCTCTCAGTCTTCTGGATATTACCAGTGAGGCATGTACAGAATTTCTAAACTTAACTAATTAATTGCACCATACAGTGGTGGCAGAAGGCTGTCACAGAGCTTTTTAGTTGTTTCTTTCATTACAAGAAAGTTACAACAAAAGTTTAACAGATTTACTGGGAACATCATGTTTTACAGATACTTCCATGCTGTGTTTCAGGATATCATGTCAGCTGTGCTGCAGTATGTACGAGGTATCTGGCAAACTAAACAAGCTTAAACATGCAACCACAAACATGTGCCTAAGACTAGACTAAAAACAGATGTTTCCAGGAAATGTAAAAGATGTTTGGCATGTTTTAAGCTTATACTTTCAGCTTGTCTGCATTTGAGTTAAGTCCCATATTAATATAAACAAAATGACAAAACCTTTTCTTGCAAATGACTGATTGATTAATGGAAGTATTGCTGAATCACACAAGGTTTGTTAGGTTAGGTTATTTCTTCCCAAGGAAAAGATGGATTGTTCTATCTTGACATTTACCATGGCAGGAGCTGAGGCAGTTATACGTGTGGGTTTACTTTTTAGCCCTTAGAACTAATACAATTTTATTGTGTCTCATGAAAATCATGCAGAGTTTGCTATGGCAGCTGTATATCAAAAGCCAATCAAACACAGTGACAGGTTTCCTTACAGCCGTACAGCTGAGATAATGTCCTATTCTCTCTCTCTATATATAGATATAGCATTCAAATGTATATAGAAGAAAGATTGTTTGGGAATGGGGGATGGAGCTGCTATTTCACATAAGTGTGGCTTCCAGGCACCAAACATCTCAAATTGTCTCACAGTTGTTCCTGACTTCTCTTTATTGCATTTTTCCTTTGTTGCATCTGACTTTTTTTTTATAACAGTAGTTCCTGAAAGGTCCAGCCAATGTTATTTTTTGAGGAAAGCGTGTATAGTTCTTCTCAGCCTGAAGAATTTACATCCAGAATGCGCAAAATATGTAGGAGACAAAGCAGTTCTCTCACTGGCCTACAGGGAGAAGTGATCTGCCAAAGATCACACAGAGTGTAATGCAGAATTGAAAACTGGTCGTAGAGATCCTAGTCCCAATTTATGACTATCCCCCCAGGGACACACTCCTTTAAAAGAGAAACCCTCATAATCTTGTCCCGGAAGTCGTCTGGAGAGGCTGGCCTGAACCTAATGCAACTCAGTAGTTAAGTGAGGAGAGCGACCTATTTGGTTGTAACTCCTGTAGTTCTCTCTTTTCTGGTTAAAGATCTCCTCCTAAGGCCCAGTTTCCATAACAGGGTGTGTGGGGAAAAGGCTTATATGGACACCATGTTGTCGGGCTGAAATAGAAGGGGGTAGAACACTACACACATGGGAGGCTGCAGAGCTGTTAATTACTCCCTTCTTCTGGCTCCAAAAGTGATATACTGTACCTGCCTTTTACCAACTAGTATTATATGGTGGACAGTAAGAGAATGTGGAGAATTGCATCACAAGCTCATCACACTTTGGGAGTTTTTGGATTCCCATTTCCACAGCATTCTTGTTTCCATTTGTCTGCTGCAGTTGTAACTGGTAATAATTAGTGCTGGTTTTAATGTCAGGATAATAGATTATTTGGAAATTGTTGGTACATTTTATGGTGACAGCATTGTTTTGCAATTTCAGAGCTCCTTCCTTTGAATATGTAAAAGTAATTTCAGCTTTTGCTACCAGAGGTGATAAAAAGCTAATAATAACACTGCAGCATCTACTGTAATTTAAGAGCCTGTTCCACCAAGGTGCACCTAGCTTTAATTTTCTTATGAAGCTGTCAGCCAAAACCAAGCCTGTGATCGAAGTGAAATTTATCAAGCAACTGAGCTGCAACAGGGAGAGTAAATGCAGGTACTGACCAGTTCACTTTAGACCAGCATCACGAGTATCATTACAACCATGATGAGGCATTCAAGATCGAGGCATTAATTTGCTATCATAGATGCTGACATCCTGTCTTTTCAAAGCACAGTGTTTGCATGAAAGTCTAGGAAGAAATGGACAGGTCTGACTTCATGTAATTCATGTGGGAAAGCAGAAATAAATAATCTCCCCTTCTCCCCCACTCCCCCCCAACTCTCTCCCCAAATAGCTGGGTTGAAAGTTCTCCCTAGCAGCTCATGGTATAAAAATGATGATGATGTGTTCAAAATCTTCACTCAGTTGTGGGCATAGTGGACTGATGAGCATCAACTCTCTGCTGTCACTGCCCGAGTCCATTAGAAACTACGCTGCTATAATTAACATTTACAGGACTAGTTTGGCAAATCTGTTTTGTTTTTATGCAGAATTCCCTCACAGGATTGTACACCTGTCTGGTGTGATGATCTGTAGCCTTACATGTATGCAGCCACCATGGCTGTTGGTTAATTGCAAGTATACTGCCTGAGCAACAGATGTCCTGAGGCACAAGCACATTACTTCCACGAGCACTAGCTCAAACACAGGCTTACCCAAAACTAATGCCGCTTCCCCCAACACGAGATCAGCCCATTCAACTGCCCTTCCGTTCCTGCCTTCTTCCTTTGCTCCAGAAATACTTTGTCTTCCTCTCTGTCGGTAGCAGCAGCAGCCTGTCTAGGGAGTCTCTGCATTTACCCTTCAGCTCAGCGGAGATTGTGCTGAGCGTGACTCAGATGGGAGATGAGGAGGGTTCAGTGGCAGTGGCAAATCTTTGCAGGGAAAGACTTCCTATCGTTTGCAATCACAGAGAAAGGACTGAGCTCAAGACAGGTCAAGAGAAGGACAAAAATGTAAAGGGGATTCTGTTAAGTAGATGAGCTTGTTCATCCCTTGGCAGGACAATAGGAAACCTCAACAGACGTTTAAGTAGACCTTGCTGATGCTGTTCATTAGAGAGCAATAGCATGCATATACAACAATAAATATTTACATCTTTGGTAATCTGTACCAGCAGCAAACGGCAAATCATTTAGGCTAGGGAGGGGGAACTAACAGCTGGGGTGCCAATATGGCTTGAACTTCTGTCAGGTAACCTGGTAATAATCTAAAAAAATAATAATTGCATTGTTCTTCCGGACTGGCTATATCCAATATTCTGGACATGACCCGGCAACATGTGCTTGCAGCCCAGAAAGCCAACCATGTCCTGCGCTGCATCAAAAGCAGCGTGACCAGCAGGGCGAGGGAGGGGACTGTCCCCGTCTGCTCTGCTCTGGTGAGACCCCACCTGGAGTACTGCATCCAGCTCTGGGATCCCCAGGACAAGAAGCACATGGACCTGTGGGAGCGAGTCCAGAGGAGGCCCATGGAGATGATCAGAGGGCTGGAACACCTCTCCTGTGAAGACAGGCTGAGAGAGTTGGGGTTTTTCAGCCGGGAGAAGAGAAGGCTCTGGGGAGGCCTTACAATACTTAAAGGGGGCTTATATGAAAGATAGGGACAGACTTTTTAGGAGGACCTGTAGCAACAGGACAAAGGGTAATGGTTTTAAACTAAAAGAGGGTAGATTCAGACTAGAAAAAAAAAATTTTTTATGATGAGGGTGATGAAACACTGGAACAGGTTGCCCAGAGAGGCTGCAGATGCCCCATCCCTGGAGACATTCAAGGTCAGGTTGGACAGAGCTCTGAGCAACCTGATATAGTGGAAGACATCCCTGCTCACTGCAGGGTGATTGGACTAGATGACCTTTAAAGGTCCTTTGCAACTCAAACCATTCTGTGATTCAATGTGTGACTTGCCAAAAGCGTTTGAAAGGCATGCTCAGCCTTCACTATAGGGGAGGTTTCCTGTTCCTAAATTAGATGACAGTGAGAGTTTTGACTCTCCCTTTTATCCTAGCTAGTCCCTCTGAGGAATAGTATTGATCCATATAGGTATTTATGAGAAGTTCAGTGCCGTCTGAGTGGCACATACATTACTGGGTAGCAATCTGCGGTCAGATCTTTGAGGTGAAGATAATCCTAAATGTTCTAAACATTGAGGTCAAGCAATTTTCATTATGAGCTTTGTTTATGTTGTCAAGATGTGAATTTAACAGCAGTTAACATGGATAAAAGTTCAACTAAGGAAGTGGACTCAATCCCCTGGACTAACTCAGCTGTTCTCTGCGCTCACAGTAATCACAGGGCCTAGAGCGACTCTGAGCCATCTTCACTGACCCCAGCAGACCTCGTGGTCGGCAAGAGTCCGGAAAGGCTGTTCACAAAGGCTGCTTTGGCAGTCAGCTGCCTTCACTAAGTACCCCTTCTGGCAGGGTTTGAATATTCACGCTGAGAGCCTGGATAAGGGAACAGCACAGTAGCTACTACAGTGGCTGTAACACTATCATGATGCAGTGATAAATAAACAGTGTAGGATAATAATTAGATGCCAGTGTCCAAAAGGCCATCACATGTGTCAGCCTGAGGTTAGCTGAAGCCTTCAAAGATTTCTGGAAAGGAGAGAGGCACTGATGATGGGAAGAAAGTTTCTAGTGATGGAGAGAGCTTTTAATTGGGAACCATCATAAAGCCTTTAAAATGCAGAAGGTAAATACTAGAACAAAGCAAAGTTGTGAGGTTTGGTTGGTTGGTTTTGTGAAGTCATGATCCAGAGGCTCAATTCATGGGTATTGAACATCTGGGGTTTGCTTTGTTGGGACTAGATTTAATTTCTGTGCTAGTCTTCACATTGACATTTTCTTCTTGGTTTTTTTTTTTTTTTTAGCATGCTCACTACTTTTTTGCCTTTTGAATGTCAGTAGTAGACCAAACATAACCATCTCAGACTCTGAGAAAAAGATTTAAGAGGAAAAACCTCATTTAACTCAGAGTCTCTCAGCCAAAACCCTGGAGTGAGTGAGCAACAGGAACTCTGAGGAAACTGGAATACAGCATCTTTGCACTGCTGAAATTTGTGCTTTAAAAACTAAAGATAGGATTGAAAAAGATCTTGAACTGAATTAGGGCTGAGGCTATTTTTATTTATTTTTGCAAAGTGAGAAAACAGAGTATTTTAAATAAAATGCCAGTTTTGCACAATTAAATCCCAAATTAGAATTGTCCATGAATAGCATCAGAAGATACTCTGCTGTAAAGATGGAGAGAGAATTCAGAATGTAGTCCTTCCCGTGGAAAGGATAAAGGCAGAATTTGCTAATGTATTATTTAACGCTTGTTATGTAGTGCATTAAGCAGTCACTGAGAGGAAAGCTTTTAAAAACCAAGAGCCTCTCTGATAGCATTAAATCTTACCTTAGATTTTTGGCTAAGTCAATATTAAGAAAATAAACGAATTAATACATTTCAGTCTGCCCGATTTATAGAGGCCAATCAAGTTACAATGCTGGACATGGCCAACTGAAAGAGGGGAATAGATTTACCTGAGTGAGGTCTTAATTTAATCAGTTGGCCCCAGAGAGCTGAAGTCAGCAGGCTGGGATGATATAAGAGGCAGCAGAGAAATAGTGCCTTTACCGCAGTCGAAAAGAAGAATGACAGTGATGGAAAGGAGTCTAGGCAGTGTCAGAACACACTTATTTCCATGATTTATTCTTAATTTACTTTAATGACAGTCTGAAGGTTGTCCATTTTTCTTTAAGTGTCCTCAGAATACTGATATTTTCTCTAAACATTTAGAGCATGCTTCTTCTCCCCCTCCTTTCTGTTAGGTCCCTTGCAAGTTGGAACTGAAGAGGAGCTATGTCCGCACTTTGCCATAGTGAATTTTGAGCGCAGTGGCAGATTGCCCTTTCCTGCCATGCACCTTGCCAGAGAGTGTCCCTCTCTGCAGTCACCCTTGAGTCAGCTCTAGGAATTACAGGTTCCTCTGGGATTAATGTTGATATTATGATAAAATGGAGGAATTCGTTGCATTTCTTTTACAGTTTATACTGGCAAAAGAACAACGTGTGCCTTCTCAATACAATAGCTCATTTTTATTATCAATTGAGTTTATTGATGGTTGTTCAGAACTACTGACATGCAGACAATGATCTCAGATTGCGTTTACATTTCTGGAATACTTACCATCTTTCCCATTTCTGCCAGGAACTTGCTTCTCTGATTCAGAGGTTTTATTTCAAGATTGGACTGTTGTTTAAACTGCACTACAAATCTACGGCTTTTACTTTCTTGCGTATGTGCACTGCATTCATTAGTATCACAAATCTTTAAGCTTGGACCTGAACAATTATTGTTAATTTTTAAGTTCTTCCAGGCAGGAATTCATTTTTAGCCAAGCATTTGGGTATGCTTTTACAGGGTAGTGGCAAAGTTAAAAGAAGCTGGGCTTAAGTCACTATGTTCTCTGGTCTCCTCCTGCAGCAACTCAGCAATTTGACGGGTGTTTCACTGGGGCATGTTAAAAAACCACTTGATCATGCTTTAAAGGATGAGCCAGTTCCCATCCCAGGTGAAATTGAAGAGAGAAAACTTTTCATGAGAGAAAACCAGGTTCTGACACCAGCCACCACAATGCAGAAAGCTATTATTCCGCTCAGGCTGTGTCTACAAGTAGACAAGTAGAGCAGACCAGTAGTCAGAGAAGATTTGTTGAGCAAAACAGTGGGTGCTGAGGACCCAGTGGCCATACTGGGTCCAACTAAAACATTAGTACAAGTGCCCCATCACTCTCCATACATGGTTCAGTTATTCAGACTAGTGTACAACATGTTCCTGCAACAGACAATTTAAAGCCACTATTTAAAAGATGTGTGATTAATCTTACATTTACTTTCATGTTTTCAGATATACTCAAGGACAAGAAAACCCATCCAGAAAACAGAAATGAACCAAAACCAACTGTGAAAAAGATGGACACCACAACCACCACGAGCACTGTCAAGTCATCCTCTAAACACAGTGTAACTGGAAGCGGGAGCAGTCCAGCCCCAAGTTCCCCACTTGTCATTTTAACAGCACTAGCAGTTCTGTGGCATTGTCCACTGTAGCTGTATTGCCCTGCAGCCACTGCGCAAGCGTTTCTGTTCACTGTCATTTATACCTACAGCCTTACCCAACAGAAAACAAAGTTAAATGGCTCTCTAGTTTATGTGCTATGTTAGAATAAATATTAAACTATATGCTGGAGTTGGCAGATACCAAGTGTCATCACTTATCTGAAGATAGCCTTTGACAAAGCCCACCCAAGATACGAGGGAATGATGACAAGGGTCTGAGTAACTTAAGTTATGGGATAGAAATAATTGAAAACACAGAAATTGTGTATGTGTGTGTTACTGTTATTCTCAATTTTGTTCACTGGAATCTGACTGGCTAGTTTTGTTTAATTTTTCTGATAAATTATATGAATGGTCAGTCTTCAAATTCAACCCAATACTTTATTTTTCTAGTGAACAGCTAACAAGCTACGTCTACAGTTGTAAACCACGTTAATGTTAAGTACTCTCTACCAGCTTGATGAAATGCCTAAGTGGTCAAGAAGATCAAAGCATGTTTGAAACTTCTTTTCACTCTTACTGTTTAGATTGTAAGAAGCAACATAAAAGCATATGGTGTGTCTAATATATCAGTATAGTTGCCTTAACTATGGAAAAAATTAGAAACACTTTGTTTACTGAGGGATATAGATAGTGAGTTTCCCTGCCCCACAAAATGCCATCACCAGATGCTTAAGCATATGCTCAAGGCTTACTGGATGAATGTCCAGCAGCGGGAAACATAAACAAACATAATAATGTCTTATCCAGTTGAATGCAGCTCTGTACAGAGAAAAAAAAAAAAGAATTCAGTTCAAACTTGCTTTGTCTATGTGATGTTAAAAGAAATTTTCCATAAAGGTCCCACAGATATAAATTATTGGGAACTCCCTTAGACCCTAACTAGATTTTCTGCATCGTGGATCTCTGAAATCAACTGTTTCATAAACTGTGTATTATTTAATTACATTTAATGTTTAAAATTTTGTATCATGGTAGGTGTAAATGTAAAACAATCTGAAACCTAGAACATTCTCTGTTATGCCTCATCCTGATTGCTACCCTAGAAAATGTCAAAATGTGCATTATATTACAAGGCTATTTTTTTTAATCAGTGATACACTGATATGTTTTAACTTTTCGGATGAAAAAGTACTATAGTAACTTCTAATGGGTTAAGAGTTAATGTGTGTTTTCCAGCAACTGTTTACAGTGCCATTGAATATATATACAAACACAACTGTATGAATACAATGATTAATATGATAAATATATGAAACATTAGAATTGTTATATTTACTACATTTCATAACTATTACAACAGTTTAATGGCCATTTTCATGTTGTAGACTATTATTATGTACAGTTTTATAAGATTTAATGTAAAACACTTGCCTTTGTTTTTTTATAAAACATCTCTTTGATACTTAAACAGCCACTGACATAACTCAAAAGAAGAACCCTGTATCTTACTAATCAACTTCAGGCATTTTATTGGCAACTTTGATTATAAAAGACAGCCTGACTCAAAGAAGGTGCCATGTGCCAGTATTACTACTGGCCACTTAAATAGAAAGTGGCAATAATACAGTGGCATACAGTAAGTGAACGAAGACTCACTACACTTGTCTGTTTTCAGCTAGCATTAGTGAACATGTCTAATTATGTTTGCAAAGGTGAGGCTTGAGTTTTGTTTTTAATTTGGGCTCTTAGATCATATTTACAGACATAAAGGTATAATCAGAACCATCGACACACCCAGCTGCAAGGGAGGTGTTTCTAAAGTAGCAGCAGATAAGTTTTCTAAAAGATAATTCAATTTTAATGTTGAAACAAGATAAAATGGAAAAGATACTTATACTAACATGAAATATTTTATATATGAATTCTGATTTTTCAAAATGGTAAGGATATTAATATCACTAAGCAGTGCTTTCCAGTCATATCAGTGAAAATCAGTTTTCCCAAAAGTACTAAAATGGCTATCCTGTTTTCCAAGGTTTGTGAGGTGCACCAGTTTCTTGAACCATCATTAAAAATGCTGCTCCTGGTATTCATTTTCAGTGCCCTTTGGAAAAGTGCACTTTTACCTGAGGACGTGTGCAAGTCATGTCATTTGTACAGTGAAAGGACACTGTAATTCCCTGCAGTCTTAAAAGATCAGGTGTACAGACAGGCTGGTCTCTGTGCACACAGAGAAATGTACATCAGGTGCTAACTCTTACCACCAGCTCCTCAGGTAATACCAGTCACTGTGGCTTCATTGAAGCAATTCGTATCTGTTCCTTGTGAACCTGACCCCTCATTTAGTATTCTCACACTTCAGATGCTTAGTCATCATTCAGGCAAATGCACCTTGCACACCTAAGTCTTCACCAGGACTTCTATGGATAGAGCTAGGGTTTCAGGGCTGGGCTCTGACGCTACCAGATTTCAGCTGTGCAGCCTGGAGTTTTCAGTTCTTCTCACCTGCAGAGGGGGAACCTGAATACTCAGACTTAGGTGTCTTTTTGAGGCCTTTTCTGTAAAAGGTTTTGTGCTTTTAGCTCAGAGTAGTGATCCAGCTAGCCTAGTATTCAGCTGGAACAGAGGAAGTTGCAAAGGCCTGCAGTAGGTGTGCACAGAGTAACTCACCCAGGGGATTATTTGTTGCTGCTAAATGTCATAATCTTGCTAAACAAAAACCTCTGAAAAATCAAGGGTTTGAATTTTGAGTTTGGTTGGCAAATATTTTTATGATGTAGCATTCATCTCTCAAGCTAAACAAGACAACCCTTTTAAAGTTTCTGTAACAAAACTAGAACAAGTTCAAATTGTAGGGTGAGATAGAATCAACTCATTTCATTGGATTCAACCAATAATTTAATAGACACAAATTGCTACAGAATGAGGGAAGAGACCTCAGAGAACTCCACATCTATTAATACATTTCACACTAAAACACTTTACACTGTAAGAACAATACTGGTCAAACCAGCATGAAACATGTTCATAATGTGCATCAGAAATGGTACAGCTTTAAAGGGCAGTGCAGTATATTTTTACTGATGGTTTATGATTTTTTTGTCCTCAGGATCAGTTGCATTTACATATTAAAAAAAGTGTTTTCCATCAAACAACAAATCTATACCAGCAAAGGCAAAAACAACTGGCTGTGTCAGATAAAGCAAGTATTTCTTTTCAGATGAGTAAGATACCTATTTTACAAGATCTTATTTTGTTATGCAGGACACTGCAATTACGATGTAATTGCAAAGGTCTAAATTCAAAATACTTTTAAACTTGTCTATGTAATCTCAGTGTATAAAATAAGGCACCAGTCTAAGAGCGTTGCTGTAGCTTTGCCTAACAATTATGAATTGTATTTAGCCACTGCTTTTTGAATGTTTATTGTTGTGCTATGAATTTCTTTTAATATTTTGCTGTGCCAGCATTTGTGAATGCCAGCATTGGAAAGTAACTGCTGTCATACATTTGTGAGTAAAATCAATCTATAATTTTCTCTTGATAGTGATGCAGGCTTCTTACCAAATAAGACAAAATTTCCATGGGCATACAGTCAGTTCTCTTAGTGTTTCACTGATATTTGGGCTCCGTGTTACACCAGGTTCACGTGTCACTAGTCCCCTTCCCAGCTACGAAAGCCTCAGGGAGAAGAGTGAACAAAGGTGGACAAAAGCGTGTGTGGCTGCAATGTGCCAGTGCCAGGCAACCTCCAGCTGTCTTTGCTGAGGCCCTCAGGCGAGTGTGCTCAGCTAATTTCAAGCGGCTTTTACACATCTCCAAATCAACACATGGAGACTGGCCAGGCAAAGAGCAGCAGAGGATCTAGTTGCATTTACAGGCAACTTCAGAGACACCTGCTATGAACTGCACTTTTGTTGCAATTTAGATGCTTTACTGAATCCTGCCTCTCATTTTCAACCTTGCACTTGCTTTCTAGCTTGCATATTGCCAGTGTTATGCCCTGTCTTCTAGTATGCCAGGTACTTGGTCGTTGCATAAGGAATTGTGATTCTGATCTCTCAGTAATGAACCTTTTGAGGTACAAATATCTGTCAGAGCTTGACAAGGGCAACACAAATAATAATGTCCAGCTGCACTGAGTTCAGAGGCTCATCTGGCTATGAGATTCACATCTCTTTGATCTCTTAAATCAGATCTGTATTTAATATATCTCTATTTCCTTTTGTAACCAAGATTGCAGCATGTATCATACTTTTAAATTTGACACTCTAATCCTGTGTTGGTCTTCTCAATATTGTCCTAATGGCTGTTGTGGACAGACTTCATTTTAATGTTAGATGAGCCTTTTTTGCCCAGATTTACTGAGCCATTCTTATTCAATATTGCACATGATTAGGTTTAAGCAGTATCTGTTAGAAGAGCTGAAACACACATTAAAGTGAGATTCTGAGTAGGACAAAAATCCAGAAAGTCCCTATGTTCCTGTATTGGACTCTTCACATTAAAGAGCTTTTAAGGTTTAGCTGAAATTACTAGTCAAAATTTCATAACTAGCATGATGTCAAGGGGATTTCAGCCTTGCATTGAAAATTGATAAGGAGTCTACCCATTTTTTAAGTTGGAATTAATTGATATACATGCTTCCTCATATCTCTGCACATGGGTAAACTTCGGTCTGTAGAAATAGGAGACATTCCCTAAAATGTATCCTGCACATTGAGCATCACAACATCGTAAGTGCTTAATGTTACAACTAGCCAAAAGCACGAGACATATATTTTCATTTATAGCATTTCACTACTCACAGTGCTTCTTGTAAACATACGGCATGTGTGTTAACAAAAGGTGAAGCATCTTTCAGTCTATGTCATTATAGCTGTGACATGCGTTAGTCAAAAAGAACGTTATTGCCTCAGAAATCCACAATTATTCTCAATACTGAATTTGCTTCTGGTTTCCGCTGTCACTCTCTAAATAACTACATTTAAATTGTATTAAATATTAAGCCACCAAAAAATAAATAATGGCCAAGAGGTTGTAATAAATAGAGAGATAATAAACTCAGAAAAGTATGCTGCATTTAAAATAGAGAATACTCCTAGGTAAGAAATCCCTCCTGGACTAGAACAATTTTTCAAGTCCCTGTCCCCTCTCCAGATCCATCACCTTCCCCTTCTATGTCCACACAGCACAGTATGAAGCCAGCATGCCGGACGCTGGTGCGCCGAATCCAGAAAAGTGAATTAAAACTGTTGCTGCGTAGTGGTATTTCCAAGTATTGTGCTTAAAGTGGGCCTCCTTTTGATGGTTATGAGGAATGCATTCAAACTGCATGTGCAAATGCTTACCTTCTTTTTCAGTAAATAGCCACAGCTGCTGCAGCTTTCAGAAAAGGCTGCTGGACACAGACTGTAAAGCAGTATTTTTGTGTTGCTCTCATGTCATTTGAGATTAAACTCAGTCCTTAAAATAGATTGGTTTAGACATTCCAGTTATTATCAACACTACAATGAACTCCCCCCCAAGAAAATCATGTAATAACCTTCTGAGAGAAGGGCACGTAAGAGAGACCACTGATGCTTTCAGGAGTTGCATAAAGTACTTCATTAAGTAGCCAGTAACAACCATGGGGGTTTTCTTTCATTTCTGTTCAGAAAGCATTAATACTACCTTGCAAAATTATGCAGTTTGCACTTAATAATTTCAATTAATCTTTAGTAAATTACCCAGTACTTTGTAATTATAATATTTGCAGCTAATTTAGTGCCATGCTAAAAATCATTCGTTGCATAATATAAGCAATTAACATTTATTCGGGGTTTTTTCTGTTGCAGGGGGATATATAAATTATCCTCAGTGGCCTTTCTGTACACCTAATTAGCACCTGTTTGAATTATTCTACAGGCTATGGACATTTCATTTGAAAAATAAATGCATTGCTAGTTTTGTGAACTCCTTGCAAATACACAGTTGTAAAAATTACTTTTCAGGGGAATACAATAACATGTTTTCGTATGTCTTCTGGGTTTATGAGCTAGGCTAGGCTTTTAGGCTATTACACCTAGAATAGGTACTGACATTTTTAATGCTGTTAAAATGGAAATAGTCAGATACCTCTTTCCCATAATTAAGTACAGTATCCCAGATTTGTAGCCTGGTTTATTCAGTAATAAAAAAGGAAAGCATTAAGACATCAAGAACATAGATCCTAGTGTAACGTTCACATTTCTGTATATGCATTTACAGTTAGGAAGTTTTACTAATCAGAGACTATCAAAAACACTGCTGTGCTGGAGTGTCAAGGATACTATGTTAAAGTTGTGGAAATTAAACCAGATTGCTTCAATGTTGTATGTAAGCTTCTAGGTAAATCATAGTTTTCTATTTAAATGCACAGTATATTGAGGAAGATCATTTGATCTTTCTAAAAAGGAGATCTGAAAAAGACTTTCTAACAAGAATGCCAATATCAAATATTTACAACCTCCATACATATGAAATTAGGAAATCAAAAAAGGACTTGAGACTTCTCTGTGGGTATGAAATGCTGCAGCAGACCCTCAGCTCCTATAAATCAGTACAGCTCCTTTGATTTCAGTTTAACTATGTAAATTTATCCCTGCATAGTATCTAGCCCAAGAATGTGAATTCCTTCCCATCTTTTTGCAGGTGCAGAAAATCAAGAGTAACTGCAGTGATTACAAAATTTGCATAACAGTTTTACATTGCCCAGGCCACTGATCAGATAGTATCTTCATGCCTGAAAAGAAAATCTGTAACACATGGGATGCCATTAAGTCTTCTGGCATCTTCCCTTTCCAGGGGCACGGCAGGGGCCTTTTCCAGAAGCAGCTGGTATGATTTGGGGCTACAAGGAGATAGGCATACTGTGAGTATCTCCTAGGGTAGAAAATCTCAGAGGTTTGTTGATACAGATCAGGCCTTGAGGCAGATCAAGTTTGATTTTTCTGTTTCATGTTAAAACATAGGATCCAGGTCTTAAACTGGCCTCAGAAACTAATTGAGATTCAGTGGCGAGAACTGATTGTGGCTTTGATGTTTTCAGAGAAGCTTAAGCAGCAGAGAAGGCAAGCAGCCATATTCTGCTTCAGCTGAAGCTCGTGTGTTTTGCATTCAGTTTCAGATAAAATTACCTGTGAGTTTCTAGATCAGTAGTGGCAAATTTGTGAATTACTACAGCCTGTTGCTCTTCTATGGAGAAGAAATGAAATTTCCTTCTAAGCAGAAAAAAAAGAGAAGGCTCTTTATTTTTATTTTCTATTATGCTAAACATCCAACTTTTGGAAGAAAACCAAAACAGGATGTTGGGCCTCCCAAGGACATAGATCCCCCTGAGTGGGGTTGTTCTCAGTGCATGTAGTGATAACGGTGTCAGAGTCTACTTGTCGTGAAAGAGGATGCCTACTCTTTGGCTCTTTTTTGGGGCTTGAGAAAAGCTACAGTTTATGGCTCAAAGATGACAAATCATTTAGAGGCAAATGTTGTAGACAAGTCCATGAAGCAGTGAAGAAAGCAATAAGATGTGGTGGTGGTCTCATTGAAAAAATGAGAAAATGAATTTAACCAAAATATTTGAGCTTTTGCATTAGGGATGAACAACAGAGTTGAAACCTACTCCCAAAACACTGCAGTCGCATATGGGAACAGGCTAATGTAGCATCAATATTATAAAAAATGTTTATTGTATCCCACTTATTATATGGGGCAGTATTAGAATAAAAATGGAAGCCAGTACACTAAACCTTGCATAATACTACCACTTCCTGTACTTTGATATCAGAACTAATACAGTATGAATGTTTACAGTACACTGGGGTAGAAATTCTAGTAAAATATGTGCTTTGTCATTTAGCTTTTTTAATAGTTTATGGCCTCCTAGTCTTTTTTAGTTCATTTTATTTTACAGGAATTAATAGGCCGCTTACATTTGTATTTTACATTAGTTGCATCATGGGTATTTTAAGTTCCAAAATAGATTGGGTTTGCCCTAAGCAGTATTCAAGCTCTAATAATTATTTCTATTTCCCAATCACGTGTTTTATGTGCAGTGTATCTGCTTATATTTTTATTGAATAAATCTGTCAGTTTTCTTCAGTTTGTTTTCAGCATTGAATATGATAAAGGCAAACGAGGTCCTTAAAGAACAAGGCTACTTTGAAAAGTTCAAGTAAACAGTGTGTTTTGTAAAGGACAGTGAACTATGAATGGGAATAAAAATAAATAATCCACAGCAGGAAATTGTTGTCATCTATTAGAATTTTTGTATTTTTTTTCTGAGTATTTTTCATCATTGTTGCTGTAAGTTACAAGGCTGATAAAATCTTAAATAAAAATATTTTAATCTGTTCAGATGATGCTTTGAATAAAAGATGTAGCCCTTGAGAACTGCTGAGGAACTCTTAATATTTTGGTTAGAGGCTGGCAAAGAAAGGTCTGTTACTTCAGCACATAACTACTTTCTTGCTCTTTTTTTTCCTGTCTTGCAATAAATACAGTGAGATGTAAAGGTGCCTACCTGTTCTTCTGGGAGCTCAAATATTAGTGAAGAGACACAATACTTGCAGTGGTCTGCTGGGTAAATGCCAGCATACCTCCACACAACAGGTAGGACTTTTTCATCAAACCTCCATTCCTACATAAACAGTCAGATCTGACTCCTCCATTGACTGAGGTCTTGCAATAACTGTGTGCCATATTAAAAGCCTTGCCCTTGGTTTTGATTAGACTCGCATTATTTTTCTGTCTTCATATAGCCAGTGTACTAGAAAAAGGAAACTCCCTGCTGTTAGCTTGGCGTTTTCATCACTTGTCAGTTATGAACTTTGCAGTTCCTCTTCTTTTGAGGGGGAAAAAACCCTTATCTGGTATTTTTCTGTCAGATGCTGATTATTGTGGTTGCGTCTCTACCATTTCCTAAAATGACACAGCAGAGACCTTTGCTCTTATCAGCATTTGTTAAAGCTACTTTTCATGAGCTTCTCTTCACTTCTCTATCAAAACAGCTGCTTTTTTCCTGCTTAAAAGTTGGTGGGAAAGGTATCAGCTGTTTTTTGTCTTTTATTTCCTGTTTTGTAGTATTTAGGAGTTCTTCTTGTAGTATTCCCAAATGGGTTGGATGAAAGCTATAGGACAGACCACTGAACCACAAAAGTATCATGAACAAAATGTTCTTTTATTGTTTAAATGACTGCGTTCCTCCTATCTAACTAACTACCTAGTTTTTTCCTACTCATTTTGTTTTCTGATACCACAATGATTTGAGTGTTGCCTCCTAAAGCATCCATGATTCCAGCTTTCCTCGATTCTTTCAAAATGCTTCCTATCCAAGGTCTGGGAATTACATACAGCTCATCTCACCATCTATGGAGAGTGCTTTTTTGCTAATACATTCATTTTTGACCCAGCTCCAAAGATAATAGCCAACAGCTCTTCTCTGCTGATGCTAGAGGAATGCTTGTTCTCTGAAGTGCTGCCTCATAAAAGCCTTTTAAGTTTAAGGATTTCACATTCATCCTCTAATTAAGCAGGTGTCTAAATCTGTGAAGCTGCTTCATTCTGAAATCCAACCTGCCTCCACTTCAAAGGATGTTGTTTCTTTTCTCAAAGATGTTTTAAAAAGTGCTTCTTCGACGGTTCAAATTTGTAGGGTTATTTAAAGGCTTTGCCTCTCACCTGATTCAGTACTTATTTTCCAAAAATACACAGAATACATCAGATCTGATGAGATGCCTTGAGGATGTTTCTTAATGGCGGTGCTGGAGTCCATATCTTTGACTGAAGATCTTTAATTGCATTGAGTAACTAGCCCTTCTGCTAGCCTAATAACAGAAGTGGTTGCAACTGCATATGATCCATTTTTCTCATCAGAAATCCTAATGTTTCCTTATGGTTTTTTTGGTTGTTGTTGGTTGGTTGGTTTTGGGTTTAAGCAATATGTCAGTTTGGCTCTGAAATATGTCTAGAATTTGTCATACCCAAACCCTGGAAAAAAGAGTGGATTTAGCCTAGCTTGTCCCAGGGGCTCCAGTGTGGTACAGCTCTAAATACAACCACTGACTTATAAGAATGATGGTTTGCCTTATGATATTGAGAGAGGCAGCGTGACTTCAGTGTAGGAAGTCTTCCTACACTTCAGCTTTACATCTGAAAATAAACAGTCTTTTTTTGGAAAGAACGCTTGTGAAATCATTATTAACTCCGGAACCCAACATTAACTACCACCATCCTAAAAGAGCAAACTGAAAATACTCCTGCTTGTACAAGAAAAAGACAGGTTTTATTTGCGTTTATTATGTCCTCAAGGAGAAGCAGAGTTAACTTTAGAAGAAAGAAAGAATTCCAAAAGCAACAGAAACCCATGCCCTACACCTACAGTTTTATGTCCTACAACCACAGATTACTACTTTCCCATCTTGCATGTTTTCAAGAAAACAACATATGGATGTAAGGAATTTGCCAGAGCAAGCGGGAGGAGATTACACCAGATGTGTGAGCCCTTTTTACTCAAAGTGGCCACTTGGTATTTACTTACCGACTTTTGTTCAGTCATTGGTCCAAGGTACCGACTAGAACCTGAACGCCCCCCACCCAATAAGACAGAAAACTCATTCAGCTGTTCCCCAAGTAGCCCACAGGGCATGAAGGGAGAGAAGTTTATGCTGATCTTCCTCCACCCAGGAGCAAAAAAGGATGAATTAGGCCTGAAACAATCCTTCGGTTTCAGAGCTACCCTTTCAAAAAAGGCTTTTTTTCATACGACCCAGTATTTGTTGATTCAGGCAAGTGCTGGGGCGGCAGGAGTCTGCTCCCTTTATTATACTGCACAAACTGTTATGGTGTCTGCCCTCTGTTTTCTCAGCCAGAGTGAGCAGACTTTGCCAGCTGCAAAATCAATATTTTTCATTACATACGAACTCAGTCTGCAGAACTAGAAAGTATCCCAGTCCTATCGGGTCTAAAATGTGGATTTCCTCACATCTTTCAGGAAGTAGAGACTGCTAAGAGTGGCCATGGTTTTGCTTTTCCCTGGAAAGCATCCATGTTACCCACACACCAGGTATGCACTGCTGTGTTTCTCTGACACATTCAGCTTGCGGTCACCATCTATCACATCTTTCCTTTCTCAGTTCCACCTTAAATTGGATGTAAACTTCTTTAGACACATTTAGTGCATCAATTTCCTCAGGGCATTTCTTTAATTTAAGGAAAGGTACAGAGACTCCAATTAACCTCAGATGAAGAGACCCATAGTTCATTGTCTGTCTGGGAAAATGAACCTCAGGGAATGGTACTCTTACGTTGTAAGTGCATGTCAGAACCACAATCAGAACTCATGTTTTTGGCTCCTACTCTGGCATGTAATCTATTACAACATTTGAACAAACAAGTTCATTAACCTCCCAGAGCCTTAATTTTTCTCCTTGCAAAGAAGAAATTATATTTACCATGGGTGAAATATGAAAAAAAAAAAAAAATCAACACAAATTAAGGACATCAGCATGTGCTAACTTACTACACAGTGGTAACTACCCTGACCTTTTCTTACAGGCAGAACAGGAATTGTCAGAAGTAAATGCACTGGTAAATACTGACCTTCTACTGTTACTCACAAGATTATGTTCATACCCACAGATATGCAAGTAACAGAGAGCAGCAGCTTATTTTGTCTGAACAGAAAGTTGAAAGCACAAGATCGGTACTTGCACAGAGCAAAATGAGCTAATAGGAGTAAGATTCCTCCTGTTTCACGCTGCCTGCTACCTCCCGATCACTCATCCTTAGGCAAAGCAGAACCTAGGAATGCGTTTCATTTGGACAGAAAGACACAGCAGCACATCCGACTGTAGCAAGATTCAAACCTATATAAAACCCTAGCTATCAAAGAGCCACCTGCTTTGTCCCAGTAAGCAGCTACATCCAAAACTGAGATTCCTCCAAACTATTTTACTTATACTGGATTAAAAGGTGGCCCCAGGATGATGCAGAGCACAGGTCTAGTGTCACTCCCTTTGCCTTCCTCCCATGCTGGCAGCTAGGAGCCATCTCCAGCCCTTCTATTACCCAGTGCTCAGCTATGTCCCAGAAGCGAGGCTTGTCTTGCAAATGGCCAGATCAGTGCAGCAGGAGTCTTGCACTATTATTGGGTTCTCGTTCCATACATAGATACCTAGCTGTGCAGAAATACCTATACGTATCTGCAGGTTTCTTCAGGTCCTTAAAGGTTTTATGAGACAAACTGGTCCATCTGACAGACTCCCAAGGGATGGGTCACACAGCAAGTTCAAAAGGCAGTAACATATTTCCTTGCCACTAAAAAAAGATCGGGATCTCTCTCCCAGGAAAGAGCTCCCCTGTGGATACCTAAGCTTGTAGTCCCCAACATATCAAGGACTTACTCTAAGGAAACATAGAAAGAGTATTTCTGCTAGCATTTCTGGGGAGACAGACTGGGACATGGGGCTGCAGAAAAGTTAGTAAGTGGCTGAGTTACAGGCTCTGGGTTAAATATGAGGGCTTAATTAATCGCTTATTGAGAACAAAGTAAGGCAGTGATTTAATAAATTACTTTAAGGTGCTTCACTTTAATGATGGTATAAGACGGTACTTTGTGTTGTGACATGAGCAAAGGTCAGTGAGCTGTCAGTCCTCATTACTTGGGCAAATGTTCTTTTGAGAACTCCCAAACGACTTCATGGTATGTGGAAATGAGTACATGTCTTTAATGGTTATCTTCAAAAATCAATAAGCATAAAGTTTAGAAAGAAGGCAAATCAGTAAATGGAAGGAATCATAATTAAATAGCTGCAAAAAAAGAAGAGCTTAAAAAAAAAAAAGCATTACTCAGAGTTACCAGCGTGTCCCATGAGAGAAGAGTTAAGCATTACAATTCCTGAGTGGACTGGTGGCCCATCTCAGGCTAAAATAACCTATCCCAGACAAGAAAACAGAAAAGATGAATATGAGGAAAGTACAAAAAACCCCCCACAAACCCATAAAGGAGAATAATGGAATCAGTCATGCCTTAGGTACATTTCATCTGTCTCTGAGATTTAACTTTATCCTCCGAATTTACTGTGACAATGGACCTGGGGTCCACCAAATAAATATACATCATTGTACCACCCTGTGCAGTGCACGTTCCGCTCAGAGCGGTTCTCCTGAACCATTGTGAGACCCCAACCCGGTTTTGATACCCCTTTTGCTTTACACTTCTATTTATCATATTGAACTGCTTAGCCATTTTGAATCATGCTCCTAGATCCAAGCTGTCTTCCAGAATTTTTTTTTTTTTATTCTTCTACTCAGCGTTAGAATAACAGCAGATACTCATTAACCTTTTCCATGCTATGTACTAATCATTATATCTTTATAATAGCCTCTAATTAAAATAATCACTCTAGATCTTTTTTCAGTTCTCTAAGAGGACTTTCCTTCCTGTCTCTTATCAACATTTAGCACCTGTCTTTAAACTCTGGTATCTGCTCTACCTATTATTTTCCTTCCTAATGGGAGATCTAGAAATGACCAAAGCCATTCAGGAGGGAGAGCACTACTGACTTTTGATAGTAATTTTCATCCAGACTCTTAAGCAAGGTCCTAGAGTGTAAGCACAGCAAGTTCAAGGCAGGTGAAATATTCCTTCCACTAAGCAATGGAATAAAAGAGGTGGGTTTTTTTTCCCCCAGTTTTAAGCTCCCACTTAAATTGATCAACACCAAATTCCACATATTTTTTGGCCTGGCCCTAGGCTCTCTGTCTTGGAGGGGAGTAGAAGGAAAAAAAAATGAGAAAAAAAAGCAGAAGAAATAGAAGAAAGCAAACAAACTACACAAAATCATCTTTATTCATTTGTTTGTTTGTCCTGGATAGGGAAAAAAATAGGTTTACACCAAGCAAACTAATCACCAAGTTGTAAAAAGTCATTCATGGAGCAAAATAGAGGTTATACTCTGACACCTGAGGAAAGTCATAGTTACAGTGCAAAAACATTCTCAGATTCTACTCCTGTTATTGCCGCCTTATGTTACTACATATGAAGGAAAATTTACAACCTGTCAGGAAAATTCATGATACACAGAAAAATATGAATTGAATTCTTTGTCTATGTTTTTGAAGGGTAAATATTTTCTCTTAAGACTACTGAGCATTGAGTTCGGTCCTGCGTTAGGCTTCACCTTTTCTTTCTTACCTTCATTGCTGTACAAATTAGATAGAGGTATATAGAGGAACAAATTTATTATTCCACTCAGAGGTAGTTGAGAGTACACTTAACTCATCAACTGAGGTGGAGGTTTAAGTTTTTCCTTAATCCATGTTTTACGGTATAAAGAAACTTACAACACTTGAAAATGACTGTGCTTTCACCAAAGAGAGCCTATCCACAGGAAACTGAGAAGTGGTGCCTGTTGGAGCTTATGGCCTTTGTGGATGATGACTAATTGATCAATGAAAAAAAGAGATTACATAGTCCCCCACTTAATGAATAAGTGTTTTTTTTCCTGTCTGGGACCTAATGAGAGAAGGATCCCCAAGAGTCATCCAATAAGGAAGAAACGAGCAGTATATATAGTATAATGATGTGAATTCAATACCCAACCAATTTATTTTAAAATACATCTGTGCACATCCTTTGAAGATATCCTCTGGAAGAAATTCCTTTGTAATCTGTCATGTTCCACTGGGGTTGGCAAACATCTGTGTGTGCAGCAGGGGATAAGATGGGGGGGATTTATTTTATCAGGTTTTCTTTAGTGAGGTTTAACCTTTCTTAGAGTCTTCCAGCTTCTCTTCCTCTCCTAATGGCTTCCCTCAGACATTTCCCTTTTTAAGCAGCCATACCATGTGCAAGCATCCACATTTGACTTGACTTAGATATTTAAATCAAGCAATTTATATTGAGGGTTATTCTAATGCCAGATAGCTGGCTCAAGCTCACTCCCATATTAAAGCAGATGCATGTACACAAACCCCTTTAATTTTGCTTCTCATTCACTAATGAACAGTCATTAGCAACATGAAAATTAAATATTACTGGTTTATCTTTTGCTCCTTCAGCAATCAACCCTCTCGTTTGCTACCAAAAGGCAGAGATAATCCCTGTAAATAAGTCAAAAAGCCCAGCAACTGTTGAGTTGATTTATTCACAGACAGGAATAAAATAATTTCTTTCAAAGTAACTTACTGGACAGTTGCATGATGTGGCGTTTTTCTTTCTTCTGAGAGAAGAAGAGAGGAGATGATGAACACAGAGAGAGAGAGAGAAGATATCCAAGACAGTGAGCAATGGAAAAAGGACTAGACAAAGTGAAGAACAAATACAGGGGAAAGGAAGGATAGCTGAGGAAACAGGAGCAAAAAATTATCGTGGAAAAATACCTACTAAACTCTCTGATTTCCAGGACTAGGCTTGCTGAGCTCTTTTCACACAAAATCTCACAAAAACATCAATAGAGACCAGAATAATTAAAAGGAACTTAAATAGAGCAGGTGTACAGATGTTATTGACACTGAAAAGGAATAGAGTTTAAGGTTGCTATATATAAAAAACACATTTAGAGAGTTTGGCCTACCTTAGAATGGTCTCCGGTGGTCCTCTCATTTGAGCGACTGTCAACTGGAGAAGAAAAAGGTTGTTTTTCAATGACAGTTTGGGGCTCAAATATAGATTAGGAAACACAGATTGGCTTTGTCCCACCCTCCAAAACGTTGCCTGTCCCTAGCGCACAGGTGCCCGATTTGGGCCTCTCATGGAAATTTCCTTTGAAAGCTGGACTTCCCTCATAGCTACTAAAGACAATACAACTGCAATGAAGAAGCAAGTCAGTTAAAAGAAAATGTGTGTACACAAGAGCCAACAGAAAAGCAAAACCTGAAGAAATTGAGATCACAGCAAAAGAGGAAAAATACACTTAATTACAAAACAAAGCAAAACAAAAACCAGCATCTAAGTTTTCCCTCCCACAGTACTGAAGAAATTTCACGGCAAGGAATTTCCTTCTCCCCTGGAGTACTTAATGAAAGGTATGCTTTGAATTTTGTGTTTTCTTGAGGTATTGTGTTCTATAAATTAAAGGTATCTCGAAGGACAGGTACACACCCCTTTCAAGACACCAGTACTGCGTGTTTCAGGCCAGGTGTTTCCACCCACTTCCCACAGGTTCGGGAAGGGAAAGCTTTCCCTCCAAAACCCAGATCAGGCCACACATGAAGGGAAAGGCCATGGCAGGCACTGTTGCTGTGTGGTGGCTGTCCCCAAGGGACAGGGGCTGGGATACAGGGCCCTGGGCCTCCAGGCCCCTCACGAGGAGCAGGGCAAGAGTCTTGCTGAGGCAGCCACATTCCCACCTCAGGGGGCGGACTGGCCTGCAGAGCTTTGGGGGCAAGATCATGGCTGCAAGTACAACTCTACTGCCTCAAAACACACCCTGCATGAGGCACCCGTGTCCGTGACAGAAGGAGGAGATGGACACATCCCCGTGTACCACCCCCGTGCAGTGAGGGAGAGGAAGGCCTCAGGGTAGCCGGGCACCTGGAGCTAGTCCCCTCACCTGCAGCTGCTCCCCTGCTAAGTGGCGCTCACCTGGGGCTCGCTGGGTAAATGGCGGCTGCTCCCCTCACCCTTCCTTAGGCACAGGGTAGCTGTCGGTGCTAGCAGAGAGCAGGCGGAGATGGGTGAGCAGGGCCCTCCCTCGGGGCCTGCTGGCAGCGATGTGGGGCAGGTGCTGGTGAGGGGAGCTATGCCCGCTCTGCCAGGAGGGAGGCAGAGGGGTCCGCCTCACCTTCCCCAGGAGCTGCGCCCCGGAGACCTCCTCGAGCGCTGCGGGGCCGCGGCCGCCCCAGCCTCATCTTCCTGAGAGGGAGCGATGGAGCTGCCCCGTGCGGACAACAAAAGGTGAGCGGGAAGGGGGGAAGCCCGGCTGGGCTCGGGAGGTGCCTGCCGGTCCCGGGGAGCTGAGAGGAGGGGTGGCGGGGGAGCTGCGCTGCACCTCCTTCCGGTCGGGTGGATCTGTGCCCCTCAGGGCCGGTTTGTTGGCGGGTTTGGTTGGTTTGAGTCGTTTCTTCCCCCTCCCCGCGGCGACTGTGCGGCTTCGCGGGGTGAGGGCAGGGCTGGGCTTCCCGCGCCGTCCGGCCGAGCAGCCGCCGCGGAGGGTTGATCCTGGACGAGGAGAGCTCCCTTCCACCCCGCGCTCCTCAGACCCGGTTGGGCTCTGCCTTCTGTCAGTCCACGGCTGCTTCTGGCCGGGCATGCTTTGCCTGCACGTTACCTGCTGCAGTGAGGCCGCAGCTGAGCTTGGCACATGCTGTATGGTGTCCCTAGCTGAGCAGGGCTCAGAAATACGAATATCAGGGTAACCTCGATTCTTTGTGCTCGCTTTAGCAGATTAATAACCTCCTGCTGTGGCTCTGCTCTGCCCTCCTGGTAGCAGTCACATAAGACGTGTTGTGGGCTGCCTGCACCCAGCCGGGAGGAGTCCGTACCCGGCAGTTAAGTGGGAAGGATGTGTATATTTTCCCCTCCTAATTACTTTATTGCAGTCTACTGTTTCTTCCACTGGGAGATAATTCTGCTTTAAAAAATAAAAATAATAGACTATTGTGCTTGTTCTGCTGTCCTGGAGAGGAGAGTGACCGACAGAGGGGAGAGGCTGCGTGTGGGGGAGCGCCGCTGCGCTCTCCCGCCTTTTTATGTCCCACAGTTTCACGTTTGTCACAAACAGCATTGCTAGTGAAAATAGTTGTGTTGGAAATAATTGTAAAAGCACTGTTGGGTATGTGTTGTTCCAGCTGTGTATCTAGCGTGAGGAAAATCCTTGCAAGTCAAGAAGCAATGCTAAATTTCTCTCATGCTGCATCTTCTCTCTCTAATTTCTGAGACCTTTGTCATCATTTGGCATCAGTGCTTACTGCTTTGAAATGAGAGATCCACAGTGGTATGCACTGTGCCTATTCGCAGGCAGTCCCTTCCCTGAAGATGATAAATCCCGAGTAAAAGTAGAAGGGGGGAGTAAAGGCAAAGCAGCTTGTGCAAGGTCACGCAGAAGTCATTGGCAAAATAATTGGATGTTTAACAATAAAAAATTCTGGCAACTCCAGTGTTTTCCACCTTGATCCACACATCAGTGGCAGTGATGATGCAGCAGCATGTCCAGAGCGGATGTCAGTGATGTAGAGTCTTCATCTAGATCTGGTGTCCCAGGCTTGAAGAGTTCTCTGATGTAACTGAAATGATTTTTCAGAAATAAAACTTTTAGGGAAGAACTACTTGGACTGTGCATTTGTTGGTGAATGTGGAAGGAACCAAAGATGCTTGTGGTTGTGTGTATTAGCATATCTTGAAACTAATGGTCAGAGAGGGAAGAGAGTTTGGAGAGTGATAACCAATACGCAAGGAAGCTTTCAGTCAAGGCAGGCTTGTAAAAGCTAGAGCTGCATTATGGTAGTCCAGACAATAAACAAGAGAGAACAACTAAGTAAGAGTCCATGAAGTCCCAAGTATAACTCCTATTTATGGCAACTTGCAGAATACGCATTTTGAGCTATCTTTATCCCCTTGCTCAGATTCAAATCAACAACCAGACAATTTTCATTCTTTTATCTCGGACATTCCACTAACAATGTGGAATGACAATATTTTTCAGTTTGTCTCTTATTTACAGGTCTTCCTGTTTCTCCCCTCCCCATGCAGACATATGCAGAAAAGAATTAATTGGACAATTTGTATTAATCCTTAGCTGTAAAATTATCTTGACTTTTTGAGAGTTAAATGCAGATTTACTCCTCCACATCCATCTAAATAATGTTCACTCTTAGTCTTCTGTCTCTTCATTAAAACTTACTTTGTCAGTTCTTTTTAAAATTAGTCTTAGCAACTCGCCAATGCATTTTTCAACTGTGGTATAAATATGACTGACTTTTAGTAGAATGGTGTCTAGTGAAAGCCTACAGAGGCAAACCTAGAGCCAAAACCAGAATAAAATCTTAACTAATTGGCTGCTCTGTTAATGCACAACCAGATTCCCTAGCTCCAATGATTTTGTCAGTACACCATGCTCACTATATAATGTTTTAAATCCAGCCCCAACTGCCTCATTCACACTATTCGACATTCCAAGTAGCACTCCTCCCATCCATCTGTCTGACACATGAAATGCCAAATGCCTCTCCTTATTTGGGTCTTTGAAAAGTTGATGCAAGGTGGCTGTCACTTGAATCCTCCACAGACCCCTGGGCCACTGTGCTAGAGGAGTAAAATCCCCGAACTTGCCTTAGAGTCCAAGAAGCAACACTAATTTTGGTTCAGTGGAACCAGTGCTGCTGTCTATCTAGCAAGTCTGGCAGTCCTTCTGGAAGGAGACAGAGCTGGAACAAAGAACTAGGTACCAAACCAAAGGTGGTGTGGACTGTCTCTCTGAGTTGAGTAGGTGACTTCCTATATTCTCTTAGCAGTGGTTTGGGATAAAAACATGCCTCATGATTATTAAGGGTATGTTTATAGTTAATTTGTATAAGCAACTGTAAGGAAATAAGATGTCAAACCTACTCAATCTGATGTTGCCTTCAGACAAGGGTCATTGCAAGAATTTATCTCTCAGGGTACCACAGGTATTACTTGACTCCAAGAAAAGCTATGTGAAATTCTTTCATCAGAACTCCATCCAAAAAAAAAAAGTGAGCCCACCAGAAAATTTGCAAGTTCAGTATGAACTTGTTTTATTTCAGTCATTCAAAGAATAAAAAAAGTTAGAGTATATCCTTTTCTAACTTTGAAACATGCTTTTGTATAGGCTTTTTTATTATAGGTGGGACATATTTTGTTCCAATACTCTTAGCTTCCTTGGAAAAACAAAACTTTTTGTAGCAATCTGAAATTAAATTTAAAATACAATAGCTTTATTCAACCAGCAAACAGTGGGCAGACCGATACAAATAGTTGTTTTCGCAGCCCTTGTTCAAGTAATGAGTGGTCCAGTTACTCCTGATCTTAGCTCCAGTGGCTCATCAGCAGTTGGTTCGAGTGGATCAGAAATGGCACACTGAGCTAATCCTGAAATCATCCGTAGCTTTATTGCTAGCTTCATATGGATTATAAAATGAAATAAGACAAAAGTTATTAATGTTGATGGTTAAGTTCTCCTATTCAGCATAAAAAATGTTGGAAGATAAGTTTTTGAAGATGCCGTGCAACTAACCTGGAAATACAAATGTGGTCTGGTAGGGGGAGGTTCTACATTTTTAATCTTGTATTGATTTTGTTGGTGCAAGTACTATTTAAGCAAGAAACTATTCCTCTAGGGCCTTCAAGTTAATACACTTATTGTAGCCTCCTTATCCTGTTAAAATGAAGAGAATCAGATTGCTCTGGGTTGAACAGCTGCTTGAAGTCAATCTCTGTGTCCACTGTTAAGGGAAACAATATTAGTGAAGGGAAGCAGAAGGCAGCATATCAAAATGATATCCTCAAAGCATTTTCTACAGATGTCCCAAAAGTTCATGGGGTATTATGAAGTATGGAAGACATCTGGTCACATTTTTATAATCTCATCAGTGTATAGAGAAAAATTCTTCTCTCTGTTTACCTCTACTTGTCAAAAGCCATGGAAAGGCTTGTATATATTTTTTATTTGCTTATTTATCTTACTGCAATGTGAACATACTCACTGATTCTTAACTATCCAAATCGGCTTAATGTGTTGTTAAGTCACCAACTTTTCTCGCTGTAACATCTGACTCTCCTACTTATTTATAGGTCTTCATTGAATCACTTTGTAAAGTAGGAGGTTTGGGGATATTTTCCTACTGTGTTATGGGGCATGTTGTCTTTCATCTGCAAGTGCTGTGAAATCACTCTTTCCTACTCGAGTACTATTGTACTTTTGTTCAGTGTTAATGACACTTCAGTTTGGTCTGTGGAAATACTTCTCCCCTGAAAGGAGAACACTAAATTGACTGTTTCCGGAGGCACCACTGCAGCTTCCAAAATCTCAGTGTGATGAACTGTTCCTGGTGCCCTGCTCTTATGGGTTAACATGGGCGGCTCAGCCAGGTTCACCAGTTACTGTGGAATCCTAATTAGACCAAGAACATGTTGCATAGCCTAATTTTGATGAACCAACACGGCAGGCTTTATTTACTGTGATTTGTCATCTTGACCTAGTTTGATGTGGCCATTTCTTTCCTAAGAAGTAATTAAAGCAGAAACATAGAAAAATATTCTGGCTTTTGTTTTGCCTGGAGGACAACATATTCTACACTGTTGTGCCATTAAACTATATTTCTTGATCCAAGGCTTTTCATTTAATTTGCCAACATATTGGACAATTTATTTCATTCTTATGATCGTATTTCTGAAGACTGCATAAGCCACACTGTTATCCATGAGGATTGTTTTTGTTGCCTGCCTTTTGTTACCTATTTTGTCAGAGGTCTGTAGGAAATGTCTTCATTTATGCTGTATAACTAGTTGAATCTAATTTTTTTTCAGTCTTTCCTCCCACTTCTAGACCAACCCTAGACCTCCTGTTCTGTATGTGATATCCACTCTCTGTCCTCTTCCATCTCTGCCAAGAAAACAAGCTGTTCCTTTGGAGATTGTTTTTTGACTCGCAACATTGGACATTCTCCAGTTCTCACTAACCCTATTTGCTGTATTCTGAGGGGGTTTGTCTGAGCAGGGACCAATTTTCTTGCTACCTGAACTCTGCATGTACAAAAGAAGAGAAGTAATAGCTGTACCATTACGTTAAAATGTCAGACCTGCCTCATGCTTTTCCAGTTGCTAGGTTGTACCCACAAAATAAACTAATCTGTCCTTTACGAAGCAAAATGGCTCTCCCTTCCCATCCCAGACTCTGAACAGACATAACTTCCCACATGTATACTTCCTCAAGGAACAGAGAAATTGGATCTACTCATAGTGGAGGTCACTCCTTTATGTAGGAGGTGCTGTGTCATTACCTCTGAACTCTGCTGATGGAGCCTAAGTGGTGATGCACTGATTTTGGGGGCTGGCCTCAGCCTGGCCTGTGGGATGCTGCCAGGTGGTCTGTCAACTTTCCCTGTAGGAGAGAGCAAGCTCTGCTCGAGCACTCAGTGCAGCAGGAACCTGCCACAGCTCGGTAAAAAGCATCAAGCTGATTATGCCCTGATAAAGGCATGAGAGTGGGCACAGTAGCCAGGATCTGTAAGACCCTGCCAGATGTAACTCTGCCTTGCATCTCCCTTCAGCAGCAGCTAAAACAGCAGTAGCCTGCCTGGCCTGAAACTCTGTCCTCAGTAACAGCCTGCTTCTCTGGGGTAGATACTAGAGGACGGTGGCTACTTGCATAAGGATCTTGGAGAACAGACCTCTTCTGCAAGAGGTAGATGGGAGTGGCTTGCTTGCCTGGGGGATGTGGATAGGCACTAGTTGAGTGAGCAGAGTTGAACGGTTGCGTGCAGAGGGTGTTTGGCCACAGCTCATGAGAAAAGAGGGAAGGCAACAAGTAAGGAAAGGGAGAGGACTCACCACAAATCAAGGTTTAGGACCTCTGGTTTACTACTCTGTTCTGTCTGCTTTTACCCAGTGAAGTGAGAGCATAGCCCTCTCACTTGTGCTCCTCCCTTTGGACCCCAATTCTGGCTGTAGATCCTGGAGTAGAGATGGCAACTCTGCTGTGCCTGAAGTCTGGGATAACAGCTACAGAAAAGCAGGTTGATGCCCATGTGTGTTGCTATGCAGTGGGAACAGGGATCCCCCTCAACCCCTGCATTGTTTAAATTGTCTGATTTAAACTGATCGCATCTCCTGGCATCAAAGCAGCAGCATAAAAATGGCTTTAGTGCCTCTTCTAACTCTAAGTTATATGTATCACTAGCAAAAAATCCTGTTGCATCACCTGAATTACTGAGTTAGCTTGAGAAACCACTGAGGTGAATTGAAAAACTGGAGAGAAGAAATGAAGCTTAAGTAACATTCAGTCCAGTGTTGTACTGGGATTTAGTCTCACAAGAGCTTGCAACTTTAATTCTAGGCAGTTCTTTGAAGATGCTTGGTTTAGCATCTTGAAAAGTCAAAAATTTTGGTTTGTCTTTCTAACCTAGTACACCTGATATGCCTTGAGTATTCCAGGATCTAAGGTCAAGCTGAGTTTACAGAGTATATTTCTTGCAATCCTTTTGCACAAAGACTAAGTTAAAACAACAGCTAAATGACCCAGGTAACTGACCCAGCTTTTCTCTTGGTAGTGAGCAAGGTGTCTGGTGTTTAAATGAGAACCATGCTACCCCAGAAATCTCTCATCTCCTCCCTAGTGCATTGGCTCTATTGATGGCCCTGCAGCATAGACACATAATTTAAATGGTGTTAGAGATGGGGCCAGAGCAGGTGGTGTGTTTTGATACAGCAAAGTTCCTAACCATGCAGTGGTGATGCGTTCATGCTATCCCCAGTGAGAAGAACAGTTTGCATCATTTATCCACAGGTGATGATGGCACCATCTGCAAAGTATTTTGTTACTAAATGAAAAATAATGACTTGTTTTGTCACGGTGGGATTTTTTTTCCTGTCTATATCTATGCCTTTACTTTCTTTGCAAAGGTATAGTGACCTAGTTTTGTGCCTGATGTGGTGCCCTGTGGGAATTGATGTCTGTTCCTGGAAGGAGGTACTCTGCAACCAGCCCAAGCTGAGCTATTGATATTAGGTTTATGCTGTATGTATGTTTTTGTCTCAAGGGTTTTCATGTCAGTACTTGAAAACCATGTTATGCTGGAGAGATGCCATCTGCAGCTCCCAAAAGAGCAACTAATGAACCTGCCAGTTCCTTCCTGAAATGGTGCAAGAACACCCGTCCCACCTGCGTAAACAGAGCCCATGCTCCTACCAAACAAAGATCTCTGGTAGTGTGCAGCTCTAACTGTGTAAAACAGGCCTTTTCACTCACTCGGATAGCAAACGGACCTGGAGTGGTTGTTTTTTGGGAGAACATGTTGGTTTCCAGGTTCTAGATGCTGTATTTTTCCAAGGCTAACGCACTCTCTCAACTCACCCAAGTTACATGTTTGTCAGTGTGTGATGGTGGTAAGTTTCCCTTTTTGGCTTACCTGCAGCAAGAATAGTAATGCATTGACATGAAGTGTGAAATCATATTGGAGTGCTTTATTGACACTCATGTGGGTACCCCTAGAGCTAAATTATATTTTCCAGGATGTCAAATGGAGCAATTTTAATCTTGTTCTGATTTGATAAAATGATCTGTTTTCCATTCCTTGAAATGAGTTTTTGCAGCCCTGGTCTTTGTTTTTTCAACCCTTCTTTCTGCTTAGCCAACAGTTTGAACTTAGCACTAGGAGGGAGCCTGTCCTGAAAGAACAGAAGAGAGCAGCAAGTCAGTACTTCACTGAGAAATGAATGGATAGCAGCTCTATCAGGTTTTAAGACAGTAGAGAATTGCATCCTTGCAAGAGGTGACCTACAGGTGAATTTGCTTAGTTCTGGGACTGGTGGGCATGGAACCACTGGGAAGAGCTCCATTATAAGCAGAGTGTATTTACTCAAAAGCTAGTTAAATGGCTTTCTGGAAAAAACTGATAAAACTGACATCCCATCTTTCTATTAAAAATAGGTCAACATTACCTTGTTATGTCAACATGGTCAATATTTTTTTAAATGCTAGTATGACCTAAAGGTCATGTCTTGTGTTTAACCTCACACACACACAAAAAAAAAAATTTCACACGTGCCCACTCTCAGATCTTCTGCATACTGAAGTTGCCTGTCAGTCCTGGCCCACACTCGCTGGAGGACAGCTAGGTGTTGGATACTAATGGAGTGTGATGATATATTTGATGCACAGCACAAGTGAGAGATTCCCATACTGCTCCTATCCTAAAGGTTTCACAGACTTCAGGTTGGGAATAGAGCTGTGCTTTGTTCCCCCTGTGCTGTTCAGTCATCCAGTGTGTTTTTCTGGTTCAGTTCTTTTTAAGAGCTGTTGAGGGATTCTGTGGCCGTGTTATGTAAAAGAGCTTTAAAGAGCAATCTGTTTCTCTTGCTTAAACTTCCCCCAACCCACACACAGGTGCTGATTTTTGTGGCTGTAGTGATTCCCCTTTAGAAAGGGTTATTTAGTGATACAGTTGAAACACAGGCAATACATTTTAAAGTTCTGTGGGATAGTACCTAGCCTTTGTCAATACCCTCTTCTTATAATCTCACATGTGCTCATTTTGTTTATCCTGCTTAGAGCAAACTTTGTGTCACAGTATTTGGGGGGGCAAGGTGTGACGCTGGGTTTCTAAGCGCCAAGTGCTAGAGGCAAGGACTGATCTGACGGTGCCCTTAGCAAAAGTGTGTATGTTGGCTCCATGCACTGGTCGTATTTTTGCTGCGCTTGGTATGTTGGTGCGAGTGGTGCCCCTGCAGTTTCGGTGGGATCTGGTGGTGGTCTCTTTCCAGCCCTGTGTGTTGTGCAGACTTGCCATGTACCGTGCAAAAGGTGCTGTCTTCCTGCATGAGATAGCTGCGTTCCAGTGGCTTGTGGAGTTGGTGACTCCCCTGTGGAAAGAGGGCTGCACCATCAGGTCTGAGTGGTCCTGTGGTGAATTGGAGGATGGAAACACAGAGATGGAATAATTCAGTGGCCACAAGTGGGGAGCTTTGGTGATTTTTGTGTATGTGTGTGTAGGAAGAATGGGATGACGTATCTAAGTCATCACTCCTCAGAAAATGTGGCTACAGGATGACTTTTCATTTGGTTGGAGATGTAGGCAGGGAGGCAACATATGTGAAAATTTTACTTTTTTTTTTCTTTTATTTCTGGCATACAAACAGGGAAAGTCAGTATAGGAATGCCTGGGTGCCTGTAATTCCTGCTGATTGGATTGCTTCTTTATGTCTAGTGAGGAAACACTTCCCTGCTCTATAAAATACTATCTAATGCATATATTTAAAGCAGTGACTAGGTAGTTCTCTGCAGTCTCTCATTTGACGTGCCCCATCAATTTACTGGTCTAGCTTTCTGTCTCTGGTGTAACCCAACACAAACTGCCTGGTTCATAAGTAGTTTAAGCAGTAAAGAGTGTGGTAAAATCCTTATCTTGACTTTATTTTATTTGTTTCTGTGCCCAGCTTCTGGCAAGGGACTTTGGGACCTTGTCTCTCCACAGCGTCACATCCCAGTTAATAGGAAGTACTTCTGATATGAATACAAAATATGTAAAACTTAAAAGTTCACATTCTGGAAGACGCCTCTCTGAACTAAAGGAGATTGCTTGTATCCTAATGGAAAGCAAACACCTGGTTTCTTGCTGCGTTGTTGATGCTGGGGGACTCAAGGACTCGGTTCAAGTTCACACGCTGTGTGTGGGCTGTTGAGAGGTTTGGGACATTCAGTACTTAACTGGAGAAGGCCTGGAGCAACCAGGTGTTTTAATCAGGGAGCTGGAGAAGATGATCTCCTAAACTATCCTGTGAGATATGAGGGAAGTTGTGACTGAATCGGGTCTTGGCAGACAGGGGATTAATGAGCAGAGGCCATTAGATAGGGAGGTTTACAAGACTAGTCTCCTCCCCAAGGGTCCAGTCAAGCAGGGAGGGACGTTGCTTGCAAAGAGTGTAATTGTGACTCTGCAACTCCTATGATGAGAGCTAAGGATGTTGTACCTGCTGCTGGTGACTTCACTTTAATCCATTGCCACCATCTCCTCTGCTCAAATGCTGACAGAATCTACTATACTGCTGACCTGTAGCAATTGCTGTTTTGTGACTTTTTTTTTTTCAGTGGATATAATTGCTAGTTCCATCCCACATTTTTAGAAGTCATTTTAGTGTTACTAAGACAGTGATTCCACCTCTTAAAAATGATGAAGCATTGTCTAGCCATCATCATGTTTAAAAACACCACTGCTAAATGATCAGTCATGATTCTGGGAGGAGACTGCACCTTCTCAGGATGCAGTGATGTGTAAAACTGGAAGAGAGCAAAGTTCATCGTCATTTTAGTAATTCTGTTAGTGAACTTCATCTGCCTGCAGAGGTGTCTTCTGCTGTTAATCATTAGGTCATTAACCTTAACAGTATGCAGTCTGCCTGAGCAAAATATGGCAGTGCATCTCTACCTCTAAACTCAGCAGAACTCCACAACTTGCTGACATTTAGTGAGGAGATACCATATTTTGAAGAGCAGGTAGGAAGTGTGTAAAAGTGACTGTGGACGTAGGGGTACTGGGTCTCTTGCAGTGAGCATAATGCTTTTAATACTCAGCTGTTCTGCAGCTGTGAGATTCGTTCATTTATCCAAAGCATCTTGAGGGAAATGAATGCAAGCAAGTTCAGATCAATTATCACACCAAAAAAAGAAAAAGCTTGCATTTTTGTGGGCAATCTGTGTGCACTGTAATGTCAAGCTGTGCATGAGAATATGTTGCCACAAAGGAAGGTAGTATGCTCTAATTAGCAGTCACAAAAATGAAATACCAAGGTGTTATTTCAGTGACTAAGAGCCAGACGTGTACAGATTGTGATACATGAATGTTACGTAGATGCACTGTGCTCTGAGATCCTTTTTCACAGGAGGATATTGCACAGTATTAGGCACTCATTACATGTGATTGTACTGCTTTTTTTTGGTAGGGTTCATATAAACTAAGCTTGAAAGGGCTTTAAATGCAGATCTATTTCTGTAGGTGTATATCACAAGTACAGTTGGATGGGAACTTTCCAATAACACTTCCCCCCACCAGGAGAGGGAGTTTGTTAGAAAATGTCAGTTGTGTCAAAACCAAAATGTTTGAGGAAACCTGGCTATTTGGCAACCTATTGCTGACACATTTGTGAGGCTCTAATAGAGGACTGTCTGGTTTCTTGCTGCCGTATTGATGCTGGGAAGCTGAAGGACTCGCAGTTGAAGCGCAGGCTGTGCGTGTGGGCTGCCGAGAGGTTTGGGAGCTCAGGCCTCCTGGGCTCTCTGATATGGGGTCTAGAAATGGGAGGGTCTGGGCCCCTCAGCTTCAGTGTGAGATGGCTTGCTGTAGTCTCCTTGGCAGAGAGCCTCAAAGACCCTTGTTCAAGGCTTTGTCCTTATCCTCTGTGTAGGGTCCCACTGACGACTTTCAAGGACTTCTTGTGAAGTCCCTCAGAGTAAGAAAACATGCAGAAAATCCTCCAGAGCTGGGAGCAATCAACTGTTTCATTCAGAAAAAAAATTGTTTGGGTTTCTCTACTCTCTTATTTTATTTTTTCTTCTTCCACAATGTCCTTAGTTCTGGATATTTCTAAATTTCTTCTTGTTGTTCTAATTCAGAACAAAGTCTTTCACAAAATGTCAGAATTCCCCACAGGAAGGAAAGCCTGAAGTTTTTCAGTCTATGTACAATGTCTTTGGGTTTGGTCCCTATGGGGTTGATGCTTGCAAAGGAGATAATAAGGCTCCAGCAGGCCACTGGCTGGGTCTTTGCTTTTTAAGGACTGTTTGTGGATCCACTGGTGAGATGAATTAGAAACATCAGTGTCCCTGCTTTTACATAACTCTCTCACAGAGCACACTGAAGTGGTTATAATAAACTGCATCCTGTTAGCATTTCATATGTATTTCTTGATGCATGTGCTAGCCTCATTTGACTTCATTATTCCATCATAGAGGTGTCTCATTTATCTTGGTTTTTTTATTAAACTATTTCTAGAATTAGAGTTTATACAGAAAAAAATTAAAACACAGAACACACACTAAATCCTTTCATCGCATTAGACCCTGTCTAGCTGATTTCCCATTGCCTGCCAGGTCTAGTACTTAATGATTTTTAAATATTATTCTGGGTTGAGCTGACAGCAAACCTTTAGCTAAGGCTATTACATGTAAGACACTGAGTAGTATCTCTTCTACAATGAAACTGAGTAGTTGTCTTGTCTCCTCTGTCTCTGCAAGATATTTGCTCTCTGTTTTGCTGGTCTGCACAGACCTGGACTGTGTTATTTGTGCTGGACTCACAGTATTCTTTGTCACAGGAATGGCTGCTAAACAGAGCTGACATTTGGAAGGAGGAGCAAAGAAGAAACTAGCCAGTCTGCTAAATCTTAAAATTTGAAAACCAAACACATTTCTCAATGCTTATTATCAAGACCAACAATATCATTTTTCCAAACTACATATACTTTGTGCAACATAATAAGATAATGTTTTGAAATACTACTGCCCTGCTTTTACTTGGCCAGTAACCTTAAGACATAAACAGATAAAACATAAGTTGTATTCACTGAGGAGAACTGTTTATGGCAATTGATGATACTGTGTATGAGTTGTCTGAAACTACTAATAATTACAATTCATCCACTTTGAAGTCTTATCTGATAAACTGTGTTTCAAAGGCTGCTAATCCATGTAATCCAGAAAAAAAGACAGAGCCACAGAACCAAAATTTTTTCATCAAACATTCATTTAGCCTCTAGGTCATAGTACTGAAAAATAAGGTCCTCCTTAGGTAAAGTTTTTGACTTGAAGACTGGAAGCATCTTTCTGATTGACTGCTGCAAAAATGAATGAAACCATTCAGTCAAACCCATTGGACTCCTGCCCCTATTAAGGGACCACAGCAAAATGTGGGTTTGCACAGGGACAGTCCTAGTGTGTCATCTCATCAGCAGTGCTGGCTATCACAGGGAAGTGCTGTGGGGAAGTTTCTTTCTGATGGGCAAATTCTTGACATGAGCAATAAGAAACAAGTACCCTGATTCCTGCTAGGTACAGTGAACAGTATAACAAGAAATAGGTTTGGTTGGTTTGATCTATTACTCGAGGCAGGAGGAGATGGCACTGAGGAATGTCAGCTTTCAAATAAGCCATCTAGCACATCAGAACCAGCTAACGTGTTTATTAACCTTCCAGTGGGTTTGCAGCAGACATGCACATGAAAACTAGTGTAGGATTTGTGCTCAGCAAAGGGAAAAACACTAAAATGGATGCTGATAAGCTCTACTAATAACTCTAAAGCATCAGTGTCAGGCACACTCAGCTGAGTGTAACAGGCTTCAAAATACGACCCCCCTGGAAGTCAGGTAGTAAGCACAGTTCATTTTTGATAGGCTTGCAAAAATCCTTCTGCCCTGAAAAAAAGAGAAGGCTGCCAGCACAGTAGTTTCCTGGGAGACTTCTATTGTTGCCCTCCACTTCTCCAGAGGCTAAACTTTCATCTAAATGGAACACCTAACTCTTCAGCCCATGCAAAGAAACCCTTCTGAGCATGAATCTTGGCAGCTGCTCAACAGCATACAAACAGGTTTCTAGATCTGCCTCAGTTCAGCAGCAAAATGAGTAGAAAGGGTTCAGTAGCTGCTTGTTTATTTTGAAGAAGCAGTCTACAGAGGCCACCATAGCATGGGCTATTTAAGTTCTTTTTTCCTCAGAAACAGGCATGGGGTTTATACTGCACCCCTAGCAGCAGCTGGACTTAGAAGGCTTGGTGTTGCTAGCCGAGTCCCTTTCCAGGCTTTTCCTCTGGACTTGAGAGGGAAGTAACTCTCTGGGAAGAGGCCAAATGACCCTGTGGGTTTGCTCTGCTAAGTAAGCAGGCTTAAGAAGTGTGGAGTGTCTGCTTATTGAGTGCAGGCTCCAGAACGGATTTGGAAAAACTGACAATTTTGGGAGGACAGTGCTCTCTGACAGAAGGCATGCTCTTCAGATCCAGAATGGTTAGAGGCTGTGCAAGGGTGGAGAAGTGACCCCCACCTCTCCCAGAGAAAACTGGGGAATCATTTCTAATTACTGTGAATAAATCTCTGCTCCAAATGTTAATGAATCATTGAGCACATGGAGCTGAGAGAATACTCTGGCATTAGTGAAATGTCATACGTAGACAAAACCTGTCTATCGTGTGTCAGGAGCAGAAAAGAAGTAAAATAAGAAAAAATACTGCAATTGTTAAAAAAAAAAATTGTGATCACATGATGTGACACCTGCTTGCAACTTAGTGGCTGCTTTCCTCCCTTTATAATTTCCTCTTCTTGCTTTGCAAATTTTGCTGATAAAGAGAAACATGCGTTGCTCTTTTAAAGTCCTTAAAAACACAAACATTTCTTCCAGGTGGCATGTGGCTTTTTACTACTTTCTTCACAGCATGGCTATCAATCATGGCATGTTTTCCTATGTAACTGTGTGTCCACAACCCTCCATCCCTCTTCTGTTCACAATTACTTGCTGTGCTAAAGTACCAGCCTTTCATTTATACTCTTACTAACCATTCTGCCCACCAGTAGGAGGATTATAATAATTTATCATTTTTAAACCCAGTAGGGGTATGGTGTGACTTTTAGTCATTCACAACATGCATTGGAGAGGGATGAAATGGAACATAAGTGGCACAGTTTTTCTTCACTCTGCGAACCCTCTGAAGCATTGGGAACAATGGGAATGAGCTCTTGCCAGGTGTGGATTGTTTAACTAGGACAAGTGCATTATTTCATGGAACAAAAGCTCTTAATATACATGGTACTTAATTTTCTTCCATCTCAAAACCAGCAGGTGGGTGTTTGCCCTGTGGTTGTTTCCCTTTGTCTTTTGTATTTGTTGTGGGGGCTTAACAAATGATTCAGCACTGTGTGTGTGAGAGGGTGACATTTCCTAATGCTGTGTCCTTTATTAGCATCTCGGGATTCAGCGTGGCAGAGGGCTGTATTTCCTAGGCACTGTCTGTGCGGCTGGTACCCCTCTTCTGCGCTTGGCAGTGGTGTGGAGAACAAGCTGCCCTCCTTGCTGCTCGGCTCGGCTGGCTTACCGCCGCACCAGGGACCCAGCCTCATGAGCCTTTCAGCTGCAGTGCTGAATGGCTCGAGGTCTTGAATGTCCAGCCAAGTGATTTGGTCTGGTATTTGCATCTTCAGATATTCATCCGTAAAGCGCCCCAAAAGTAATAATGACCGATAAGACACATAAAAGGAGCCTTTCCTTCATTCTGTTGTCTTTGGCAGTCATTTTTCATTCCTTGGTTGCAGGCATGTATTTTGTGCCTCAGCAAGTGTGCAACCCACGTGGCCTTGCCAGATGGGAACTTAATAGTCAGGATGATGAAGATATGGACAAGGGCAAGAATTGTTACGTGGGCTGAATGTGAGACAGCAGTAGGCTATGCTGAAGCAGAGGGGAGCAAAGGTTGGAGGAGACTTACAGATGGACTGATCTTGTTTAACATATTTATTAATGGAATGGGTAGGTGGGAGTACACACATAAAATTGATCCAAAATTTAGAAGATCAAAATATACAGGAAAACCAAAAGAACTCTAAGGACTGAACTAACAAAGTGAGCAGAAATTCCACAGCACACAGGGCAAGTCTGTGCTGTTATGGATGAATAATAAGAGTTTCTATATACTATTGGAGCTCTACATTTGAAAAGGGAAAAAGGAGAAGCAAGGCATAAATATATTCACTGATCAGAAGATGACTGTCACTGTAAGTGAGATGAATGTGAACCTAAAATGTCAGACAATATTTTTCCACTGGAGATAAGGCTATGCAGAAGCTCCTGAGTTAACTTCATCTTAAACAGTGTGAATAATTCTAGTAATTTGTGTTCAGACAGGATTAATTCACACTGGAAAAGGTATAGAAAAAGGCTTCTAGGACACTAGGGGAGTGGAAAATCTGCCTTATAAGTGGAGGCTAAGCAGATTTAGCTGGTTTACTTTGGCAAAATAATTGTTCCCTAACTATATGCTGTAGGGTAACATCAGGGGCTGGGTGCAGAACCAGTTCCATAAAAACAAATAAGCAGGATCTGATGACTGATTTTGAGAACTTAGAAGAAAAACCTGGAAGTAACAGTAGTATAGGCATAGCAATAACAAAAAAACTGTAAATGAGAGAAAGCTGGAACAGTTTGTGAGAAGATTTTGTAATGGGGTCAGGTACTGTAGCCCATACTTCCAATCTTGATATTATTAAAGGCCAAGGGATGCTCATGGGATTTATTTTTAAATGACTTGAAACTACTGAGTTGTTAGGTAGTCCTGTAAGCCCTTAGGTTCATGGGAAGTCTTTGAAATACAGTACTGTGCTTTGGAATGAGGTTGGAATTGCTTTTAATGAAATTGCTTTTGGCTGTCACCAAAGACTTGCATGCTCAGATCTTAATCTACAATTCTATTGCACTGGGATTAATAGTCAGATCATCTTCTAAAGTCAGTTGGTATAATTTCTGATTTCAGTGGAGTTGTGTTGATTTCCAATAGCCCAGCAGTTTAACTTAATATAAAATTCATTAATTCCCATTACTTTAAAGAAAAGAATATAACTTGGGTTCCCTGTGCTATCTGGAGGATTACAGTAAAGAGTACAAATTAAAAAAAGTACCTATCAACCTGTCATTATAGAACTTTATGATTTATAGAGACCACTTGAAAACTTTTACAAGTCTGGGCTTTTAAGTTGTCTTACTTGTTCCAGGAGACTGTTGGCAAGAATCACAGCATCACAAAAGTCTAGAAAAGAAAGCGGTAAACAAGGTGGGGAAGAACAGACCACATAGATCACATTTAACTTCTTACTTGCAATTATGTGTACCCTGTGTTCATGAAAAGATGTTTTGGAAAAAAGTAATCTTTAGTATGATAGTCCATAATGCAGACCTTTCCAATCTAAGGTCTTCAGATCTGAAGATCATCATAGATTTGAACTTTCCAATCTTCAGAAAGTCTTTTAGAAAAATAAACCCAGGAGACTCTAGTCTGAACTAAAGTGTACAGTTTTAAAACAAAACGGGAATTGCACAAACTCACACAATCATGAAAGTTGGAAGAGACCTCTATAGAGTAGGTTGTTCAGAACAACGTCTGGTTGGGTCTTCAATATTTTAGAGAATGGAGACTCCCTAACATCTGAGCAACTTATTCCAGGATTTGACTGTCCTCATGGTAAAAGAAGTGCTTGGGGGTTTTTTCTCATGTTTAATGGAGTTTCATGTATTTAGTTTGTATCTCTTTTTTTTTCTTACCCTTTCACTGGGCACCACTGGGCTCATCTTTTTTATACTCTTCCATCAGGTATTTATACACAGATAAAATCCCCCTGAGCCTTCTTTTCTCCAGGATGAACAATCCCAGTGCTCTCAGCCTCTTCTCACATGAGAGATGCTCTAGTCCCTTAATCATTTTTGTGGCCCTTCCCTGGACTTTTGTGGCCCTTCCCCAGAGATCAAGATGAGGCTGACTGGCCTGTAGATTCCTGGATCTTCTTCCTTAGTCTTCTTGAAGATCAGAGGAAGACTTGCTTTTTTCCAGTCCTCAGAAAATTCCCCTGATCACTATGACCTTTCAAAGATAATTGAGGTGGCCTCGCAATGATGTTGGCAAGCTCCCTCGGTGCTTGAGAGTGCATTCCACCAGGTCCCATGGACTTGTGTATGTCCTGTTTGTTTAAATATTTCTTAGCCAGCTTCCCCACTACCAAGCATAATTCTCCATTTCACCAGTAAAGAAATAAAGCATCAAGTAAGCTGTTGTCCTTGCAGCACGTTGACCTCACAGCAGTCTGTCTCCATAACTGTACTGAATGCTTGTTGGTGCGTGTTACACAGCAGTAGGCAGGAAGCCATAGCACTCTTGCGCAAGGAAATTTCCCAATACAAACAAGAATCATATGTTTCTGAGTGCCTGTACATTCAACAGTGTTCTTCCATGGATAACTCCACAGCAAGCTATTAGCTATGCTTGAAAAATTAAAAGGGAATTTAACAGTTGAGATAAATGTGATAAGGGGAATGGAGCAACATGAAAGCAAAACACTAAATGGATTATTTTCTCACACGGTCTTTTATCATTTTAAATATCTATATATAGTCAACATGTTGTCTGCCATAATCACCAACTAAACTTTCTTTCACTCAACCATGTGTATTTTTCCTTCAGGAGAGCATTTCGATGGCACTCTATATTTTCTACTATCTTTCATTGTTTTAATCTCTTATACCTGGAGATTAAATCCAGTACTCCTAAGGGCTGCCTCTTGTAGGCAACCCTTTGAGAATGGTGAGCTGCAAGGCTGCAGGTAGCAGACTTTGACCTGACATGGTGCTTTTTCCCTCTGCAACTTCTGCTTCTTTCTAAATCACATTTTGGTGCTGAGGTCTCTCTATGCCTGCTCTGTTTTTCCATTGTTTGATTCAGCATATGGGGGTTTTTTGATCAATATTTGAAACAACCCTGTCAGACTGCTGACTTACGTACCTTGTAACAGCAGTGGATGGTCAGCAGAGTCTCTGAAGAGGAAAATAAATAAATAAACTTTTATAGGTTTGGGAGAGTGATTCTTGGTATGACTTGCTGTTTGTTTTAACTATTAATTCTGACTCACTGTGTAGCATAGCAGGGAAAAGTAACAACAGAAATAGCAAAAATCTCTAGCAGCCATACCTAAGGCCCTATATGGTGATTCATGGCATCTGGAGCTCACCCCTCCCACAGCGTGACCAACAGATGATTATTTTTGGAAGCCCTAGGCTCCAGTAGGTCAGTGTCTGCTTCTTATTTGCTCCCCAGCTCTTATGGGTAGAGAATGGCCCTGAACCTGAGGGTGGTCAAGACATCTTCTGTGATGCCTTTCGAGTGGAGGTGGGGGTGCCCAGTGTAGCAGGCAGGGAGGTCGCTTTGGGACTGTGTAGAACCCAGGATTGCTGAAGCACAAGGCTCTCCTTTAGCTTCTGCCTTTGTCCCCTTGGGCCATCAGTTAGGCTTTGCTTGGGCAAACCAAAATGAACAGTGCAACCCAGTTCACTAATAATAAAAATAGAGGATAAAAGAAGGAAGAAAATAAACTACCTCCAGTTCACGTGTTAGTGCCCTTCTGTTAGGTATGGGAATATATACATGGCAAGTATTACCTTGGAGAAAATTATGTACAATTCATTGTGTCAGCATGTCTCAGCATCCTACAAAGATAACACATACAATAAATTTATTTGATCTTCAATGAGAGAAATCCCTCACTGGCTGTCCAAATCAGTTTCTGACTGTAAGGCTTCATATCCTGATGTTTTTGTCTCTTCTGGATGCTGCTTTACTATTTTCCTTCTTTGATATCTTAGTTGTGCAAACTCTTTATCTACTTTAATCTTGCAGTAATCTTTTGGCATTACCTAATTTCTGAAGAGTTGAGCAGTCACCGCTGCCCCGACTTTTTGGATGCACGGCCACTCTGTACCGCGCTCATTGGCATTGGCTCAGGGTTTCACGGCGTGTCCTTGGATACGGCTTAGGCCTCTCCTGTGATCAGCAGTGTACTTCTGTGTTTGTTTCTTGCACCTTCTGGTTTGTAGCTCACTGCTCTACCAGTATGAGCCAGCAGGATAACTTTAGGTTTCTGGTACTGTCACGGAAATAAAGGATACAAATTAATTGTCACTGACGCTTTGCCTGTAGTCTCTAGTTTTACTGTATAGGATGTATTTGTTACCTTGACTTTTCTTTCATGCAGTATTTCAATAGAATACATTATTCCAGAGGTAATGCAACTGACTTGTACTATCTAAACAATTGCTGGTTTTGAGGAGACATACTTATTCCAATATTTAATAACCAGTTTGTCAGCTGCATTAATTGCAATGTGACACTGCAAGCAAATACTAAGCAGCGTGGTGGTTTGACCACAGCAACAATTAGCTCTGAAGTGACTTTCCGCTATAGGCGGTCACTTCATTAAGTATTTATGAAACAGAAATGTTTCTGTTAATAAAACACCACTGTAGCTTCTCAGGGAAAGATTGATGTGTAAGTGCTTTGCTTCCTGTATGATTTAATGCATTCACTGACTGGTAATGTCTCTGCAAAGAATAAAACAAGGAAGAAATAAGAAATGATAGAAGCAGCAGCTTTGAGCTCAGTGATGCCTCTTAAGAGAAGAACAAGTAATAATTGCCACTCCAGTATTTCAACCTATGCCTTGTGAGATGCGATCCCATGAGATAATAGTGCCTGCTACTTTGGCAGGTGGATACGTACTGGGTCTGTGAACCCAGCTGCAGTCTGGGCTTGGGCTCTTGTGCGAGAGGCCGTGCAGCAGCCACCAGGCAGCATCCTGTATTCATAAGACCATGTATTTCGTAGTACAGCCTGGTCCTGGAAGTCACAGACACCACTTAATGGGCAAGGTCCAGAACTTCCATTAGAATTCAAGTAGTTATGTACTGCTGGTAAAGGGAGAAGAATGCATGTAACAAATCAAATTACCTTTGGATTAATACTGAGATGTTGGGGTCACTTCATGCCTGGTATTTAGTGTTTGACAACTGGGGTTTTTTTTTTAAACGAACATAAGCAACAGAAGGGACCTAAAGACTCGGGCTATCAGCAGACCCCACATTTGATGATGTATGGCAGGTTAAGGGGGTGAGAGCAGCCAAGGGGCACAAGTCACAGCTGATAGCTTTAAATATAGAGACCAGGGGAGAAAGAAATGGAGTGAGTGGTTCACAAAGACCTGGGCAACTGGGACCTTCCCTGGTGGAAGAAGTTCCCTGTTTCCCTGGACTAATTAAAAGTGCTGCTGCCTAACCCAGAAGAAGAGAGACTGTCTCTTTCTTTCTTCAAAGGCCAAGTTTCTCTGTGTCAATTTTTTGAATAGAGTCTGGCTGAGAGCCTGTGGTGGCTATGGCAGTCAGTGCTTAGGCTGTCAGGAAGCAAGACTAGCTTATACAAAACCACAATGGCATGAGCTAGTTTTAACTAAAATGAGCTCGAACAAAGCAACAGTATGCTCCAACAGCTTCTACCTTCCTGCTGCTTCTACAAAAGAAAAACCAGATGAAACTGTAGATGTATGATCAGCAGGCTTACTGGGCCTTGATCAGGTAGGGATGCCTGTGCTGAACTTTATGCAATCAATAGGCCTTTTGACTTAAATGTGACTACTGCACAACTACACACCTGCCTAGCTGGGTGACTTTAGCTTTGCTTTCACTGTAATCTGTAGGAGTGTTTGCCCTTCACCTGAATGGAGAAGGGCCAGGCATTGCTTTAGTCGTCTTACCCGATGGCAGTGTGGCCACACAGCCAGGAGAAACAAGAAAAACCCAAATGGACAACCCAACTGGCTACAGCAGTAAAGCACCAGGCGGGTAGGTTTATCCTTTTAAAAGATGAAGATTGGATTCAATATTAGTACTTCTTTTGGTACTCAAACAATATGATTTGATAAATATTTCCAATATTCCTTGAAAAGCCAAAGCTAGACAAAGTACTGAATGCAAAGCAGAGGTCTTAAAGTCATTAAAAATTCTTCCTTCTGAAAATAAGCAAGTAAACGAAATGAGAATTCAACCTGCATTGTGGTTTTTTTCCTTTTAGCTTTAGGTAAATACAGCCAGAAGTTCAGTTCTCTGTTTATTTGCAAACACTGCATAATAAACATAAATTTACTGCTGTTAAGAATAATAATGCGATGCTAATGATTCTGAAAAACAAGAAGAGAATAAAAGAACCATCTGAAGGAAAGGGACAGGTAATTAGGCAAAGCAGGGAGATGAAAAGGTAGATAAGTACCTAAGAAAATTACACAGTAAAGGTGATTAAGAATAAAGGAATAGAAACTTACATTATATATTAGAACAGAAAGTGCTGACAAGGATGAGCCATGAAAGGTGAACCTAAACTGCAAGTGTTAAGTATTTGGAATGTAGCTATCCTCCAGTTCATCTGATCAGACAGTCCACTGTTTTCAAAATAACTGGGGTGAGCCTTTGCAGTATAACTGAGAATATTGGTGTCAAATAGGAGCAGAGTAACCATGAAGTTTTGCTTTCCATATGTGGTGTAGAGCCCTTTGCTGTCCTGACGAGTCTCCAGCTCTCACAGCTCCTCCCTCCCCACCTACCTTTTGCATTGTGGTCTCACAGGAGCTCCTCTATCTGCTGTTCACTGATGCTCAGCCATGGTTTTTCACTCGTAGCCCATTCCCTGCAATGCAGTTGGCCAAGAAGGTTTCCATCTCCTCTTGGATGGACTCCCAGTAAATGGAAATTTAAGGGATGCCACCTGGATCAACACATCTAGGCTAAAAATACAAGGCTTTCGCATATGCGTGGGAGAGGATGGTTCTCAAGCTGACAATTGCAAGACATTAACAGTCCCACTGGATCAGCGCAGGGGAAGGAAGGTTCCTAACAGGCAGTGACCAGTAGATTACATAAATTAATCATGATTTTAAGTAAATGTGTTCTACTTCCCTCTGTACCATTTTTACCATTGCCTTTGATGGAATGACCTTCTTTCTGTTTCCCAGGACTATAACTGGAAGAATGCAGCCCAATATATTATTATATTTGTATTATAGAGAGATTAACAGAAAAAAAAGGGATGCTGTTATTGTAAGTGGGGAAAAAAGTGCAGTGAGTACTCAAACATTGAAAAAAGCTATTAATTCATTTTATTAGTAACCATAAAATAAAATATTCTAAAAGTTTAATTTTAATGCTTTTTTGTAGTCAGCAATAAAAATTGGGTAACTTTCCATTTGCAAGAAGTGAGATTGGGACACTACAGTTTGTTATATTACATCTACTGAGAACAAACTCCCTTCATTGTAATCAGTTGCTACAGAGATGTTGCTGAGGAGCAACAGTTTTAGTATTGCCAGTGAATGCCTCTGATTGAAGGAAGTTTTAATCAGAAGTTGCATCTTGAAAGGAACAGTAAAATTGCAGAAGTTCAGCTTTTCCCTGGGAAAAGCTCTGGCTCAGCTGCCTGGAGCGGCGACGGGAAGCTCTGACTCCTCGGGTGTATTGCTGTTGTGTGCAGATACAGGGACTGCCAGATTCTTCTCCTGAGGAAGGAGTGTCTGTGCGAGTAGAGCAACATCCAGATGTTATCAGATACACAGAGGTGCAGAGAGCAAGCAAAATATGTAGTAGGGCCATATAGTGGCACTGTTTCATGTGAAAAAATCTTTTTTTTTTGCTACTGCTAATGATGATGGTCCATCTTTTCTCAGACTTGATTCCTCTGATCATTCTTTCCTAGCTGTCAGTCTGCTATACATGCCTTCCCATTTTTTGGCAGTAAAATGATTCTGACCAGCCACCTTTTTATATAATAGTCACCTTTGAGTATCCTGAACACCCGGATAGGGAACAATTAAATATCCGTAAGGGCTCAAATGAGGGGATCCCTGTGAAGTATCAAATAAAACGTCAAAAGATTTGGCCTCGTGAAAGTCTTCAGTTGTTTTGGAAGGTGCGTGCTGCAGTGCATTGATTTCCCACCTGTGAAGTGGTTAAGGGCACCGTGATATTTACTTAGTATTTGTAGAGGGTAAAGCAGTAAATATTTTTAAATTATACTTTTCTCTTCACAACTGAATGAGTACTTTCTCTTCTGATAGCACAAACTTGACTTTTGCCCAAGATTAACAGCAAGCATACTTTGTGTGTTTTAATACTACTTCATTTTAGTTCAACCAACTATTATTATTATTACTACTTTAACATTTCTAACCAAATGTCACCTGTACTCCTTAAGCATGTTACGGTAATGAAAATTTAGTTGATTTAGTGATTAACTGAGTTGATTTAATTATCTTGGGTAAATAATATTATATGCTAATGTAAGGTAATTTATTTCTTTTTAATCTCTTAGAACCCTATATGCTGCAATCAGATTCTTTAAATATTTACTGAAGTGCTTAGATGTAATAAATCTGATAGAATTATTCTTGAGTGACATCATGCTAGCACCAACATAAGTTCCCTCTCTGAGCACTTACAGAAAAGATGGAGAAAATGTTCCTGCTACGCGATAGAAATAATTTTCCCTGCATCTAAGGCATTGCCAGGCTCTCATTCCTCCTCGCACTAATTCCTGGGCTGCAGTTGCCTTTGCAGTTGACCGGCCAGGGAAGCAGTCCCTGCTGCAGCTGGCCTCCCTTCTTCCTACCAGCCTTCCCACGAGTCCCCCTCAGCAGAGAGGAAAGCGGGAGCAGGAGGAGCTGGCTCGGGCAAGGGAAAAGTGGGTGGTGATGCAACAGTGGTAGCGGGAGGAGGTCAGAGGATGCAGTGGGACAGAGCGTGATGAGGATTTCCTTTGCAAGAGTCACGTCTGAAGCTGGAGCAGAAGCTCAGCTTTGGTTCTGACTCTGCTGCTCCACTGGCTGCCCTGACCGCCGCAAACATGACAGAACAGTGTATGTCTCCATCCAAGTACTGTATATTTGAGTCTTATTGCATCTTGCTGCATTTTATTTCCGTTACCATTTATAAAGAAAATGAAATATTTACTGCTTTAATACTTGCAGGCCTTAAGAGTCTCATAAAAGTTCTCTATTGATTCAGTTCTTTAGTAAACTATTATATAAAACTGCTGTAAAGATCCATAATGTTTCTAATTACAGGGAAGCTTGTATAAGTCTGTGCTTGCCTTTTATAGCATTTTGAATATAGCCACTGGAAACTGCATAGGTGCTTTATTATGCAGAGTTGTGTATTTCCCAGACGTGTCCTGAGGTAGACGGTGTATTACAATTGCCTTCAGTTACAGCTTAAGCCCCTATTTTTTTTATTTTTTTTTCTCAAGCAAAACTATGGTAGATACTGCACGAGGTGTGGACATGAAGAGTGAGCTGCTGAAGGTTGTAGCAGCTGCTGGGCAATGAGCTCTTCTAAAACTCAAACCATTTCAAGTAGGTACTTGCGTGAGCGTCAAGCCTCTTTAAAATACCTGTCCAACTTTGTGGACTGAATATTTGAAAATTTCACTTTACATCAGATAGTTCATAGAACAGTTTCAGAGTTACTGGGTGATATTCATGTTTTGTAAGGACAGTATTCTTAGAAGTCGCAAAACTTGTATGAATGTATATAATGGCTCGGGTCAGTAGCAAGTTTCCAAATATGCAGATATTTGAAGTGTCCCTTTTCTCAGAAAATGGGTAAACACATTAAAAACATTTAGATGCCTTGCAGTCTCCATAATGATGCAGTACATGCTACCCTTGTTTCTTTCTTTTTTAAGCTGAGATGTCTGTATTCTTCATACTGGAAAAATAGTAAATCTGATCTACTGTCTACCGTAAGTATTGAATAACAGGTTAAGCTAACTGAATAAAGAATAGTAATACCAATCTGAGTACATGCCGGTCTAAATTAAATAGATCACCAAATATTTATTACATCATCTTAATAGAAATTATAAATGCTAGGAAAAAAGGGGGAAATAATTCTTATCATTAATAAAATTACTGGAAGGTAGGACTGGAGATGAGATCCATTAAAATCAAGACATAATATTCCCCACAGGTACTAACGATATTTAAAGAAGCCCCAAAGGCAATAGTTATATCACTAAATTCTTCAGGTATTTTCATGGTTTGCCAAATGCAGGGAGAAAACCCTAACTGGAGAACATCAGCAGGATGTGAGACTTCCTTAACTGCTGAGTACTGATATGGACAACACTTAGTGCAATATTATTATCCTTACAAGACAATCTTTTAAGCTGTCTAGGGTCTGTGCCATCAGATTGACAACTGACATTGGGAGCATTGGACACCACTTTCTTGCACTTGCAAAATGTATTCTGTAATTTGTACTCCTGAATCTCAGGATTCATCAGCAGGTGAGATCTCAGGGTGATCAGCGTGCTCAGTAATGATGTCCACAAATCGTATCACACTTGGATGCCAGGGCTGGTTGAACATCCTGCTGCTACAGATAATTCATTTTCAGGCCTGAGCTCTGAGAAATGTGCAACATGTGATAAAAGAAGTTAAAAAATACTCTGTAATCTGCTACTTCTGAGGCAAAAGGGAGTTCTTTAATATATATTAAGCAATCATTCCAAGTAACTAAGCCATGACAGCTATAAGCCCATGTGCATTGCTTACAGCTTCACACTGTAATGATGGCTTATTGATATTTATATCGCATTTTAAAGCATTGACGTTCTTCACATTATTTACAATATATATACCGCTACAGCTCAACCCAATCACTTTCAGATATAACTGGATGCACTGTGGAAACAAAACCTGGTTTCACATATGTGTGCAGGGAAATTAGACTTGTAGTTGCCTATTTTGGGGGCCTAACAGCCAATTCACACTAGCAGATCTTTATAGCTGTCATATATCCTATTATTCTTGGATGTGGCTTATTTTTAATTTCTTCAGAGCCAAGCCAGGCAGATTTTGGGCAACTGCAGCCTGTGTTCAGGTTTTGAAAACTTTTGCCAAAAGCAGCAGACAGAACAACCTTCTGCATGCACAGTCCTGGGAAGACGTGAGTTTGGTTGGCCAAGGTGAGAAGTTAGAACATGGCAGTGAATTGAAGTCAAAGCTCGAATGAAGGACCACAAAATCAATAGTCATGTCAGCAGAAGTAGCACAGCTGGGACCCCAGCAGGGCTTGTGGCCCTGAGGTAGGGAGGGGGGAATCTGACTGGGTATAGATGGAGCCATAAAGAGTGAAGAAATGAAAGTGAAGGGGCATCGTGGGGGGTACAAAGCCAAACGGGAAAGTGTTTGGGAGAGAAGGGAGCAGGAGATGTGGGACAGAAGCAAAGAAGGGTCAGGTGTGTGGAACATGGGATGCTTTGTGGTAGACAACTGAAAGTCTTCAGAAATATTGACAAATAGGATGGAGGTGGATGAGGACTGGAGTAGATTTGGGACAAGAGCTCAGGGAAGAAGACTTCCGCACTGGGAGAGCGGAGCAGCTGCAGGGCTTGGGAGATGAGCTCCCAGTGCGAGAGCTCTGGGCACTGCAAGTTGTGCAGCGCTGTGGGACGTGAACGTTGTAGGTATCACAAACTCGCTCTGTCTGGACATCTTTAACAGGGATGCTGGCTTGGGAGGAGGCACAGTTCTCCCTTCCACCCGTTCCTCGTGCTGCCTTCCCTGCCTGACGCATGGTCAGAGCATGCGACCTCAAGCCCCAGAGTCTGCCCTTAGGTTAGAATTGTGCTGTTTCAACATTCAGGCTTTTGTTTGACTTTAGGGGCTATTCTTATACATAGGCCTGTCAGGTTAATATGTAGTCCTTTACATCCACATTTCATTTTCTCTGAACTACAGAGAAGACTGAGTTAATTCACCTTAGCCCTCGGCTGCCTATAGCTTTCAGGTACAGTATAAAATAACAGCATAAATAGAGCTTAACTTTTATTAGGAATTGCAAGCTGGATTTACAAAATAATGATGAGAACTGCAAAGCTTTCTCTTATATCAGTGGGAAAACGGGGGTTTTTTCAGTCCAGGAAGCATGTATTTTGAATTGAGGGAGACAAAAGCAAATGTTAAAGAAAATCTTTTTTAGACATAAAGAAAATACAAAGCAATTCTTTGTAACATCCTGTGTGTAAAACACCTGACATGAAACATTGAATGGCAGCTAGAAGACAAAGTATGCAGAAAAATGAATTCATTTTCTCTTCCCCTTCCTGTCGCTTTAGACTGAGTCGAAATCCAGCCCCAGATCAGATGCTACATCAGAGAGGGACTTGGGTGCCTGACCGTCACTGAGTGCTGAGATCCAAAATGAAAAGTACCCCGGGTGCTGAAGCTCTCTCTTGACGCTTGCAGATGTGCGTTGTTTTGGCAGTTTTGGGGGTAGGTAGGGGCTTCTCTCATCCTTGCCAGACTTCACAGACTGAGAGCCTGTCTTTTCTCAGAGGATCTCAAGCCTCAGAACAAATCTGGTGGTCTGGCCTCAGCACCAAATACAGCTGACAAAAGAGGGAACACTGTTCCAGGTTATCCAGCAACATAGCAGTTGGAGCATTTGCTTGGGATGCAGAAGATTTGGATTCCGTTATTGCTTTTGTTGTGCCACATGAATTCATAAGTTTGGGCTACCCTGGGCTGTGTGAGGACCCTCAAGTCCTTCTACTCAAGCTTTTCCACTTTGCATGACATAATTAAATATTAATTGGGCCAGAGTGAGAGAGTAAATGACTTTTTTTAGCCTGGCAACTAGGCCACTCACCCAGGAGAAGAAATTCTCAAGTCCTAGCAATCATATTTTACAACTAGAAGCATAAAGCTATATTTAAGCACATGAATGTTTGTTATAATTTTAAAAAAAAACATTTAGATGTTTTCTCTTTAAACTTCACTATGCTAAGCCCTTTTGAGGACCAGTCCACCTTACTTGGATGTCTAGTGTAAGGACATATGCATTGAAGCTTACAGTCCCATTTAAAAAAAACCCCAACACACAACCACCCAACACATTTCAGCTGACTTTGAAGAATCCTAGAACAAAGTTCAGCTCAATCTGATGCTGCAGGAGATGATTCACTTTGGAGCTTTTTCAAGAAAATACAGTGAGTTGCTATAAATCACTGCCTTAGTTACCCAGTTTGAAACAAGAGGGCTGCTATTTCTGGCAGCCTTGTTGGGAGCACTTACATTTCCAGACAAACCTTTTCTTTCATAAACTTCAACAAATAAAACCCCCTATAGTTTCTTATAGAAAGATTCAAGCCTACGTTTCCTGCTAGTATAAGTAATCATCTGATGGATTAAGGTAGACTTTCCAAGGTGTATGCTTGTGCCAGGCGTTGGTGGAGCTTAACCCACAAGCCGCGTAACGCACAGAAACCCCTTGTCTTGGTGTAACGTCGCAGGCGTCTCCGGAGTTGTGTCTGGGAGGAGTTTGTATTGCATGTGAATGCCTTCTGTCTTGTCTCCTGCGTGTGCGTAACGATGCAGCGTCAGCCGGCACAGGTAGTTGCAATGTTCAGGTTTATCGCAGTTAAACCACATGCCTGTTGAGTACGTACTTTTGATTCCTTGCAAGTTGCAAGCACAAGCTTTAGCTTTGCAGAGGCCAGGTCCCACAGGCACAGGGAGCACTCCTGCACTACTTCGTACCCCTGCTATTTCAATGTCGTATCGGATGAGATGACACCATCGCCTCTTTTAGTGACCCAAGGAGCGTGAAGGCATTAGGAGGTGACTGGCCTGGCGCAGCTGGAGAGCAGGCAGTGGGAGAGGGACAGCCTCGCATGTAGGGACCTCCGCCGTCGTAGCGGGATGGGTGCTCTCGGCATGTGCCGTGTAATTTGAATTCAGGGTGTGAAAGAGACAGTGGCCCTGTACGGAGCTCCCAAACACCCTGCTGTGGGACTGACCAGCCAACGGGGGCTTTTTTCATAGTTTAAATAATTGAGGCAGCAATGTTGAATAATAAATGATTTTAAACATTTCATAAAATGTAGTTATTAAACATTAATTTTTTTAACTTTCAATATCTTTTATCTCCAAAGCATTTATATTCACTGGTTTGTGCTAAAAGCACAATATCAATTATCTCTTCACTAAAACATACTGTTAACTCAAATGAAATATATACAAACATAAGTCCTCTAGTTATCCTAAGATGCTCACAGTAGATAATATTTTTGTTTGTGAAATTAGATGCTACAATGTCTGCCTGTCTTTTTAAATTGAAAAACTGCGTTCCTTGAAAAGGAGAGGATCTTGTTCTTTACTCTCAAAAATTAACTGGTTTAACAGAATTTCTAGGCTTTTTCAAGCATTCTGTGATTGTATTGTGCACTTTAGATTTCTCATTATAAAAATCTGACAGTAAAAATAATGCTTAGTCCAAGTTATGCTTAGTATTTGAGAAATGTACAGACCAGAATCAAATAAGATGTTAATTTTATGATTTCTCCCTTTAATAAAATGTACTGTATTTTAATAGAATTAGGGAAGGCCTTTGCAGATGGACAAAATTACATGTCCAGGGGTTTTCTTTTGTCTTTTGCTACAGAGGTTCTTCATTAAAGATTAACACCAAGACGTATCTGAATAATTTACATCGCCTTAATTCACTGGGCAGGATAGTTAAGGTAAAAAAGACCACAGTCATTCAAGCGACAGAAAGAACATGCTCTAGAAAAAGAGCTTTATTAAAGCCACTCTCTGAATAGCAGACTGTGTGTGTCTATGTATCTGCATTTTAATGTTGGCTCATACTTGTCTGTTCTCTGTAGGTGGTTTCCAGTTTAAAGATGCTGGATTGATAGTGGAATTATTTGCTGTTTAATAAACTCTGGACCACTTCCACTCAAGTCAGTCGAAAAAGAGCCTCTGGTATTTTACATCCTTGCCTCATGTTAAAATGAAGGGTCACAGAGAAATGTACTCTTGACCCCTGAAGGAGAGAAGCCTATACATTTTCTCAGCAGGTCTCACAGTGATTCATGACAATGCAGAGTACTTACTACAATATGGTTTTCAGACAGTCATATAATAAAATATATAGCTCATAATCTTCAGCTCTATAAACATAGGTCACTACCTCATGGGAACTCCCATGATTTAAGTCTGTGAAAATACCGCTGTATATTGTAGATCTGACATAGCCTTTACTAGGACTTTTTCCAGAGGACAGTCCCTATCCACAGAGGTGAAAAGCTTACAGAGCAAGATTAGCCGTACACTTGCATCCAAATAGTGGAAGACAGTTTTGAAACCCCCCAAGAAAGCTTACTGCATGGTTTGCAGCTACTATGGATGTATGGGTGATAGCATACGTGCTCTGCCATTGACTTCTTCATAAATCTGGTCACCAAAATGCTAGCTGCTCCTGGAAAAAAAAAAAAAAAAAAAAGGCAAAGCAGAATGCAATGCTGAAACCTGAAATTTTAAATTGAGACCTTAAAATTAAACTTTATGATGCCTAATTGCTTTCCAAGCTTAGAGGTATGAAAACAAGACTGGAAACTTCTATTTCTGCTAAGGTATTGTGATTTTTCTACAAAATGCACACTTTAATGTTTTAGCCCATACTTCTGGGTGCAGTCATGTCTACAAAGTATATTTGTCAAATTTGATATTTGATGTTCAATGTGAAAACAGTGGCTAGCACAATCTCTTTAAAGCCAGTGAAATCATTAAATAAATTCCCTGACAGGCAGCAATATCTGTGCAGATGTATCTTGTAATCTTCACCGAAGTACATGGGAGTATGTTGACATATTCCAAAAAAGAGTGATAGTGTTTTGCCTAAGATATGAGCTTCTAAATGAAAGTATATCAAACTTGGTTTGGGTACAACTGTTTTGTTGTCCAGCTCATGCTGCTGATAAGTGAATATAGGCAACTGCAAAATCAACCCAGGAGCAGGTTTCTCTTGAGCAAAATTCTAATGTTATTTTAATATGTCCACAGAAAATATCACAGCATGGAAGGAAGGTTAAGTTCTGTTTGTTATGTTAGTTCAAGTGTTATCTCTCAGATAAGCAAAGCTTATTAAAAATATCCTTTGTTACCTCCATCAGAATAATTATAGAAGAAAACAGTAACAATTACATTGTAATTTCTCTGAAAAGCAATAACCCAGAACTTTGTCTGACATCTAAATTAGATTATTACAAGAAATTGCAAATTAATTAGCCCTTCAGGCTTCCTACTCTGAAAAGTTTGAAACAAAAAATTTCTCTTTCACAAGTCACAGGTGCTTTTAAGATTGGTAAAAGTGTCAGTCCATCTCTCATCATCTTTAGGTCCTTTCAGCTTTCCAAGAATTAATTTCTGGATTTCCAGAAGATGAACCTCAGATTGTTCATCACATCAGATATGGAACTGAATCAGCTAAAATCCCTGTCTTCTTCCCCCGTCCCCAGCATGTAACTTCTGTGTCAGCATGTTTTGGAAAGAAATAATGTCCCGAATCCACAGTGGCTGAAATTGTTCTTTTCCATTGGCTCATGTGAAATATTCTTTAAAGTGGAAGGTCAAGGCCAATATTTTTACAACTCAGTACCTCAATACTATAAAAAAAATATAGCTGGAAAAAAGAAAGCTGGAGAGGGACTGGTTACAAGGGCATGGAGTGACAGGACAAGGGATAATGGGTTTAAGCTGAAGGAAGGTAGATTTAGATGAGATATTAGGAAGAAATTCTTCCCTGTGAGAGTGGTGAGGCACTGGCACAGGTTGCCCAGAGAAGCTGTGGATGCCCCATCACTGGAAGTGTTCAAGGCCAGGCTGGATGGGGCTTTGGGCAACCTGGTCTAGTGGAAGGTGTCCCTGCCCATGGCAGGGGAGTTGGAACTAGATGATCTTTGATGTTCCTTCCAACCCAAACCATTCTGTGATTCTGTGATGCTTAGGGCTGAATTCACGCATGGGACTTAAACCCCGTAAGTCTGTGTGCAGCAGCATGCAAGCCATGTGCCTGTGCTCCTTGGGCAGTGTGTGGAGAGATGCTGGGCAGCCGGGTTTATAGGCAAGGGACTAACTTGTACCAAATAAATTGATGGAGTTGGCCAGTGGGCAAGTCATGCAACCTCTTCTGCAGGATATCACTACTGGATTCAAAGAAGGCTGCTATGAATGTAGCCATAGGAAATGCCAAATCCTGGAGCATTTGCTGAACAGAGGCAGCCTCCTGAATGGAAGCAGGTGAGCATTTTGCCACCTCGCCAGTATTGCATGGCTCCTGCCAAGCCACCACGTTCATGCTGGCACCGTTCATCTGTTCCCAAATCAGGCATCCTGCTCTTCAGAATTGCTGAGCATCCAGAAATTTTTACTCATTGCAATGGGACCTGTGGGTAAGTGGTCTGGAAAATCAAGTGATACGTCTCTTTACTTGAAATAGCATCTCAGGAGCTAGTTTCGAAATGCTCATCTGAAATCCTTTTCTTTCTCCTTGAATTTGTCTGAAGTGCTCATCGATTTAGGAACCTCTGATTCAGTTGATCAGCATACATCCTACTCAGAGCAACGTGTAAATCTTCCAGTGGACTGTTCCTCAGTCAGAAAGTAATGGTATGCACTGAAATAAAGGTAGTTTATAGGAATGCATTGAGGGGGTTTTATTCACAATTCTCAAAGGCAGTTTCTTGTCAATTCACTTGTCTTCTGAGCAGGCTGCTGCTGGGTTGGCAGCCTGTCGGAGGACATCTCAAAGCAGACAGCAGCACTTAGAGCGAGCGGTGCCCACAGGTCTCCGTGGGTCTGGCTGGTGTTCCCAGGGTTTCCCCACTCGTGGCTGCAAGACTGGGATCTTGAAAACTGTTGCCAAGGCATACCTTTGGAAAACCCTCCTCAGTGTGCTATATGTTTGGAGTTTTCATCAATTCAAATCTCTTTCTGTGGTAAAACTTAAGGATTATTTAAATAGGAGAATTAACTTTTTTCCAATGACGTTGTGTCTGTGTGTGTGTGTTTTAATGCAGTGGGAGTTCTGAGTTCCTGTGAGCTGTAGTCATGTTTCTCGTGCTTTCTCCAGCAAGTTATGATTGCTGTTGCTGTAATTGCTGGTTTCTGCAGGCAGAGTTGATCTTCCTTCCATTCTCCCGTTAACCAAGAAAATTCTGTCCCATCCACTAGCAGCAGAGAATACCACTTCTCCCACTTCCTGGCTTTTCTGGCAGCTGCAGGCAAATGACTGTCCCACTAATAGTCCCTCTGTTCCAGAGATTAGTGCTTTAAGAATGTGAAAACAGTATGTCTCAATTTATTTTGATGGACTTTTATTTGTCGAGTTTATGGAAAGCTTAACCAAGTCAGATGCTGTGACACTCCTCCCAAAAATCTTCTTTAACTGGTTCAGTGAAGAAGCTCGGATTTGCTCATCACCCATAGCGTTCTTTCTCCCCAAGCATCTTTACTGGTATTTTACCCTTCCACCTTCCTGACACCAAGCACACTGTAGATAAAAATATTTTTTTAATCTCTTTTTTCTGTGACATAGCTATCTTATTCTAGTAGAAAATAGATTAACAGCTAGTGTATATCTGACCCGCAGCACAATTATATAGTACCGGAGGTGACTTAGGCAAGGAAATGTTAGGAAGTTCTCCTTCTTAACCATTTAAACCTCAACTTTTAATGCCTAAGGGACAGAAACAAATAGGCATTAACCAAATATAAATTAGGGAGAACGGAAGGAAGTTTTCACCATATAGTGAGTTTTGGGGCAGCTCCTACTAGGATTAATGAGGAATCAGGTGGAAAGAGATCACTTCATGAACAATATTATATGACATGGTTGTCTGCAGAAGTGGGCTAGACATGGTGATGGTCAGTGATAATGGCAGTTCTGTTCCGCGAAGTCTCTGTCGATGGAGAGGTACTATGACAACAGCCTCTAAAAGCCATATTGCTTAACTGGCTTACGTGCTTAACGCCCAGTTAGATTTATGGGGAGGGCAGTGAGGAGAAAAGGTGACTGTGATTACAGTTACTACTGTGTGTGTGTGTTCAGGCTTGTCTGGGAAGATGACAGGTATGCCTCTAACATTAAGTGTGCCAGTAGCTTTTTTGAAAGCAAAATCCAAACCCTCTGGAAATCAGTTCTATCCTTTAAGTTTATGTAAACACCCAGGAGCTCTGTTCAAACCTATCAGAAAGCAAGAAATATCCTTAGGGGAAAGAGTTGCAGGAGAAGAGAAACACTGAGGACTACAGCAGGAAGCGCAGCAAACTATGCTCCATCCTCCCATGCATCGTCTCCCTGGAGTACGTGATCCCCATCCTCTGTGGTGTTGAGCGATAAACAGTGACAGTCTGAAGACTGAGATGTCTTCCTGAGGCAGCAGAAAATTCAGGCCCTGCGCATAAAGACTAACACTGACACCCTCCCTAAAACAGGGCACGCAAAACATGCAAGGGGCTTCCGACAGGGAATAATGCTATGTGGAGACTAGATGGAGCAGGTCGTTCATGGTAGATGTGTAGTATATAATAGCAAAAAGCATTCACAAGCATTTAATTAAAATGAATTTAATGGCTGGATTTAAGCTGTTATTCCAGAAGTTAAATGCTAGTTACCAATGTGTTAAAATACACAATAATCACTGCATAAATAGATAGGTTCGGTGTTCTAATCTGTAACTATAGTAATGCTGCGCATTCAGTAGAATTGTGCTGGGGGCCCTAGCTTTCAATTGCTGTTGCAAGAGCTGTCATCTATCACATTTTCTTGTCATGTTCATATTTTTGCTATTGTTCATTGGTAAAGGAGGAGGGGCGCTTTTTTTTTTTGAGCAATTCTGGGAAGTAGAGAGATGGAGAAAGTAGAAGCCAAAATTTTAATGTTCTAGCTGATAATCCTTGTTAGGCTAAAAAGACAAATCTCTGGATTTTTCAGTTTGGGAAGTTAGACTCTAGAGGTTTGATTTTAAGAGGAAAGCAAACCCATTTGAACTGATTGTGGAGCCCACTGCGGGCTTTGCAGGAATTCCTTCGTGTTTGTTGGTACTGTAGAAACCACCTTTGTAGACCAGATGTCTTGTCTGTCCAGTCTGGTATCTTGTCTCCAAGAGGGGCTAACACTGTGTCAGAAGATACATGTGCTATATTGTTGTTAACAAGATTTAATTCTCGAGGTACAGAGTAAGTTACATGAAACTTATCTGCAGATGGTCTGAGGATGTTATCATACAGAACTGAATTTTTAAAGGGATGACATCAAGATTTTTATGAAATGTTTATCAGAAAAAGCCCCGTTTAAGAAAGCAATTAAATGAATAAGCACTTCTGAATAAAGACCTGAACTCCATGAACAGTATTAAAGCTGCCAAAATTCTTGGCCAGTGCTGAGAAATCCTCCCTGCTTGCCAGTCTCTTACATTAGGCACACATTTTTCCAAGGTTTCATTCTTCCTTTGGGATTTAGAATTTATTATGAAGTGAAATCACTGTGAAACATTACATTATCAAAACTTTAATGAATTGCTTCCTGTTACTCATTAACCTCGCAGGTTTCTTTTTAACTCTGAACTAAGCAGTAGGCACAGAACTGTTCTGTTGATTCAGGATGCTGTAACATCTTGATGTGGATGAAAATTAACCTGGTAAGCTCCACTTGGGTCAGAAAATGTTCCAGCTTTTAATCTAGTGAGCCTTCAGCGAGAAATTCCTGTGAGCATCAAGCAATAAATGATAATGAATAAAATATTCACTGGAAAAAAATCCCCAAGAAATGAGTGACTTGAAGTACGTAATATGAAATATTAAAGAAACGCAAAGCCGAGTTAGCAAATGTTTTCCGTTCAGTGGCTGAGTGGTATGTCTCTGGCTGAGACACTTTCCCCGAGGAATCCACCGCGACCGACCGTGTCGGTGAATGCTCGGGGCCACGGCTGAGGCTGGGTCCTCCTTCAGTGCTGGGAATCGCCCCTCTCTTCCCCTTCCCTCCACCACTGCCTACGGCTGCTGACCACGCCGGGGAATTAGGCTCTGCCTAACGCTTAGGTAACCTGGAGCTGACTCTGTCAGCACTTCCCATCCCACCCTCCCGCGTTCACCATGCTTGGGGAAGGAGTGTTGTTTGTTTGGGGGCCCCACACCCCAAAGACAAAGCTGTCCCAGAAAGCAGTTGGGAATGTTCAGAAATAGACCCAGCTGCAGAGAAAACTAGAAGTGGGCTACCTGTCCCAAAATAGAGATTTAGGGTTTTTTTTAACGCATATTGGTGTGAGAACTCTGCCAGACATGAGAAAAGTGAGTTAGCACATTTTATGAGCCCAGAAAAAAAACGGGGCCACTCAACTCTTTTGGCTACGTGAGCTCCTTCAGCACATTTTTCAGCTGCACTGTTTGTGTTTTGTTTATTCCCGTGCCTATTTAGCTATTTGCTGATACACTCTTTGAAATTAATTTGAGAAATGGACTGAAGACATCAGGTATCATACATGTTCATCTTTAACATAAATGAACAGCGTGTTTGACGTACAGATACACTTCATGCACTCTAATCGGAGTCATTTCCTGTATTCTAATTCTTAAATAGCAAAAGATCTTATGGAGGTCATTTCAGCCTCCAAGCATTGCCTGTTAAATTGGGGACAGAAGGAAGGATAACATAAACAGTGTTCATCTGCACACGAAAAGGTCACTTATAGACATAGAGAGTCAAAGGCATTATCTGAAGTTAAGAATTGTTCTGAGTTCTCAAAGAGCATAAATGGGCATCCCAGTTACCTGAGCTTGAGAACCCAGGTGGTCACCTTACCTGCACAGATTCCCTGGGAGAAACGTGGCACTGAGCTGTGGCCACTGACACAACCCCCCCAGCACACGCCTGGTGCTTCCCACTCCATCGTGGGCTTCAGCCGCGGGTCCCTGGGGGTGCTCTGAGCAGGTAAAATGAGAGGGGGGGACGCGGCAGTAGGTCATCCCCAGCCACTCCTGAGGTGCGTACCTGAGAGCAGGCTGTCGGAGAGGTGGGAATGAAGATTTTGATCACGTGTAGTTCCAAAGGGCCTTGTAATTGATGGTGAGCGAGGCTGTGAGAGCGTCCCAAATCCAATTCCAGTTACTGCACTGTGCCTGTCCAAATCCTCCCAGCAAGTTATCTGGATATTGTGCTCCCGTATAGATTCTCCATAAACTGTCAGGCAGGGCTTCTGTCTGCAGTTAAATTATTTGCTGTACTGTAGCACAGAAACTGCCTGTGCACAGCAATATACAATTCTATACAGAGTTTGTTTTTTAACAAGAGAGGTTGTCTACATTTTTATGATCGTGGATGGGTGTCAGGTCTGGGGATCTTCATTAATTTTACTCTGTCTTCTACCATATCTTGCGTTTATTGGTTGTCCGTTGTGATTGATTGTGACTGTGACTCGGAGTGAAGTAGATATTTTTTAATTTTAATTCTGTGCAAGTCTTCATCCAAGAGCAGATTAGTTTTGAAGAACAGGTGTGCTGGAAGTGAAGCACTTGCATTTTAGGAGATCGGGAAATGGTGTTTTATTGTCTGAGCTCTTCCGTGTCTCTCCTCATCTCCACCTTGGCAGCATGCTTCTGCTTGAAGGCTCGTCACCATCATAACAAACATGTATCCTCATCTCTTGCTCCAGACCAGTTTCTTTCCAGTTACTGATATTGATCTGGTAAATGCTGAGAAGGGATTTCAAAGTGCTATTACAATACGTAGTGACTGGCTGTTTTGAAATCTTTTGTCCTGTCTTAGATGAGGAAGATTTCACTGAAGTAGACATCATGTCATTGTATTTATAGATATAGATGATATAATATCTATTATGTTGTCATAATTGGTTGTGGCTAATCAAGAAAAGCTACCATATGGACTTTAATCTAGGCCAGGAAAGAAAAGGCCTCATCTGGTAAGAAGAAAACAATCAAATTCCTCAGGATATCCTTGTGAAAGCAAGAAGCAAGAGACCAAATGAAGAAGCTGAGCAGCTTTAATAAAATTCAATATTATTCCTTTGGTTTATTCAAGACTTTGCAAATGACTATCCAGGCTTAATGGCATTCGCTGACATTATGACAAGAAGGGACGCTCCACAGACAGAAAGGGGAATTAGAAGTGTGCAAGGTTAACTGAAACAATGCTGCTAGTAATAAGCCACTGAAACTAGACTGTCACTCATCTTCTCCTGCTTCCAGGTCCTGATTATCCTGTCACTTGTTCATATGCTTCTCCCATCAGCTTCAGTAACAGGAAGGTGTGAAAAAAGATGGACAAAATGGTCATATATTTGAAACAAATATACTAAATACTGTAAATATAGTGTGTAACATGCCCCAGAGTACGTATATGTCATGGCATATCATTTTACTGCCAAATGTAATGATATGATATAGGCTAACACAATATGAAATGACACAGCCTAACTACAAGTGCCAGTTGATGCAGAAAGATGCATTTAAAGAGCAATGCGATGAACCCACTACGTATGATGACTTTTGAACTGGGTATCCAGCCTGCTTGTGCTTGGAGTTGTGACGTTGTTGGACATTCCTACTTTGGATTTCCTGAGGCTCTCTGCTTCACAACTACTAGCTTGTCTTAGTCTGGCTTATGGCTGGAAGTTGGTGCTTCATCTCACCAGTCTTTGACAAGGTGACATGTTTCAACGGAGTGCCAGAAGCCACTTGTGATCCATTACCATAATTAAGGTTGGATATGCAGACTTTTTCCTCTGTAATTTTTTTTCTTTCCTCTGTTTTTCAAGCTCTTGAAAAATAAGACAGTAGCTAATGTTTGCTGGGGGGGTCATTCTCACTCCTTCCCAGCCAGAAATTTGACTATCCATCTTCCTTCTGTGTGTCCCTTATGTGTTTTCTTTCCATCCTATAACTGCAGACAGCTGGGTTGTCCAAAAAGCAGCAGTGGAAACACAGCAGAAGAGAGATGATACAGCTTTGCATGCAGAGCTAGAGGCCATCTCGTGGACCACTTCTAGAAACACGTAGGGGACACACACACAAAAAGAGTACAAATATCCACAGGATTCTGAACTGTTTTACTTGAACAGCAGCACATTGTCATGCGCTACTCTGTAGTTAGCTGACTTCATTGCCAGGCTGTTTTTCTTGGTCTGGTACTTGGGGAGGAGAACTGCATGCACTGCAGATGTTCTGTCACGTCATGTCTCTCTCGGGCAGCCATGGTAACTAAAAGGAAAAAGACCATAGTGACATGTCCCAAAACAAACTTAACCAAATTCTCTAAAGCCAAGTGAGAGCGGGATTCAAATTGGGTTTTTCTTCTGTAGATTTCAAGCCAATAGCTAGAACAAGACTCCCCATTGCTTACGGGAAGGCTAAGCGTTTGGGTGGCTTGGCAGAAACTCAAGAGAGCAGAAGAATTAAATGTATTTTCTTTTGTGAAGGTTTGAGATTGTTGTACAAAGTTTTGGATTTGAGGTGGGTCAGTGGGGCTATTAAGGAAGTCTTAACAGAGTTTTGGAGAGCGATACTTTTCTAAGTACTAACAGCCAGACAGCTTGGAAGAGGAATACTCAGTGGTACGTGCTAACTGTGAGAAGACATGAAAGAGTCTTACGGTTCTGTTGCTGTATCCCTCCAAAACTGTTATATGTAAGTTTACATCTATGAAAGTTAAAATTGTCAGCACATGTTTGCAAAATGAATAGGAGTAAGCAAATTGCCATTCTGGGTCTGACTGAATATACGTCGTTCTCTGGTAGTTCTCAATCTGTGATGTTTTCACAGTTACTGTTAGTCATATGAGTGCTGGTACATAATGACCTAGGCCAGAACAATAATCTTTAAGGAATCATATGGAGAAAGTCAAAAGTAATCCCTACCTTTAAAGTTTGTGGAACAGGGCTGGAGACGCTGGCCACCGCTGTGTATGCCTCCATCCTGCCCCTCTGCCTAGGCCTGACACAGCGCAGAATCACAGGCAAAGCTCTGCTTTTCCAGAACCTCCCAGAAAGCGTTATGCAGAGCTAAATAAACGCTAGTGCTGGTTTTATATAAATTAACTGTACGTGGAAGAAAGGAACGTGATCCCTGTTGTCAGGGCCTGGCTGGTTTCTTTTGGTCGGGACCACCGACCTGCGGGAGCCCGGGGAGGCCCAGCTGCCTGGCTCTTCGTGTCTCTGCAGGGAGAGCCAGCGTGAGGGTCCTAGCTGGGGGTGCCGGGGAACCTGCTGCAGCTGGGACGCATCTGGGTGTCTCTAGCTGAAGCCTAATCTCCGTTCAGGCCTGAGACCGAGCTGACTCTGAGCGCACTCCCGGGGTGTCCTTGCATCTATGTCTAGAGCGCTGGTGGTGAGCAGAGAGCTGCCGACAGCGCTGACCCGAGCCTGGAAACTGAAGATGTGTAGCTGTGTATAGTAGTATATCAAGGGAAAAGAAAAATGGAGATTGCCATTAGGCAGTGCTTTGCCTTTCCTCCTTCAGATGTCTTTGGCTTTATCTATCACCTACCTGTGGGCAATGGGAGGCAATGAAGTCTTGGTGGTGTTTTCTTCACAGGCCAGGTTTGGTTACCAGAGCCTTTCATTTCCAGTGGTGGCCAGGAGAGTGCTTCTGGCCGCCGTAGCGTGGGAGCAGCCCTGCAGCTCCCCACTGCAACCAGGCGGCAGGTTTGTGGTGGGGTCTTTGGCCGAGAGTGGAAGGGGGGGGTTGAGGGGCCGTGGGTGCTGGTCCTGCGGACTCCCTTAGCTTGGGTGCCAAGGAGCTGCAACGCCGGGCAGTAGTTTGAGTCTGACTCGTGTAATGGGCTTTTTGGCTGTGATTGCTGCTTCTAAGATGTTAAATTAAGCCTTTTTTCATGCTACTGATATGACAGTGCTACTGACCTTCCATTTTTCTGTAAGTCTGTGTCCCATACTTCCCATCTTACTACTGGGGTGTGCCTAAATCTATGGCTCATATTGAGGGGGAGGTGTTTAAGTACGTCTTTTAGTGGATTTACTGTCATTTTCCTCTACAGTCCAGAGTTGCTGTAGACATCAACAGCACTAATCTGTATACATAACATTTGATAAAAAAGCTACAGCTGTTTCCACAAACACTGCATTAGACAATTTCTACTGGAGGGCAGCTTTAGTTGGAGCCAGGGAGGGGAGTAAGTCTTGTTGCTTAAAGAATGAGTTCAAAGACTTCCACTGAAGTTTGGGGACAGGGTAAAGTGTCCCTGAATTATTAATTACTGCTCTGAGTAGGGAAAATTTATGTGCTGCTCACAACTTTAAAAAAAAAAAAAGTGCCTCCTTGGCTAACGGTGAACTCTAATAAGATAGAGCCTAGCCACTGTTGGCATGAAAATGGGAGCAGTTTTCAGGTTTCTGTCATATCTGACTCTTCCCTTAAATTTTGTTCTTAAACTCTTGCATCGTTAACATGCAGTTAATCATTTGGCAATTAATTTAGCAGCCATCTGTCAGTTTGCATATTTTGTAATCTAATAACAGTTGCAGCTATTGGAAGAGACCACTTGCCAATGAGTCTGAGATAATATGATGGTGTCCATTCATTCCAGGCACAAAACAGAGACTGCACTTTCATCCTTGACAGGAACCTTTCAAGTGCATCCAAGAATTCCACAGGGCAAATGCCAAGTCTCTGCATCTGTGTCTCCAAGCTACATTCAGACTTTCTTCCATTTCTTTTTTGCCTCTAGGGATCCACCAGCCACAGTGTGTCTGAACTGATCATTTACCACTAGAATCATCTGTGTTTTGGATATCTTTGATATCTTCGGCTCATCCCTCACAGCAACATCTGAGGTAAGACTCTAATTAAGGACTGTTGTTTCTTCTCTTGGAGGTTAGTATCCTTGTAGTTCTGTGGCCTCTGCTTTGAGACTTCCTGACTAATGTCAAGGACTGAGCAAATTACTCAGAACTTCTTGTCAGCTATGTTCCTTTTGAAAAGTTTAATTAGCAGGGAATAACAGTTTGAAATAAATGTAGCCAAACCAAAAGCCAGCTCCTGCAATGTGCTTAGCTTGTTAGCAGTAAGGCTCTTAGGACTATATCTCTTTTGGAATGGTACAAGCTTAAGACAGTTAGCAGAACTCCACAATCAATGAGTCCCAAAACTGCTTTTACACACACCTGCAGACAAGCTAAAAATATAGAACATCTGGTGTGTGTGTATGTATATATAAAAACCAGCTTTTTTTATTTTTACTTTGCATTGGGCGCTTCCACGCGGGCTAAACCAACATAATGTTACTAGTATACTTTAGAACTCAACCAGTCCAAAAGTGCAATCATTTCTTTGTTCCTGGAGATTTAAAAGCCATTCTGTGGGACTGTGGAACTCTTGTGTCTGGAATAGCGACCACATATGTATTTTTACTGTTATCTTGTGATGCAGCAGGGTTACTGTTTGAATCACTTCAAGTGTTCACAAACCTCAGTGAAGCTGGTTGGAAAAGTTTAAAATAGAGAAAAGAAAGTGCTTCTGTATGCAGTGGGTGGTGAACTTCTGGAGCTTGCTGCCTTAGGAGTTTGTAGAGGCAGACAGTACGAGCAGGTTCAAAAAGAGATTAGACATTCATGGACCGAGAGTATAAATGGATACGAAGGGGACTGAGCAGCATACCCTGTAACATCATTCATACAACAGCTTTGGGGGAGTAAAAAGTAAGTGGAGAGCAGAGAGTGACTAGGCTTACACACACTCTCGAAATAGTTTATCCTGTTGCCACTATCTGAGTCAGGATCCTGGTCTGGATGAACCATCAGGCTGACCCAGGAGGCAGTTCCTACATCCCTGTGCTGTTTGTATAACTTGCACTTGAGCAGCGCAGGCTGTCAGGTTCAGCTTCAGCTCTAGAGGTGCAGTCCTTGTCAAATCTGCAATCAGAAGTGGACTCTTTCTGGAGCCCTCTTGCTAGCACAAGTAGGACAGGCTATTTCAGAACAGAGCTAAGACATATTGGCTAGTCTCTGTAGGGAAAATGGTTACCTTGACTTTTCCAAAGGAGCTGTACTTCATAATGCAAATTGCAAGAATCATTTCTCACCGTGCCTCTTACTTTCAGAGGTAATATATCTCTAGCCGTTTCCATTAGTTCATTGTCCTTCCCCAGCACTGTCCTTTGGCTCATTTGCTTGGCTTCAGTGGGAGGTGAGCAAGGATCTGAGTGGCGTTTGGCTAACATGCTCTGAAACACTTGGTTCATCTCAAAGTGTTTGCAAGTACTAGCTGTTTCTATAGCCACCTTTTTTTGGAATTAACAGGACAAATGAAGGACAGTAAATGCCAAAGCAATAGGCTTTTTTCCCCTCTCATGTAGATACAATACACATGTAATTTATGAGATCTGCACATCTTGGATTTTATTTCCTCACTCGATGAATCTCTTCAATACTGCAGAATACTGCTTGCTTTGAATGGGAATTTTCTTTTTGCATTCCCATCGCTGCATACTGTGATATACATCTCTGCTGTCTTTTTGAGAGAGCTTATGCAGTCAGAAATCTCTGTTTGGGGTCAGATCATCAGCTGACAGACACGTGCTGCTATGGCTCCAGTGAAGCTATACTGACATTCTTTGGCTAAAGAGAGCTGGGGCAGTATCTCAGAGAACACAATGTAAAGGGCTTCATATTTCTTTTGCTGGTTCAGTGCTTGGAAGAAATCCAGCAAAAAACAATGCGAATTAAAAATGGAAACTACTTCTCCAGCTCTCTCTGCATGCTGGCTTAGTGATTGCATGAATTAACCAGACATGCCTTTTTCTTAGTGTAATGCAAACATCTCCTCACAAGCAACTTGGTGTTAAAACATGCACAGTTAAAATGTGAAAAATCAGTGCTAATCTTGCCTTCTTATGACTCTGTCACTATGGCTGAATGTACGTTATCAGAGAGAGTACCTTTTAGGTGACTGTACCCCTATAAAACTCTCACAGGCTTTTGGTTCTTCCCGTTACCTTGTTTAATGATTGAATTGATTTCATCATTTGTAAGGTACAGATCGAAGGCATCTCAGCACATATAACACACCAGCTGACCATTAAGAAGTGTGAAAGAAAAGCCAGCCAGTTCATACCCAAACTCCCAATAATCAACCTAAGAACCTGGCACAAAAGCAAACCCAGCAACTGTCAGAGAAACCACTTTGGTAGTAAAAGGGGGCTTCAGATATTTAGAAAGTACTGCTCCTATCTAGGCACAAAGCATTCTTGTCACACTTTGCAAGAGTCATGATTAAAAACTATTTGAGGATAAAAGTGTTTTCTGGTATTTATCAGTGGGTCATTAACCTTAACAATATCAACATTTCGGTTGTCAGCCAGATTAAAAAAGCCCATTATAGCAAAACGAGCACATTGTACATAGAGATATTGGAGTGCTGATGAATTACTAGCTCAGCTCAGATACAGACTTCAATATGGAACAGCCTTCAGTGTAGTGAGAAATAGAGGATGAATTAATTGCTGTGTGAAATATAACGCTGAACAGTTAGAGGCAAACTAAATGAGATGGTTTAGCACATGGAGAGACTTACAAGTCTTATCCTCAAGGGAAAGAATATACATCAGCTTTTAGTTTCTGTAGGTGATGCCAGTAACGATGGTGCAGAGAAAAGCAGACCTGAGTAATGAAGTCCATGGATCCAAGCCATTATTTAGATACAGATGAGAGAAGGAGTCCAGGCAGGAAACAGGCTGATTCCACGTGCAGGACCAAGCAGAGGGACACAGAGGCAGTGGGTATGAAATAAGACTGGACCTGACAAGCAACACCCTACCATATCTACCTGGTCCTTCATTTGAGGATGATGAGAATAACCATCTGGACCTCTAAATTTTGGGGTTGGAACTGAGTGCATGACGTGCAGAATTTAGGATCCATATGGCAGGCATTGCTAATTGTAACTTGGCAGTGCATTGCACTGTATGTATAACGTGCTGAAACCTGCTCTATAGAGAGCCATGAGCACAAAACTCCTGTCAGAGGAACAGTCTTTTCATTTCAAAGCCAGTGCCAGTGCTTTCGGGTGAATGCAATGTAAAGGAAAGCTCAGGGAGGAGCAGCCTGTACAGAGAGAGGTGTTTGGGACAGGGCGGATAAAGGCTCACTGCATGTTTCCGTGATATGCTGAAGCAGAAGGGGGACCTGAACCTTGCAGTAACAGGATCTTTGCCATCCCCTCAGTAGCAGAGTGAGCAAGAGTTTGGTTGGAAGGAAAGCCTTAGGAAGGAGCTCTCTTCTGCATCACTGGCCACATCTCCAATTGCCACTTGCTGTCACCAGAGGCCTCCTACGTGAGTGACTCTGCAGGATGCAGAAACGGATGGCTTTGGTCCTCTCTGAGGCACCAGACTGCTTGTGTACTGCAAGGTAAGAAGGACCAGGAACCAAGGTCGAGCTGGCAGCCCTGCTGGCTGCCGTGCAGGACCACCGACTGCCTTGCTCTCTAATATGGCTTTTTAGTTATAAAAATTAAGATATAACAGGAGCCTTTGAGAAAGGATTTTTGTTGCTCTCTTTTCCCTCTGCTGGTTATGTTTCAAAGTGTGTGTGCACAGGAGAATGCTGTTAGGGCTTCATTTATTATTGTCAGATAACTTTCATTACAGTAATAAAATTCCACTTTCTGACAGCTTCTGTACCTAGATTCTGAATTGTTATGCTTTTCTGAGGTTTCCTTCTAACCTCTAGGATGCGTAAGGTGAGTGAATACATTTGTGAATGTCTTAGATATACCAGAATTCAGAAAGCCTGGCAGTTCCTGTCTGGTAGATCTAATTTCAAACTCTAGTAAGATCATGGAAAGACGCTGCGGATCAGCCCAGAAGGCAGCACTAGAAGCAGGCTGATGCTCTTTTTTTTATTATTTTTTTTTTTTTTACGTGAAGCATCAGTGCAGAGATGACCAGAAAGGTCAGCCACAGCTGACAATTATACCAAAACCAGGTGGAGGTCTGAGACCCAGCAGCATCCTCTTCCCTTTTGTATTTTCCTTTGGTCTACTACCAACATAGGCACCCAGTCCTTTCTGCAGTAACAGGGACAACCACATGCTCTGCTACAGAAACTTCAGGGCAGAGATGGGTCGGTACAAAGTTCTGTTCAGAGAAGTTCTTGTACAGGGAGGTCTGATGTACTTATTTCTGAATTTCCCAAATGAAAACAAAAGCATGGGCAGACCCACTGCAAGGTGTCCTGCAGATGTGTAGTAGGTGTGGCACTTTTTGAAAGGTTACTGTGTAGGATTTACTCTACTATAATCTGGGTACATGTTCAGCACATTCATGGCAGTTCCAGCGAGTCCCAGGAGAGAACTGTGCATATATGCAAGGGCACGCGGCTCTTGTGTGGCAGCTGTTTGTGCGATCCAGCCAGCTGGAGCTATAGCTCTGATCGAACTGCTGCTCCTACTCCAGCCATGCCTGGAAACCTCAAACAAATAGCCAGTGCTGAGGCGGAATCTACTAAAGTGTCCCTACACACAGTGACAACTGCTTCTCCTTCTCTGTTATATGCTTGCTCTCTGCCGCAGGCCCCTGTTGGAAAAGGGCTGGTGATCTCTCCTTTTCAAATAGCAGAGGTTTCCATGTGAGACTGTGCAGGTATCCTGAAGTACATCACCCACTGCAGAATTATAAACATGTGCTTTTATATTAGGCTATCAGAATGAAACCTGGCTTGAAAACTGGATTTTTGTGAATGAAGAAGACTTGGCTTGATATTAGTGTGGTTTCTGGTGAAGTCTTACTCATAAAATCTAATTTTGAAATGTTTTGGAATTTATAAGTGTCTTTTGGCTGCTAACTGGCAGAAGGGAAAGAAACAATTAGAAATAAAAGCAGGGGGTTGACGAAGATGATGTCTAGTGGAAATTACCACACTAACAATAGATCTGTTCTTGCCTAACATGTTTTCTACAAATCTGAAAGAGCACTTGGTGGCATGTGAAAGCAGGATAAAGTTTGGAGCCCCGTACATATCCATAGCGTCTCTAAAAAAGACATGGTATCAGTGCCAGCACCTGCTGTAAATAAAGCTGGAGGAGACAACATTTTAGGTTATACGAAATAATTTGTTTCTGAAGATTATAGGCCAAATTTTGCTCTCTTCACATCTCTGCACTTCCACTAAGGTAAATGAATTTGCCCAAGGAGGTATTAAATGAACCATTCTGATTTATGACAGACAAAACCCTTGGTGAAGATAGCATTCACAACAATTAAAAAGATTGAACAATTAACAGTATGGATGATTGAGAGTGTAGTGTCTGATTAATTTGTATATAAATGTATTGTTATGTGTCAAAACGTTTATTGTTAGTAATACAATATTCCTGGCATAGTATTGATAATGTCCTGCAAACTACCTGCTATTCAAACAGTGGCCATTTATCACCTGGCAAGATGCACTGAATCATATCTCATCAAATAGTTTGAAAATATTGTTCAGTGTCCTCCAAGATGTCTGAATATTTATGGTCAAATATTTCAGCAGCTGTGCTCTTTGCACGTCTTGAGTTACTGAAATTAGATTGCGTTAACTTAATGACTGCTAGACCCAGCAATGGAAATGACTGAAGGGATCCGATACATGCAAATGTGAACGCTCTGAACGGTTTTCTGGAAACAAAAACTATTTTAAAGAATATATTTACAAGTGTCTTGGGAAAAGTCATCTTCTCAGATTTCTCTTGCTATTTTTGGTTGACTTGAAACAGAGAGGAAGAAATACAAGAACAAAAGATAATCGGGAGGTGTGAAACCGAGTTCCTCTGTGACTATGTTTTATAAATATTTGATACTGCCCTCTGCCTGAATGGAGCTTTGTTTGGGGGAATCAGGTGGCAGATGTTTGGCTTTACCTGATATCTACTTTGGCAGAACATTTTACTTCCCTGTTTTGTGTGACATGGTGCTGAAGCCGTGTTTTGTTTTATAGTCTTTTGGGGATACCAGGTGAGATCCAAAAGCTGCAGAAGTGACAGGAAGACTTGCATTGACACAGTTGGCTTTAGACCAGGTTCAGTCTCACTGTTTCTCTGAGTAAGGAAGGGACAAATGCTGTGCTTTGTCATGCGACTATTTGGTGAAAAACACCGCTGCTTATCTTTATCATCTTTCAAATAGCAGACTGCCATCCGTACCATAATATCACATTTCTATATTAAGACTAAAAACTTACAAAGAGTTTGCATTTACATTGGTATGTTTTCAAAGTAAATATGGAAACCTGATCATTTTAACTAGAATGTAGTTTCTGTACCAGCTACTAAAATATTTGTATTGCTTTTGCATTCCCACTTTTGGACTAATACTGTTTTAAGTACTCTGTGTTCATAACGGAGATGGTCACTCTTGCAAAGAGCGATGCAGTGCCAAAGAACGTTTCTTAGTGCTGTTAGTGTCTGCTGGCTAGTTAAGCACCACTGCAGATGTACGATAGCCTGAATTTGCTAGAACTTAAATTCCAGAAATATATCCCTGCTACCATAAACAAAACTGGACCGAAATATGAACTGTAAGCTGGTGAGGAGAGCAGAAAAGAGAGGAGAGATTTCAATATCACAAGTGCAGAGTGGAACTGCTTGTTCCACAGATGTTAAATACTCTGGAACAGGAATTGTCATTTGACAATGATGACCTTACCTGTCATACTTACACACCTGTGTGCCATACTGTGCCCTAGCAAAAGACAAAAATACAAGAGCATTTCTGTGGCCATTCCTCCCAGAGTCTTAGCCTGCTTATGGTCTTCTGTGGGTTGTAACTTTAAAAGGAAGAGCTGGCAGCAAATGAGCCGGAGTCACTTGCAGGGTTTTTTTCTCACAAAGCCTTCTGACCTTGAAAAGCCTTAAAGCTGCATTCCTCATGAAAAATAACTTCTACTTAGTGCTGAGCACGTGTATTGTTGCACAGACAAATAGACAAATAACAATGTGAGTACATGCCTTGATCATTTATCCTCCTCAGAGGGCCATAAACCATGAGTAAATGCAACAAAAGCAAAAGATTAATAGTGGCTGCATAATGCTTTGCATTTTTCATAATGATTCTCTACAGATAGAATCAGTAAGTGTCACTAATTGGTAGGCGCTTGTTCTGCAAGGGAGCCCGATCCTCCCTCCAGTAGGGTTGGAGGCCAGTCTCTGGTTTTCATGTGGGGGAGAGCAGGAGCAGGCTCCTCCGGAACTGCTATGGCTGCTCTTTAACAGATGCCATAATTCAGGCAAAGGCTGTGCGCCATGTGGAGAAAACCCCAGTAGCCTGCAAAGACGGCACCAGCCAGCCTGTCTGGTGCAGGGGCAATTGTTTGCAAACCCGCTGGTGGCTATTCAGGCTCAAGGAGAAATAGAAGGCTGGCCACAAGCCAGCTGCTGAATTTAACATGTATTCAGCTGAATGACTGGGCTGGCATAATAATATAATTCTGCAGTGTCCTGTTGATTTCCTTCAGATCTTCTCCCTGGTTTGTTGGCTGCCACTGATGCTTGTCCCCTCTGGATGCAAGTGTGCTGTTCGGGAAACTGCTGGAAAGCCTGCCTACCCAGCACTGTCCAAACATTGTCTGAAGCAGCAAGTATGCGCAGGAGCACCCCATTCCGACTGTTGTGGAGAGCTGTACAGGCCTGGGAAAAACACTTGCATCTAACTTTTATCAAATTTGCCTTGTTGCTTAAATTGTTTAGGTTTTTTTTTTTTTTAAGTCTTACATAAAGAATAAGAGCATATTGTGTCTTTTCTAGTGCTCTAACTCTGAAATTACAAACCTGCTCGTATCCAGTATTATGCCAAGTAGAGGTACCCAAGTGACCTCCCTGCAACAGTGCTGTGCTTGGGCAGGAAGCTATGCCCATGCGGCTGTGCTGTGTTTCGGAGCACCCAAACAAATCTGGCTCTTTATGTGCAATCTGGGTGCAACATATGGGCTCAGGGACTGACCATACAATTGGGTGCTCCGAAAGTCGAGCTGGTACCACACCCAGCACTTCAGAGTCTGCCATCAGACCTCCCACGCTGAGATGATGATGGTCCCAAAAGCCATTTGCTCGGGTTTCAGCTGGCTACTTGACTTTTGAAGTTGCCACACACACACCCTGCAAGGCCTTTCCTGTTGCCAGCTCTCTGAAATGTAAAGCTTAAATTGATTTGGGCTATGCTGCCAGAATTTCCCCAACTGAATTCAGAGAAGGTCATCTTACACTGATTTGTCTAAAAAGCTGCCTGGTGGTGTGGATCTTTTTCCATTTCCCCGCATCCAGAATACCTGCATCATATATCCCTGCTCGCATTCTCCATAGCATCTTTTAGTGTCTCCCTGCTCTTGTGCAACTCCAAGGATCTGTTCTGCTCCAAGCATGACACTGGAATGGCGTCTTCTCTGCAAAAGGGAGGATGTAGGACAGATGGAGCCACAGGAGAGGAGAGGGGAGAGCATATGGGGCTTTCCAATCTGTCTGTCTTCACCCCTCCTAGGTAAGTGGACTTCTTCCCTTTCTCTTCTCCTCACTCCTAGCGAAAACCTTTCTTTAGCTTCCTGTGTCCTATAGAAATCTTGATTGTCCATTCTTCCCAAGGAGACAGGAAAATAAGGAAGGCAGCTTGTTAAACTAGGTAAGGCTCAGAGGAAAGTCACTCCACAAATGGCTCTGGCAGAGAACAAGCCCATTAGGGAAAAGCTGTCAGTGCTTTAAGTGCCTCTGCTGACCAGGCATGAGCTCTTTTACTAGCTGCTTTACCTGTTGCTAATTCTCTTCATCTCTCCCCCTTTTTCTGGCTATTTGTACCTTTGTCTCTGTGCAGTGTCTTGAACACAGTATGGTTTCAGTCTGGCTTCTTGGCACTGCTGTAATAAAAGTATTTCTGTTACTAAGAGCAGTCAAATAAAATCCAGCAGGCTTGGGACATGAACGTTTGTGGTCACTCTCAAAACCAAAACCAAAGCAGCAGCTTTGTTCTTTCCAGACAGATCATCAATTAGGGCCAAAATCAGTAGTGTGTCAGTATGACTTACTGACTCCAGGCTGCTTTTGAAAAAGCATCCAAGACCCATAGACTATTAGTTGACATGCTATGGATATATTCATACAACATTTACCCTGCAGATTTTGAGAAGCTTCTGAACTCTCCAGGATGACTAACTTCAGAGCTCTCTCTGTTTACTGTTTATTTAGTGATGGCAGCAAGCAAACCAACATTCCTTATGCAAGGCAAGGATTTGGAAGAAAAGAATGCAGAATATAATGAAATCCCATCCACTTAAGCTAAGGAGAGTCATAGCCTATTCAGAGAATAAACTGAACATTCATTACTAAACTGCACCATCAGGTACTTCTGGGGTAATCGGAGATTATCGCCTCCAGAAAAACTGCATCTGGAAAGAGAGCCTGGCTGCCAGACAGGCATCTCGAAAGCGAAAGGAGCTTCTCTGCTGCAATCCAAGGAACATATGCTCTTCCCTCTATGCTGCATTGCATGGTAAAGAAAAGGACCAGGGCTTTTAGCAGAGCTGTCCTGACACACCAAACATACATGCGATGTTCAGTGGCCTGGCACAAGTGGAAGAGCAGGACTGGGATGGTAAACATAGGAAAAGGTGTCGACTGAGGCCGCCAATGTGCTATAGATCAGAGCTTGAGTATACTGCTAGAAAAACAGGGCAACCTGGTCTAGTGGAGGGTGTTGCTGCCCATGGCAGGGGGGGTGGAACTAGATGATCTTTGAGGTCCCTTCCAGCCCAAGCCATTCTATGATTCTGTGATTCTATGATAAAAAAATACAATCCCCTCCAAACCCATACCCCTTCTTTATTCAGCATCTCATATTCTGCTATTTACTGGTGCTCTCTCTAATTTGCACCACTTCATGTTGGGACTTGCTGAAAATGAAAGGATAATTTGAGAGAGCAGATTTCAACTAGTATGTCATATCCAGGCAGGTTTCCGTGATACGAACTTTTCAAAATTTCTGGGCCTGACTGTTCCACTCATTTACCTTGGGAATGGTTTACCAATGCCCGTGTCCCCCATCAGATAGATCCAGGGCACTGAGAAAACCTTCCTCTCCTTGTTGCTTGTTAAAATGGTACCTCTGTGAGCTGGCAGCTACATCTCTACAGTTAAAAATAATCTTTTGCCAATGGAGTTTCTGTACTCTTTCTGAAAATCCCTGCCTATAAACATGAATCTGTAGGAAGGTGAATATTTGAATCCTCCTCTAGGCATAAGCATAGTAGGCTCTTTTCTAGGTAACACGTTCTTGAGGTCAGAGAAACAGCCGTTACCCCATGGTTTTAATTTGCTGTGTGTCAAAGCTCTGGAGAGTCCAGGTGTCTGCTCTTTGCATTAATAGAAAAGAATTTCAGACATTGCGGGGTGATAAATCAGGAACGGTACCCGATAGGTAAACGAGTCCCCGAAACAATGTGAACCAGAACACGGCTGTGGTAACTCACTGGAAATCAGGAATTGAGCTGAAAGAGCCTCAAAAGGGGTAGGGGATGGGGGGGGGGAAGAAAAAGGAAAAAAAAAAAATACTTGGTTGGGCTTGCTAATGGACCTGAATACAGCTGGGTAGGATTGGCACGAGATTTGCTTTCTGAGGGTTTGTTTTTCTTGCTGCATGATGGAGTGCACCTGGAGCAGGAAAGGGTTTGGTCTGGCAGCGAGGAGAATGGGTCACACCTGAAAGCTCTGGCTTCAATTTGTAGCTAGAATGGCCGTTCTATTTATATAGCAGACGAAGACGAGGTGTGAGGCTGTGGTTCCAGGGTCCCAGGAATTCAGGGTGAGGCTTTTTTTTTTTTTGGTAATCTACCTCAAAGAGCCATGGTTTATAGGAGCAAGTGTCATGGATATTTTTGTGGCAAAGTATACACTGTGTTCTGAGGGTGTTTTGTTGTGTGAAGAGAGTGGTTTTTACATCTCTAATTAAAACATGGCTGAAAGTAAATTACTGGAAGTACAGTTAGGATTAAAACTTAGTGAAATTTTATGAAGTAATTAAAATAGAATTTGTAAAGCCAGTGGCCAGATCAAAAATGCAGTTTTACCCAAAACACATCTGCTACATCTTTTCTTATTAAGCACTTTGACCTTCTACTGTGAACAACAGAAAGTTTGGCAGGTGATATCATGTGCTCTAGTCACAAAAAAAGCAGGGGGGAGTTGCAATAACCCTGGAGTTTGTGGAGTTTTGCTTCCAGAGAGCACATTATGATTTTCACTTGTCCCTATGAAAACTTTGCACTGAGGTCAGTTTTTACGTGAGCTCAGAAAGAAAACACCCTGAATGGTCATGTATGCACATCCCTTCCTTCCATGGCTAACCTGGGCTCAGGCTTATCCTAAACTTACCTATGTTCTTTATCTAGTTCAGACACAAAGAAAGCTTTATGTGCCTGAAGGCTTGTTTTAATTTTTCTGATATTACCTTTTTCCACAAACTTTACTTCATTAAGATCCTCTCTAAACTTAAGAAAATGGCTGTAAACACAGTGATTTTATGCTGCAAGTTGGCCAAAGCCAGCATTAGCTTGTTGTTAAATGATACCCTAGGTTGTCCCTGCATCTCCTGTCTTTGCAGTGCCATCCCAAAGTACTCGTCTCTGCAGAAGGTGGAAGTTCATGACCTTGATCTGTGAGCGTGGCGGCTGGCACCACAGGAGTTGGACAGGCACCAGTTGTGTTAGATGGTGGAGGGGCTCCTGTGAATTTTCTGTTGAATCAGAAGAGGGTGATGTTGCTAGAAAAACGTGGATTTTTTGTGTTTGGGTTTTAACATGAAAGCTTGGTGGGTGGCAGGGTTGTCTTCAGCTGTCTCCAACAGAGGCAGTATTCTCATGCGGACTTTCCTCTCCGCCACTGTTCTAACATGTAGACCAACCATGGACAAAACTAGAAATTGCCTCCTCAAGTTAGAAAATGAAATACTTCAAGTAAAGCATAGGAAAATTATGTGGAGACAGGACTTCATGAGGGATTCTTGAGCAGGAGAATAGTCACAGATGAGGTAGCATAGGGCATGGGGCTCTTCTCCGCTCTGTTCTCCCTGTATATTGCCAGCACAGTCGCTATTACACGGGTATGGATTATAATCTTCTTTCCCTTATAGTTCAAACCTTCACTAGCGACAACTCTCCACTCCATGGGCATCCCTAAAATTTCCATCTGAAACACCTTATAAAGACTCTCCGAAAGGAATGAAAGCCTATCCTGAAAATCAGATCCTTGTCAGAATATTTCCAATTGGAAACCCCAGACTGTGAGCCACATCTGAAGAAAATACGGTTTCTGAAAGAAGCCATGGATTATGTTTTATTTTTTAACGATAAGACATTGAACTAAGTAGTACTCTATATAATATAGTATATTTGTCATTGCAATTAGGAAAACATACTGATTTTTTTCCCTTTTGTATTCACTGTGCAAATCTTATAAGAGAACTTTGCTTGGCAGCTTAGCTTTCCATGGAAATGGGGTGTGGTCACAGTACAAAGTTCCCTTTGCTTTTCCAAGTATTTATCTGGCCCAGGAAGACAAGTGCAGTCCTTGGACAAAAACACGTACCCACCCTTGTCAAATGGTCAAGGGATGGAACCCAGCCCAGCATGTGGGGGTTGCTTCTGCTGCTGAGTCCTCCACTAAAGGTGAGAGAGAATGCTGCTGCTCAAAGGCTTCAAAGATTAAAAAAAAAAAAAAAAGGTTTTCTTTAAAACAATTGAGTCTGATTTGATTACCATTAAATTTTTATTCATTACCCTGTGCCACAGAAAATGGCATGTCTTGCATTCATACTTGAGCAAAGATCTTGCTGCTCTGTGTAGAGATGTCTTGAAGGGTCTTCAAGACATGCAGCTGTATTCATCTGAGAGATGCTTTCAGTTAGCGTCCTGAAGTATGGGCTAGCCAAAACACGCCGTTCTACATCTTTGCCTGAACTAATGGAGCAGAGGCTCAACCTGCAATTAAATCTGTTGTTAGTCATGCTGTGGGACTGCTCAATAGTGCCTTTCACTCCTCTTACAATGGGAAATCAGAGGGACTAAATGTGTTTCTGTGTGGGGTTTGTAGTTTTTTGGGTTTTTTCTCTTTTTCATCATCTGCTTGATTCCTGTTGTAACCCAGCCTGCCATCACCTCTTCCTGAGATACATCAGAAGCGGTTCTGGGGTTTTTTGGTAGGTGCAGAATCAAGCAAAATGGGACCTTCTGCTTTGCTGGTGCTTGTAGGTGCTGGAGTAGCAGAGAACTGTGCTGCACAGGGATGTCTCTTGCTACGCAGGGTTGTGCCACAACGGAGGTGTCAGCTCCTGAAAGCAGAGTCGTCATCTCAGCAGAGTCCAGCGCTTGGGCCAGCTGGTCCGTGTACCTCCAGGTGCTGCGTGGCCATCGCTGTGCTGCTGCCGCGTTGTGTGGGAGCAGCGCCCTGCGTGTGGTGGTGCCAGTTCCCGAAAGCTATGCTAGCGTATAGCGGTAGCCTCTTAAGGGAAAGTAATTAGGCACCAGTACCAGCGTCTTAACAGTGCTTAGTAAATTTGCTGCCCTGAGAAACTGCATGCATCTGGCAATGGGATGAGCAAACACAGGGTTTACTAGGTTGTTAATAGTTCTTGTAAATGAAGGAGCCTAGCTGAGATTTTAAAATTCATGTCCTTATATTTAAAAGAAAATTATTTCATTATATTCTTCCACAGTCAAGAAAGTCAAAATCATCTCCCCCCCCCCGCTCTCTGCCTTCCAGGCTCTATATGAATGGAGAGGGAAGGACAGAAGCTCCTTGAACCAAAGACACTAATGGCTCCAAAATGTGATTGAACTGACTCTGCTTGAATCCCGTTTTGAAGTCCTTCAGATCTATCATTGGTGTGGCTTTCTATCATCTTCAGTCAGATCTAGCTGTAAGCGCTAGTTTCCAACCCTCATCTGCAATTTAGGCACCACCACAAAGGATGTATGAAAGGAAAATAGGAGGAGGGAGGGCTATCCTTCTTCCAGAAATGATTTCATATGTGTTTCATTACCATACGGCATCAGGGAAACGGGAAAATATGGCTTCGATACAAAGTGCATTCAAAACACATCACGAGTTTTTGTTACCGGGTGACCACAGTGATATTGATCAGTGGTTGATTTGTTTTGCTGTTGTAGCAATGCTTTTCTGTGCTTCCCTGAATGCTTTTTGTTTTCATTTTACTATTTTAAAATTACAGAATTATTCCAGTAATAGAGTCCTGAGTTATTAACATCTTTCCAGATCCCAGCTCCTTCACATTCGATGGTGAATTAACCAGGATTGTGCCTGTTTCTTTGCTTTATTTCTACCAGTACATATGTCTGTCTTTGGAAGATAACTTTTTTTAGTGGCTTTTTATTTATTTGTTTATTTACAAATGAAGAAATCTGCAAAAGTGTAATCTCATTTGGCATCTTTCTCTGGCTTCATCAAATAAATTATGGCTATAATATTTATATGATGAAATTACAAGGACTAGACATCACTCTTTTGAGATTACCATATTCTTCCAACAGCAAGACTTTCCCAGAATTTATTTTGATTCTATATATTGTGGTAGGTGCATAGGTGTGAACCAAATCGATAATCTGGACGAAATCTTCCACATAGAGAGAGAATACATTCTGGAATGGTTATCTTGGAAAAAGTGAAAACTCCTGAACAGTCGCTGCAACTGCTGAATAAACCTAGCTGCAGAACCTCATGGAAGCTGTTAATCTCTCATTCTGTTTATGCTTTGATCAAAAACTTTCATTGCATATTCAGAGGTAATATCGTATATACCAGTGATGCTGAATGCGCAGCACTGTATGTTAAATCATCCGTACAGGTGTAGAGGTAGTTACCTTTAAGGATAGTCTGGGTGTATTAAGGCTTTGTGTAGCATCTGGAAGGAGCTCATGGTGAACGTAGTTTGTTTTGCCGGCAGCAGTGTCATTAACATACAATCTGTTGGAAAATGTTTATTGGCTCAAAAATAAACTACAGCTTATAGTTGTAGTGAAGTGGACCTGTGTGATTTGTATGCATTCAAAGCTGTTGTCTTGATTATTGATTAAGGCGCTGTTCTGTGAAAGTCAAGCATTCGAGTGAGAACAGTTGTGGTTGCAGGGTTTCTTTCACTGGAGAAATACTAAGGAATTTTCTCCCAAATTTACAAAGGTGAAACTGAGGCAGTTTCATGTGGACAGGGTTATCATGGGTGGCCAGTGGAATCTACAGAAGAACCAAATCGGATGAGACACCTAATTCTGTAAAAGCCAGAGAGAACCAGAAAGCTATTTGAAGGCCTTTTCTAAAGGTGTTAAAAAATACACCCTTGCTGAGTGAATGCAATTTTTTTTAAACACATCTGAGCTAGCTTGCAGAAAATGCATTTCCAGCTCAGACTGAAAATACCACCCAAGAACCTAGACACAGGCTGAGGTTCTCATCCCAGCCAGTGCCTAAATAGGTAATGAAAAGCATAAAAGGCAGATGACAGTGCTGAGGAGCACGGTTCAGGCGTAGTTTCTGCTGTAAATGACTTCTCTAAATGTCCTGGCTGTGGGCAGAGATGCAGGCCAGATGAATGCTGCTGACGTGAGTCTCCTCCCCCAGTACTGCGTGTTTCGGACCCACTGCGCGCAGTGGCTCCTGCTGTCACGGGCTGTTGCAGACGCTCATCCATCCTTCCTGAAAGGGAACTGCACAATATTACTATTACACTGTATTCCAAGTGATCCAGAGTCTTGGAAAAAATGGGATGGAATTGATTTATTTTTTTTCTTCCCATTCCCTCTCTTTTCCTTTCTCTGTGCTACTGAAAAGGAAGGGAACATTCTGAAAGCAAAGATTTTTATTTTCTCTTTTTTTAATTTTTTGGTCAAATTTACTTTTAAAAGAAGTAATCACAAAGAATATTTCACATTTTTGCTAAAAAAGTGGTTGTTCTATCTCGCTTTTTTTAACTGCAAAATATGCATGATTGCTGGACCAAGATAACACAAAAAATATTAGTTCTTAACCAAAGCTTCTTATTTTTTTTTTAACTAATGTGAGTTTTGTTTATATTTAACTGGAAACCACCCAGTCTGCTGAGGCTTCAAATAATCAACCAGAAAACCCCTCAGAATACCAAATCTCTTTACCTTGTCTCTCAGCAAAGTCTTGTCTATTCATGTGAACAAGCTCGCTGGAGTTACACGCTTGTCAGCCAGCATGAAGGTCTCTTCTCCTCGTCTTCATGTGTGGACTGGGAAGCAGTGACTGGGACTGGACTGGGAGGATTCAGCACGGTCTGCTCTGTCTCAGAAACATAGTTTTCCTTGGAGGGGAGTATTCCTGTTCCTTGTCTTGCAAGGGAAATGCATCCATTTGGTAAATTATGCCAAATCTTCAATGTCTTGCATTGTTAACAGCATTTAAAACAAATAGACTCAACTCAGCAAGCACTTGGAAATCCAAAATACCAGCTGGCTAGGCTGTTAGTTGGTACAGAATGAAGACCATGTGCTCGGGTAACCTGAGCACGTGAGCTCCTGCTTCCTCCTCGGTGCAGGGAATTTCCTGGTCGCGGTGCGTAGCTCCCCACGTTGTTTCTCCTTCCCCCTCGCCCATGGATGGGATTGTCTCGTAATCAGTGACAGACTACGGGGATGGTTTTCTGTCTCTTGATCTCAGGAGGGAACCGCGATGGAAGGAGAGGAGAATGCATCATTTCGGGCTTTAGACAGACGACGGTTAAGCTGGATGGCTAAAATAAGATCCAGCCCAGGCATACTGTTGACAGCACTCAGAAAAATTCCCAGGGATGGATTCCAGTTAACCCTGGTGCAGCCTACCCACCATAACTGCAAGTGTAGCTGTTAGCAGCTCGAGATGTGTGCAAAGCACCGAGCTCTCCTGTCTCCTTCATTTTTCCCCAGATGTTTATTTTGACTAGCCTTTTTCTCTTATACGTGCCTGGTTCCACATGTTCTCATGTTAAAGTCAGCGTAAGGTTCCAAATAAAACCCTGATGCACCTGTGACAGCTTCGCTGAACTTGGTGACAACTGCGCCGGGCTACAGAGGGTGGTGACTTCACTGGCAACTACAGTGGGAGAGGGAAGCTGTGAAGGAAGAAGGAGGTCTAGTTTTGTATTCCTCTTGCGGTATGCTTAGGGCATGGGTATCCAGAGATACTAGTGAAAGTTAATCCACATTAATTTCTAATGTGAATTACTTCAAACGCAGGAACCTAAACTTTGCAAGTGATGTTACCAAAAATTAATGTTGTGACACTTTTTTTTTTTTTAAAGTGTTTAGGTAGTGTGCTTAATGTAGTTTAACTGATCAATGGAGCACCCATATTGTCTACAATGGGCTCTCAAGTCAGTATAAGACCTTACGGTTTCATGTATACATAAGCATTATACATGACAGTACTGTCTCTGGGGACATAAGCATAAAAACATGTGTGCTTCTTATGCTTAGGCATGATTTTATCCATAGGATACATGGTATTTTTCCCAGGTGTTGGTCCTCCCTGAGCATACAGTTGTTGAATTTCAAATATTGGCAATCGATGACTGAGCCTTTAATTTCTTTTCAAGGTCAATGTGTGCTCTTTCTCTGGGAAAATCCTTGCAAACAGTTTTAGGGCTGTAATCTCCAGTGATGAAAGTCCATTGGTTTTAATGGAGTTGTGTCAGCCAGGAACTTGCCTGTTGGATTTGACGGAGCAATGGAGATGGCCTGATGGCAGTAGCTTCTGTTGTTGTCTCTGCAGAGGGGAATGAGGACATGGAATAATCTTCATCAAAAAGGACTGGGACTCTCTCTGGATTCCCCACACAGAGCCTCAGAGTGAGTTTCATGCTGCTTCTGTGCTTCTCTGCAGCAAAATAAAGTAACTGAAGTCTAGATAAGTCAGTTAAAATATGTTATTCAGGAACTGAACACAAGTGTGAAATCAGGTGTCGGCAGTGACTTGCTATAACATGCAGCACGTGGGGCGGAACGCTGTCCTGGCTTACCCACACGAAGGAGAAGCCGGGAGTGTTGGGTTTCTGTTTGAGGAGCCCAACAGTAAACACCGCCCTTTCTCTTTTGTGCTTTGGTACTGAACTGTGTGCTCTGGCTTAAGATATGTCTTCAGAGAGGACTGCTGTACAGTCTAGAGATACTAGACGCAGACTAGTGACAGCAGTGCCCTTAGTGCGCGGGGCCTGTGCTGCATCTGAGCTGACGCTGTGCTTTCTGCTGCTGCATCAAGGCTGCTCCTGGTTCCCACTTAGGTTATTTAAAATGGCTCGGGTATATTTATAGGATACTGCAGTCTGCAGCACTGAGACATCCTCATCCTCCCGGCCCTTATCAGCATGGGGTTTGCACATGGGATTAATCACAGCCTTGGGATCCTGTGTCTCAGAATCATTCTCTCAATCCCTGCTGCAGATACCCTGTAGATCAGCCCCCTGGGAAACAGTACTCTCAATATCTCTCATTCTGCTTTAACACGGACAGGTTTTTACAGCCTTCTGAATACCTGTGTCCTCCTCTTGGCTGGATTGGTGCCTTATAGCTTGAAATGCAGTAGACTTTATGGTATGTCTGTCTTAAGTACTCAAACTTAATCCTATATAATTTTTATGAAATAAAACTAACAACTAGACTACAGTCCTATTTAATATATCTGCATATTTATATGTAAGGTCCTGTTTGTAGGTGTCTATATTCTAACTTAACCCCAAATACATGTTTTGCATAGTTTACGTGTAGGCATATGTACATAGAATCATACATGCATCTTGTATGGAGAGTATGTGGAGATAACCACACTGTGCAATGTGTTTGCTTGTATAAAATATATTTAAAATAAATTAGAGTATATTTCTCTGTATATTTATTCTGTATTACTGGCAGGTTCTAAGAAGGATACACTCTGCCAAAATTATCTTGCAAGACGCTTAAAAGACCATCTTTCCTAGATGTCTTAAATGTTCCACTATATTTGCAGAAAAGCTAAATGAAGTGGTGACCTCTCACCAACACCAGTGATCCAGAAAGCATGAAATATGAGGTATAATCTCCATATGCTTTCAGTTAATATGGGTACAGTCACCCATGCTTTTCATGCACACATGTGCATGCACTCATCTAAACTTCATTCCGAAAACCTAGCCATGGCTGCGTGAAGCTTCTCCATCTTCAGTTTTAGGTTTCTCCTGAATGCTGAGAGGGTCTAAATGACTATTTGTCTACATTAATTGGAATAAATAATATTTTTCCTCAGGCCCTAGATGGCTTTAAACAACAAACTGGTATCCCTTCTTGTATGAGGGACAGCGCAAAAGGGCAAACAGCATTTGCATCATTTTCATGTGAAATAACCCCACCTGACATACAATCCCATGAAACCTCTCAAGCCTAGTAACCCCTACCCCTATTAATCTTTCACACAACCAGCAACAGAAAAGTGCAGCAAAAAAGCAACTGCAACCTGAGGGCATAGCAGGTGGCTTTCTGTGAGTGAGAGGAGCTAGATTCAGTAATGCTTCTGCTCCCAGGTCCTAGAAATTATTTGTGCCAAATACTATATTTTCATTAATTTTTATTATTTAAAAAAAAAAAATCCAGAAAATAGTAGCATTTTGGGCCTTTCAAAAAGCTGCCTTCACTTCTCCTCCTTTTTATTCCAATTGAAAAATGTTGACTTGGTCCAGTTCAGAGGCTGGGAGCTGTGTATGTTTTTTGCTGCATTTTCAGGTAAGCTAAATCCACTAATGGTAGGTAACACTGGGAGAAAATTAAACTCTACTTCTGCGAGAAATATAAACTCTAGCCACTGACTATATTAGCAAACACTGAATGATAATAGGCTCCAGTGTTAAAGCATCAATTAAGCTTGCTGTAACGAGTGTTTACTGCAAATCAGGACCACAGTCTTGTCATGGAAAAGTACATGGGGATGTTTTTAATTAATAGAATAATATAGCTACGCCTTAAATGAAAAAACATATTTGCATATGTTTACTTTTACAGGAATAACAAAGTGCAAAATAAGCTTGAACGAGTGTGTTCAAGAGGAAAGGAAGCTTTTGTATGAACTGTCAAACAAAATTCCTCTAAAAAATTCTTATTTGTTGAGTTACTGAATGACTGTTAGAGAGCAGAGTCTGATAAGCACTTAGCTGAAACCTTCCCATAAGGAGGAAGGAAGAGAAAACAGATGCCCATTTAACTAGAAGCGTGAAAAGCGCGTACAGAGGGTCAAAGACTGTCAGGACAGAGAAGATGATGAGATGCATGGTCTACTAAAAAAGACCACCTGTCTGAAGTGGCAGAACAGATTGTAAAGCGCTGGCAAAAAAAAAGACATGCTAATACTTATTACTTTAAACAAAGAGTGTGGGGTAAGGAGCCATAGTAACAGGGAAGTGAAGTAACCGGGGGAGAGAAGGTGGAGTATGTAAGAGACAGATGGTGAAAGCAGAGCTTTACGTGGAGAGTGCCCCCGCGCTCAGGGGGCTGCATCGCAGGTCAGCAGCTGCCCATCCTGCGAAGGTAGATCAGCAACTGTGTCAGTGTGATCGCTCAAGGATGGTGGTCCTGCCATGAAATCCGCATCTTACAAAATACTGGATTTTGGGATCTCTGTCTTCAGGCTTTGGTTCAAACCATTAAAGCAGGTGGCTCTAGGTGTTCGGAAGGCCCTGGCCCTTCTCAATGGGTACAGTGACTATCTCAAGCTGGTCTGTACTCGTGAACCGTTCAGCAGTACAGCTCCAAAGCAGGAGATTTACCTGTTAGTCCATGTGCTGAGAAGTAAAGAGTACCTGGCTGGTATCTTAGCAGCCTTCCTGAGCTTGTGTGGAGACCTACCTCCAGCATGAGCTGTGCTAGGCAGGGGGAAGCGCAAGCTCCAGCTGGGTCTCCACTGCCAAGGAAGCACCCATCATCTGCTACACAAACCACACCGACAGCCAGGGAGAGGACTTTAGGGATATGTCTTCTCCTTTTCTGATCTTTTATGTGTATTGCTGAGTCTGGTAAGCTTGATTGTACTATGAAGATCTTGGATTGCAGATGACTGCTAGCTCTTGAAAGGTTATTTTCATTGAAATTCCTGGTACGCGCTCTTTACTCTTGCCTGAATGAGTGAACGGCTAATAGCCAGGATGAACTTTATGTCTGTTTAAATGCTTGTGGCTTTGGTGTATAATGTAATATGATGCTGTCCTCTGGGACAACGTGGGAAAATGTAAAAACCAGCTCCATACGCATGTTTGCAATATTAGAAAGGCAGCTTGATCAGGTTGGGCAGGCTTGGATTCTTTTTATAGCAGGACAAGTAAAACAAGACTGCGTTTCTCAAACTCTTTGGATTAAGAATTTTTTCACATGAGTAAATATTTATAGAAGTTATATTCAATGGTTTCTTCACTGTAGAAGGATAGCTTATTTTATTTTTAATGAGCCTTCGACAAACTGAGATAGCTTGGTAGACCCAACTTTAACCTCATTTAACCATGTGTACCAGGGTAAACAAAAAATCCAAAATCAACTTCAGTTCTGGCATTGTCAGTCACCTAATTGAAGGTTTATATGGGTACTTAGTCTTAGGTAGATATTCAGTTAATTACACACCTGACTTTTGCTGCGTAAAGTAAAACTGCATGCTTCCTGCATGCAACATTGTGGTGGGTTGACCCTGGCTGAGGGCCAGGTGCCCACCAGAGCCGCTCTATCACTCCCCTCCTTCTCTAGACAGGGGAGAAAAGGTAAAACTTACGGGTCGAGATAAGGACAGGGAGAGATCACTCACTAATTATCATCACGAGCAAACCAGACCGAACTTAGAGAGGGAATTCATCTTATTTATTACTAAGCAAAACAGAGCAGAGGAATGAGAAATAAAACCAAAATCTTAAAACACCTCCCCCCACCCCTCCCATCTTCCCGGGCTCAACTTCACTCCCGGCTTCAACCTCCGCCCCCCCCAGCGGCACAGGGGGACGGGGAATGGGGGTTACGGTCAGTTCATCACGCGGTGTTTCTGCTGCTTCTTCATCCTCAGGGGGAGGACTCATTGTTCCCCCGCTCCAGCGTGGGGTCCCTCTCACGGGAGACAGTCCTTCACGGCCTTCTCCAACGTGAGTCTCCTCCACGGGGTGCAGACCTTTGGGAGCAAACTGCTCCAGCGTGGGTCCCCCACGGGGTCACAAGTCCTGTCAGCAAACCTGCTCTGGCGTGGGCTCCTCTCTCCACGGATCCACAGGTCCTGCCAGGAGCTTGCTCCAGCGCGGGCTTCCCACGGGGCCACAGCCTCCTTCAGGTGTCTCCACCTGCTCTGGTGTGGGGTCCTCCACGGGCTGCAGGTGGAATCTCTACACCCCCTCATCCTCCCTCCATGGGCTGCAGGGGGACAGCCTGCTTCACCATGGTCTTCACCACGGGCTGCAGGGGAATCTTGCTCCGGCGCCTGGAGCACCTCCTCCCCCTCCTTCACTGACCTTGGTGTCTGCAGATGTTCTTACATCTTCTCACTCCTCTCTCTGGCTGCAAAAGCACTCTCTAACTGTTTTTCTCTTTCTTAAATATGTTATCACAGAGGCGCTGATTGGCTTGGCCTTGGCCAGCGGCGGGTCCGTCTTGGAGCCGGCTGGCATTGGCTCTATCAGACACAGGGGAAGCTTCTAGCAGCTTCTCACAGAAGCCACCCCTGTAGCCCCCCCGCTACCAAAACCTTGCCACGCAAAACCAACACAAACATAAAATACTTTCCCAGAAGTTCCCTGACTTCCATCTTATTGTTCTTACAGAGAGGAAGATGCTAGGTTATTAGTGATTTATAGTAGAAAATGTGACTTCAGGCACCTGAACTGTAGAGCGATTAAAGGTCGGCCCTGGGTGCCAGAGGGGCACGTGGCAGCCTTTGCCCCTGCAGAGGCATCAGCAGTGGGTCTGGTCCCAGAGCCCTTATCATGGCTCTGAGAGTCTCCTCCACATGAGGACCTCAGTCACGGCCTCAAAGTCTTCTTGCTTGTCAGGAAGCAGTTTGCTAAGCAGTATGACCTTGATCCTGCAAGATCCAAAGCTACAAGAGAAGAACAAGCACATGGGCCCTCCCCCAGTGAAAGTACGAAGAAAAGTGGCGTGTGGAGGAAATACAGCCAAGCCTGAGCTATGTTCTTTCAGAGTGAACAGAAGTAAGTCACAAGATCCTTGCACAGTCACTGCCCTAGTCATAAATAGCGAAATTCGACATTTGTCTGGAGACAAGCATGTAAAAGCGATCCTCAGTGCCCTGGGCATGGGATCATTCTGGTCCTGAAAAGCTTTAAAAGGTTCCTCTTCATTCAGTCCTAGTTACTTCTGCCTATCTGAACACAAACTTCTGCAGCCTCTTCCCAGGCTTCTTGTTTCTGAAACAAAGGCATTTCCATTTAGAGCCCTCCAAGCCCCATCCACCATATGCTTTTCTTTGACCTGCTGGGTGTGGACAGTTTCCCCAGAGCACGCTGTCCTGCCCACCCTCCCTTTACCAGACGTGGTCGACAATTAAGCTAATTAAGCTATATGCAGGATTAAGTCTATAGGGCCGGATTCACAAAGGGACTTAGGTGTTTGAAATGGGAATTAAGCTGATTATCAGCATATCACTCTCATTATACAGTCTTTGAAACTTTCATAGCCTTGTGCTGGTGCACATTTCCTCTCGCAGAGTTCCTGTGTGCACAGGGAGGGAACAGAATTCCCTTTATGCTGTTCCCCCAGTGAGAACTGCCCCGGGGCGAGTCCCGGGCCGGGGGTAGCCAGCCCCCACCTCACCCTTCCGGCGTTCGGAATATATGAAAAGCTATCTTCCCCCCATCCCTGCAATAGGCTTTGCTTGCTCGATGTAGGAGGAAAGCCTGTTGAAACCGTCTTGTTTCACACCTTTATGTACAAAGTTGTCAGGGAACAAAAGACATTTTTGTTAGCAAAGGCTCACAGAGCTTTTCTTTCATGTGTGACAGATGCTTTCAGAATCCATTTGAGGGAATCTGCATAATTGATACACAACACCAGTGACCCAGCCTGAATGACTTAAAGTCTTTATTTTCATCTCGGGTGGTTCAGAAGCAGCCAGTGGAATTTGTAAGGCTCCATTAAGATGTTCAGGTCTTCAGGCTTTCTAGCACTGGGGACCATGTGAATACCTGAGGACAAATAGCCTAGGTTTCATTAGCAAGATAAAATCTGCAGGGTGAAACATGGGAAATCAAATGTGATAAGGCAGTGATTGTGAGCTGGTTATGCATAGTGTCAGCCACAGCAGGCTGAAGAGTAATGAAAGGAAGGAAAATTACGAGCTCTAAACTGCAACAGTTGCCCTACGAGCTTTGACTGCTGCAAGACATTTCCTTCTCTCTGTCAGTCCTAGCAAGGGCTAGCAAGCTTTTTAATAAAAACCCAACATGGAAATTTTTTTGACAACGTACACCACTCAAAGTGTTGTTTCTGTCAGTGGCATGTTGTATTACCAATCACTCTTCAGATTTTTCATCTTCATCCAGGCATAAAGGCTTATCCCAAAATGAGGAGAACTCAGGTGGATTAGTTTCCTCTCATTGAACAGAAAGTATTTGAATTGCCCAGGCTGTGAGCTTGGTGATTCTGGTTGAGGCTTTTTGACATGCTATAACTTTCCCAAGGATGAGATATAGATAAACACTACAGGTGTCATTTAAAAGACGTTTTACAGATCATTACTTTGTTCATTAATGGTCCTCTCTTTCATTCTCTGATTTTCCTCATTCCCTAAACCCCATGGATCACTACAGTGTCCATGCCTCGGTTTCCAGGGTGTGTGGGATTGCAGCCCTTATGGGCTGGTGGAGTTCTGCTCGGGGTCCACAGCAGGGCCTGTCCTTCCAGTAAAGACTTCAGCAATATTCAGGAGGGACAGAATGTTGTAAAAATAGCATATCCAGAGTCATACAATACTCATTTCCGGTACGGTGGTGAGAGTCATTTTACCAGATTTTATCCCATGTTCAGCTCCCTGAGTCACCACAGATCACTGGATGAATTGCTTATCCTCTCTGTGTCACCATGCTCCATTTAAATTGGGGATAAACTGTAGTATTTTGTCACCTGCCAGAAACACTGGCTTTGCGCTGATGGCTTTATGTTCTAAAATAGCGATCACTATAAGCACTTAGTTTCTCCCACCTTCCTGTGCAGTTCCTGGTGTCTCTGGATGAATGGCTGGTGCTGGGCACCCTTGAGAGGTGGGCTGTGAGACCACCTGGGTTGGATCCAGTATGGCAGGTCCCAAGTTCTCGAATGCTTTGCAGCAATCGTACCTGTTCTCTGTCAAGTATTAGCGTGGTAAGCAGCGAGAGTCTGGAAGACATTATTTGTTCCCTTTCCCACTCTAGTTTCAAGGTTTCTAAACATAGTCGTAGATATTCTTCTGTTCCAGCTTTCTGTGTAATTACAGAGCAAAGCAGCATGTCTTACAGAGAGACTGCATTTGGGGGGGAAACTTGGTGAAGTATGGAAATCACATTAAAAATGATCATATCAGTAGCCGTGAATAAATTGTCAGCACCATTCAGCCTAGCACTATAATCACCATAAAACATTTTCAGACACATTTATGTTTAGTGGCTGGTAAGAGTGAGAAGCTTATAATTTAGGTCTGATAGATGCACTAATAAATGCTGCTTTAATAAGTGCCCTGGCTACGCAGGGCTCTGCGTTATTTGCAGACTCTGTTGCCTAAGAAAGCACTAACATGCAGGGTGTATAGCTGCTTCAACCAGCCAGTCAGGTTTTGTACAAGTGAATCCAACAAGAAACAGTTACAAATCAGATACCAGAAACAAACCAACGAGGGAAACGCGAAGCCTCAGCTCTTGAATTTCAGGTCCTCACCTTACTCTTCCCATGGGTGAAGAGACTCAAGCCCTTCTTCTCCACAAATGGGCAAGGTGTGTTAAAGTCCTACAAACAAACTTGTGCAGCTCTGGGACAGGCTCCTCCAGACGTTCAGAAACCTCTCGGCCCCATATCCAGTGGGATGACGCACTCCAGGAATTTGCCAGTGCCCCCTTGAGTAACGAATTGGCCTTTGCCTGAAGGAGCAGAGCGATGCTATGCTATCTCTAGGTTACTAGAGAATCAGCTTTATCGCTTGCTAAGGGAACATAGATTTGCAATGATGGCGCCAAGTTCCAAAGCAAAAAACCAACAAAGCATGTTATCAAAGTTAATACTGAATAAGAAAGATCCTCTTTAACTTCTGCAGCCTTTCAGTTGCTTATGAGGAGGCTAATTAGCTATTTGAACCTAGTCCAAGGGTAACGTGTCCTGGAGAATTCTTGAAGGAACAGCTTTCTTGCTCTCGTTTGAAGTTGGGTCTGTGCTACCCAGACCACCGGATGATTTGCTCTTTTCTATAACCCAAATGGAAAGATCCAGCTTTGTTTTCTTGCCCATTCACTATTCTTGTGTTTGGAAAGTTAGGACATCATATGGCCATGAAGATGTTTGGGTCCTTTTGTCTCCTCTCCTAACATTTTGATTAATATAGCTATTTCTAGTCTCTTGTTAGATTACATACTGACTTCATCTTTGTGCTTTTTCTTGTTCATTACCGGAGCCTTAAGACATAGTAGCAAGATTTTATAAATCTTGTATCACAACAGTTTATAATTCTACCTGCATTTTAACAGGACAAGTGAAATTTACTACTCGCTATCCACAGAGTTCAAAAACACCATTGAAACGTGAAGGAATTAAAAAATGGAGGTGACACCTCTTATAATTTTCGCAAGATCACATTAGAGTCACCATTGCGTGTAGTATATGGGAAAATGTGTTACTTTGGCTAGGAAACACTGAACCTGTATCATTCATTGTTCAAATCTACTACAATATTAGTCTAGGTCCTTGTATTAACCAAAAAAATTCACTGTGATTAAATGGAATTAGTGGCTGATACAGTACTTAATGCAGAGGTAATAATATGACTTCCCTCATTAGTGCAGGACTGCTATAGCTTCTTAATTGATTTTAATTGGCATTTAATTAGAAAATGTGAATCCCCTGTGGCTAATTCATATTTTGCACTATTCCAAGGTAGACTATTATCTCTTTTCTACAAGTGGCATCCCAATTCAGGTTAGGAAAAGTACGAAATCTCGTCTTTGACTCGTGACCTTTGAGGGTCTCACATACAGAGATAGGACGTCACAGACTTGGGCTGTTTATCAGCTCTAAGCCTCTAAAGGTCACCATCACATGTCTCAGTATAGAATCCCTTTTTCTATCTCAGCTTTTACTCTGGAGTGAAATTTCCTAGTGCCAAGGTACCTCACAGGCCGTTGTACTTATACAGCACGTATCCAAGTATTTCTTGGGGAAATAATCCAAGAACTCTGTGTTCAAAATTTGTGGTAAGATGCAGACAAAAGTTTTATCATTTATGAAAGACTGAGAATACCTATGAGTCCATATATAGAAAGTGTGCTGAAAGGAACTCAAATGAAATACCATATTGTTTCAGCTCCGGAAAGAATGACTTGAAATAGAGAGGGAGAATATCCTACTCTTTGAATGAATAACACAAAGAAATCCCTGTGCTTGCATGATATGAAAGTTTTATTGCATTCTGGATTTTCAATTGTGCTGTATTAAACCATATTAATATTTGGTTTTTCCAGGGCAGTCAAAAATCATTGGTAATGATGAATTTTTCATTTGCACTAGTGCCAAATGATCAGCCTTAGTGCTCCGAGGTCAGTCAATCATCCCACTCTGGTGGAACATTTCTGCCTTTAAGGCAAATGAAACTTTTTTCTCTCTATCTCAAGTGCAGATAACTTATGGGACAAACTCACTAATAGCTCATCCTGTGTGCCACAGCTGTTGCCCTACGATCCATCAACATACCTAAAATGAAAAGTGATTTCCCTGGAGACAAGGGTAGAGCTGCTCATAGCTTTTTTGTGTACCTGAATGTAGATTCTCTAATAAGCAGCCGGATCGAGCGAAGTCTTTCTATCCAGCCTTTCTCCAGCTTGCTAAGAAGGGAAAAAAAAACCCCCACGATCCAAACCTGAGTAGAGATGTGATTCCAATGGGCTTCAGGACAGCAATTTCACTGAGTCAAATAAAGATAACCGCACTGTCAAGTCGGCTGTTCAGATGAAAAGTTAGTAGCTAGCCTTTCTCGCCTCTATCCCAAGCTCAGATGGCTGGCCACATCTTACTATAGGTGGGGTTTAGTACTTCATTGCGGCTTTCATCTAAAAGCGTTCAGATTAGTCATCATTCCCACCACTGGCATAACGCAAGCTCCCGTTGAAGGAAAATAGCATTTAAACAAAGTGACCTCCACTAATTAAAAACATTAATCCCAGCAGTCCATTTTGTAATGGAAATCTACAGGATTATTGCCTGAATTGTGGGTGCGCTGCGAGCTTGATGTATGGTGTAGATTTCTACAATCCTTTGCCTCAGTACAGCAAAGGAGAAGGCAGGTGTGACTGGCCTTCAGCTCTCTGCCTTCAACGTCACTTCTGAACAAAAGCATCCGAGCCTTTGGTTTCCAGCTTTGTTTGGCACAGAAGTGTAACTACAGGGATTTTTCAGTGACGTTCACACATTTTATGTCTCTTAATATTGCTGTTTCGAGATTGGTCATATATTGAAACTTGAGTAATTATATCTGTCTTCATGGTGTATTTAGCCTTACAACACAATATTCCTTTCTGTGCTCTATGTCATTTTTTATTGCTTGTGTTCTGAAGCCTTTGAATTTAGCTCAGACTTTAAGGCTGAAAGCTGTTGATTTCTGAAAGGTAAAAATGAACAAACAAAAACTTCTCTGAAGTTCACTAAATCAACATATTTGTTTGCAAACCAGCACCAACAAAAAGGTTGCCGAAGAGACCCGCTTCTTTCTGCTTCATATCCTTGCTTTGTGCTGTGTGCCAGCCCTGCTTTCCCCCTTTTAATCTCTTTTTTAACAGTACATCTTTGTTTCTTCTTTTCCACCTGCTATTGAAGTTTTCATCTGCCTTCTGTCTTTGCCTAAGTCTCCTATACCTCTGTCAAGTTTCTCTTTCAAGGCACCTTCCATCCTGAAGATAGTATCTTTTCAGAGAACATCTCCAGTAAAATATCAGCAGACCAGGTTCTTCTATGCCCCATAATGGTGGAAATCGGACATCCTACGCTCTGAGCAGGATTTACCAGAAGCTGTATTCTTTTTCAGCTAGCATTTTGTTTTTGTATTAACCCGCTTAAGCTGGCAGGAATAATTCAAGTGTAAGGCATGATGTGAAGTGTAGTCGGATCTCAGGCTGGTTTAGTGAGGGAAATACTGTAAATCCACTGGTTTTGACTTTCACAGAGAAAGCATGACACCCTTTTGTGTCCATCTCCGTGATGCTTCAATGAGGCGAGGTGCCCAAATCTGAGTGAAATGTAATCTGCAGCTGGCAGTTGTTGGTGTCTGGATAGGCAGTCTTCATTTTGCGTCTGTTTTAATGGTTGTGTGTGGACATAATTAGGCACTTGAAAGCACTTTAGCACTGGTCTAACTATGTTTTTACTAGGGGCAGTGATAAAACTGCTGTTGACCTCACTGGAAAGAAGTTTGACAAATGCCAAGAGGTTTTGAAAATGCCACTTAAGTGTTCTACAGTTGTGCTGCTCTTCTGGAGCTTTAATAAATAAGAATGTTACGAGCACCACTTAACAGCCGTTTTCAGGCACCTCCTGCAGTGATGGCTGCTGCTTTTGCCAAAGCCAAGTTGGAGAGTGAGTATTATACAGGAGTTGCACTAAATGACCTACCCCGTTCACGCTCAGATTCTACTTAACATGAGACATTTAAGATTTACTTTTAAAAGTGCTTATAAATGTAACTTTGGGGTATGCATGTCTAAGGCGGAGTTAGAACCGCACATCAGTAGCATGTTGTTCTGCATCAAAGACAAGCAGGCATGAGAAGCATATGGGAAGTTGAATAAAAATGCAGTGACTGAATCTGCTCTTGTGACAAACTTGTAAAGTCGTCGTTCTCCACGTTTCTTAAAAAATGAGAATCTCTTACTAGCCCAAAGTGGAAAAAATCGTAATGTTTGTATGCAATAAAATGTGCTTGTCTTTGAAAAAATCTATTTATAGGCATTGTCAATGGCAGCTGTTCAGCCCACTGTCTAACTGCTACCTGCCAATTTTCTCTTTATGCTTCTATTAACTAGAGCTTTGGGAGTCACAGTTTATTCTAATTCATTCTTAACGATAGTAAGCCAGAGTCTCTTGTGTTGGTACTTGTGAGTTACGCTGAAGCACTGAAGTGAAACTTCTTACGGAGAGGGAATTTTTTTCTTTTTTTTTTAATGCTTACAGATGATTTTTGCAGTGGTATGCTCTGAGTATTAGGAACAAGATTGGTTTCAGAATAGAACGTATCATAAAAATAAAATAAAGTTCCACAACCTACGTTCTTTTAAAGGACTTTGACCCTGTCCGTCTATGAATAATTTCGTGGTCTCAGGGATATTCCTTAAGTCTCTTTAGGTAAGGGCTAAATAAAGGTTACTGTCACTTTTACTGAGGCAAATCTGTGTATTTCTGAGATGGCTATTTGTGATTCTGTTAGAGTTATCTCAGAGATGTTGTTTAGCAAAGTTAGAAAAATGCTTACTTTTGTAATGCATATTTGTAAGCAGAGTTAGTTGTCGCTTCTCCATTTGTTCTCTCTCAAACTGTGTACATCCACGCTGGCTTCGCTTTAGAGACACCACTGAGCAAGTACTGAGCAAGTTCAGTACACTTAGGGCAGGCATGACAAGTTCACGTGGGTCAGGAAAAACAGTATTTGTGAAGTACCATTTTCCATGATGTGTCTCGGTAGCTAGTGCTGATGCCTGTTCCGCGCATGTGAGGGGGTAGAGGTGAGTGTGTATTCATGAGATTTAGTTGATTCATTTCAACAATCTTGGCTCCACATGGACGGCAAGTCAAAGCAAGATGTATTTAGCAAGAGACATCCTCCTTAAATTAAAATTAAAAACTATAAATAGAGCTGAAACCTTGAGTATGGCGGGAGAAACAATCCTTTATTGCCCCAATGAGGTTGAAGAATGAAAGAAATGAAGGCTCAGTATGAATGAGTTTATAACAAGATCTAGCGCCTTCCCATATTCTTAGAGCTGTTCAAGGGTGTTGAAGAAGAAAACGTAGTCTTGGGTCATATCGTGATATTACTAGGTGCAATGTGCATTAGTGTCCAAGGGAATTGTGCTGTTTCTGCCAGGACTGAATTGAATGGGCTTTTTTTCCATTGCTCAGATGTGCAGATAAATGCAACAACAGAAGACTGTCAGAAAATTTACAGTAAAATTATCAGTGAATATCAAGACTACAAAACTTCTCGAGTTCTGATTGCATTACCCTGGAGCAGCCAGGAAAGCCATAAAAGAAAACAAATGTCTACTCTAGCAAAAAGACTGCTCTAATTTCTACTTTCATTAAGTGATAGATATTTGAAAATTATTATATATTCCTAAGCTGTAGAAAAACACCACTTCAGTTAACTCCAAAAGAAGAAAAAGAACCATTGGTGAAAATACAGTGGACTCAAACAGAGAAGTTAAATTGATGTCCTGGAAAATAAACACAGACCAGAGAATCCTCTCACTGATGGGTGCCCCAGAAAGCACAGATGCATAAAATGCTCAAATATTCCTTTACCCCCTCCCTCTTTTTTTAACCTGAATTTAAAAATTTCTCCATATGAGATTATTTTTCTTCTTCCTCTGTACTGACGGTATTTGTAGAAGTGCAATAAAAATACAGAAAGGAAATGGAGAGTCTGCTGAGGACAGGTGACCTAATTTATGGCTTTATGTCCCAAGTCTCACCAGAATGTCCAAGGATAACATCAGCTAGCTCGCTCACAATTACTAATTATGAGAAAGCTTGGCAGGGAGACCTGAAATCTTTTTATTAGACCAAGTAATGTAGCTGTGGGGAAAAGGAAAAGATCTGGAGTAAATAAGACCTTCTGCAACTTCATTAAAAATACATGTTTTGGACTGTTGGAAGATGCATGTCTTCCTGACAAGACCATGTTGGTTACCATGCGAACCTTCCTAATTACTATTAACGTATGCACAGCAGCTTTGGATGATTTATTTTTTCACGTTCTAAGATGGAGGGCCTTGAATAGACCTGACTTCCAGAAGGTGGGTACCTGATAGTTTTGGGGAACATATGCTAAACTTTGGTTGAGACAATTTGGAGTGGGTTTGTCAGAGTTGATGGAATTAGGTCAGTGTGTGCTGGTTGAGGAGCTGACCAAGACACAAATACAGGCGAGAAATAAGGGAAAGGTGCAAGTTAAGTGTGAGTTAAGAAGCCGTTGTGAAAATGGGTAGTTGCATAATTTAAAGAAACAATTATCTGAGGGGAGGGAGAAGAGAAGGCAATGTGTCCTTTTCAATGAAAAAGAAAACTCCAAATCAACTCTGAAAAAACAAATGGCAAGGTCATTGGCTTGACAATGAATAATAGACCAGCTAAGAAAGGCAATTGTGTGCTTCCATTCTTAAGAAAGCCATTTCTTCTGGCAACCAACCATCCCAGCCGGAGACTTGAGTCTTATTATAGTAGGAAATGAGTTGTTCTGCTGACTTCACGCGCGTAGTGAATTGGCTGCAGAACTTCTACAACAAAGTTCTTTTAAAACAAGTAGCAAATTGCAGATGACATTCGTTAATATGTCTCACAGCATTGAGCTGTGTTAATACCGGCAGAATGCACACAACATATGGAGTTTAGGTATAGATTTAAACGGGTTAGATTTGACTCTCAAATTTGATTACGTTAGTGTTAGACAAATATTATCTGAAAGGACACAAATACAGTAGTTACCAAAACAAATAATACAGTAGTTACCAAAATAAAGTACCAACCAGAAAGCTTGATGTAGCATGCCCAGGCTTAGCTGAACTTAGCTCAGGTTACCCTGTGCTGGTTTCTCACTTGTATGAAGCGATTGCACTGTGTGATGGCAGCAAAACTCCCAGCGATCTGATTGCAAAGATTAGTAAAATGCTCTGCATTATTAAACTGCTGTCATTCTTCCTTCTTTTTCCACAAACGCAAAGGAAATCTGTTTTGAGATATAATAAGAAACAACACTTAACACTTCTGCTTTGCTTTGCTGGGAAGTTACAGGATATGCCATAACGCTCGGTGTATCAGGTGCGTGCGAGGCAATCCACCCAGTAACGCAGGACGCCTGCTGAGAGAACTAACAATAGAGCATTCACTAAAAAAGCACCAGTAATTAATGCTAGAGTTACACAGGGTTGTTATAGGCTAGTTAGAGGCCTGGTGTAAATGAGTATAGCTCTAATGGTACCCTAATTTACACCCATGCTATATGGCATTTAAAACTATTTACAGTATAAGCATTAGTTTTTATAATTTGTCCTGTCAGAGGAGAGATTCTCTTCTATTTTCAATGTTTAAGTGGTGGTTTCAGCATTTGCCAAGAGAACAGTCAGGTCAGCTTTTCTGGTTGGAAACTGTTGTTCTGTTGAAAGTAATTGCAGTTTTCATGATAAAATGTTGTATGTATTATATTAAATGTATTCCTATACTCTTGTATTGAGCGATGGTGTAGTTAAGGATATACCAGGGATTTCCACTGTAAAAACCAACCACCTATTCTGAAGACTTTAACATAGCTGTAAAAGCTGATTATACGTTGGAGTGTGAGAGTAAAGATCTTGGAGAAAGAGCTCTTTAGCACACATAAAAGATATCTCTGTATAATGGCTTATAAACATCTTCCCTCAAAACCTGACAATATTGAAGGGAAATGATGAAGAGCTACTCAAAAATCCATTTAACTGATAAGCTGAATGCTCCTAATAACTGAATTTCAGGCATCACAGTGAAATAAGTGAAAACACAGTCTGAAGTGAGAGTCTCAGCCATAAGAAATCCTGCCCTTTCAGGAACAGTTTCTATACAAAGTGCGTTTTTTAGAGCTCATTTAATATTGATAGTGTCAGCCCTTTGGGTACCCACAGTTGGCACCAGCTGCCTGTGTCTCGGTGCCAGGTACTGTAGGAGTAGGAGCTGTGTAGCAGAGACTCCTGGGCAGCAGATCCCATCGGTCGCTGGGGGATTGTTCGTCAAAATGGCCATTAAACACGCGAGCTCATGAGACTTGGAGGATATGAGCAAAACTTGGGACAAGCTGTTTACGGAAAGATGGCTATAGGAAACAACAAAAATGTTGGTATTTGGGAGTGTAAGCATCCTGCAGTGACATACGCTGAAGAGACACTGTAGCTTACACCGTACAACAATTACAGTCGATGGTTTTTCCAATACAAGAAGGATCACACAGGATAGTCCTGTCTGGACCTTGCTATGAAAGAAAACCATTACTTGAAACCTAAAATTGAAGCTAGTATGTAGATGCAAGAGCTCATGAGCAAATACATGGCAATCTCAACCAGAAATGGTCAGAAGAGTTAGCTCCCTTCCAAATAAAGAAAATTAAGAGGACAGCGCACAAATGGGAAAAAAACGCCACTAAATAGAACCTGGAAGTTGTGTAAGAAGAGCCTTTTAGAAAGCTACAGGGAAGGAAGATTACAATTTTAGATTCAAGGTTTTCTCGGTTCTGCAGTGAAGACAGCAATTAAAGATAAGTGTGTGTAGATGAGAATTCAGTGTATTTAGCTTATCAAAAAGGGAAGAGGGGAGAGTTGTTTGATGGGTAGTGTCTTCATGGAAGGGGGAGGACATCTTAGCAAAGATTTCTTTAAACCAGCAAATAAAGACATAATGAAAACCTATTGCTGGAAGCCAACTGTAGACAAATGTAAATTAGAAATTTAGCATGCATTTTTAGCAAGTGGGAGCAGTTCACCACTGAGAAACATCACTAAGGGTGTGTGACCCCATGAGCCATGGGTTGCAGCTTCCCCGAGGAGCTGTGACGGACTTTCCTTCTAACCACACCAGTGGGAAACTGTGCTGAGTTACTCTGGACTGAACTTGCTCTTTGCCCATCACACAGCAAACTCATTGCTCTCCAGTGTATCCTTTAGAGATTTTTTGGCAGTAGTTTATTCAGTAACTAAAATTTTCCGCTCACCAATTCAGTTTCAGAACATGAACAGAAAACCAAACAGAGGGTACAGATGGGAACAGCAGCTGAACGGGGCAGGGTGAACCTCAAGTAAGTGACAGTTCCTAAGCAAAATGCTCTAAATTTCTTAAACGCTTGGATTTTTGCTATTTTGGCACAGCCTGTCTAGAAATAACACTGCCTGGGATAAGCTCTCCTTGTGGCAGTTGGTTACGTTGCAGAGAAGGAGCACTTTTGCAGTAAAGGTCAGCGCGAGCTCTCTGCACGGTGCAGTGCAGGCGGGTCGCCTGCGGCTCTTTCCATAACCAGCTGTTTGCTGTGGTCAAGTTCTGTGATGTTGGGTGCGAGCCCAGGGCATCCCTGTAACCTGCAAGATCAGAGCCCAAGTTTAAATGTGCCATCGCCGAGCTTCGTTTTCAAAATAAGGGGCTCTGCTTGTCACAGGCTGAGCTCTGTGCTTGCCTGAGTTTGAAACTGCCTGTTACTCTCAAGTCCTACATCAGCTTCTTCTTGCTTTTGCCTCTTTAAGGGCTGGCCCTCAGGGCTTAATTTGCATATATGGTTGAAATAATTATGCATGTAAATTAGATATGCTCTTTTAACTTAATCGCCTGACTACCCCATTAAAGAGATTTAGGGGCACCTCTGGTCAGTGAAGGTGACTTAAAACCGACTTGTTTCACACCGTGTGAGTACACTTTGTCTGTTTCAGCTGGGTCCCGACCAGCAGAAACATCTTAAACCATTCCAGGTTTGTTCTCAGCTCATGTCTGACGGCTCCCTTAGGGCCATTATATTTTTTTATATATATATATATATATGTATATATCCTTATCCATATCTATATATAAACTCATTTTTAATCTAGGTTCACAGAGATAAATAAAACATTTCAAATATTTAGAAGAGAAGGGAAAGGATGAGGTTTTTTTCTTGTGAGGAGAACCAAGTCCTCCTTGAAGACGGAGCACTTTGATAATTTTCTGCAGCAGTTATCTTCAAGACCAGATTTTGGCAGAACATGATTAAATTAGGGCCTGAGGGTACAAATTCCATTTCAGGAATGTGTTGGAAGGAGGCGTCTGCCAGGACAGAGACAGAGGCAGTACCTGCAGCGTAAAAACTTGGAAACAGAAGGGGTAAGGTCGGGAGAAGGGGGCATCATGGTGATGACCAGAGAGGGAGCAGCAAACAGAAAGCTTTCGCCAAAGCCCCCTGTGAAGTCTGCGGCAGAGCCTGGGGCCAGTGCAGCCTCAGTGGAGATGAGGGAGGCTGCGGGCACTGATGCTCTTACCTCGCCTGGTGGGAAAGCGCACTCTGTACAGGCTGAGGGTAAGATGGATTTTTCTGATCCTAGCCCAGTATTTCAAAAAAGTCCTTTCCCCTCTCTGTACATTTTTTTAAATATGACTTTATTTTATCCTTGCTATGGGATTTGAATATTGGCAGTAAGTGCAAATGAGCATTTTCTTCCGTGTGGTTGAAGACCACCCAATCAAAACCAGTACCAGAGCAGCTGGTGTTACGTACATGCTTAACTTAATCCACCGCTAAACTTCAGCTCCTTGTGTTGCACCTTTTTTGTTTGTTTTTAATCACTGTGTCACTTGTGTTATTATTTGAAGGTGACAGCATTTTATTTAATCGAGAGCACTGACTTAATTCAGTGTCTACAGTGCATATCTGACAGTCTAAGACCAAGTTACAAATAACATCATTGACAGTGAGTGGCCCAACTCCTCATACCCAGAGCAGCAAAAGTTACACCTTGTGAAAAACCTGGAGCAATTTCCAGGAAAGGTAAATGTCTGCTTGGTTGGAATTGCCTGTGAATCCCAGGGGCGACAGCACCCTGCAGCACAGCGCGGTGCTCCAGAACAACCCTTGTGCACGAGACGTGAGAAAGGGCAGAAGGGGACAGAACAACTGATAGTTTTAAGTAATTGAAGGACTTTTTGAAAAATACTTTTTCAAAGTAAATTCAATGTGCAACTTGCTGTGTCGATATAGAGGCAGTAAGAAAATAAGATACTGGTTTACAGTGGTTTATCTTTAAAGCAGTGTAAGCATCTTGCTTTAAGGACATGCATTGTGGGGAACTGCAAATTCAGGTCTTAGCCGTACAGTCCAGTTCTTCAGGCCCTGTGACCGTCAGCCCAAGTGAGCCTGTTGCTTTGGACTGCAGGAGCTGGACGTCTGCTGAGCAAAATGTGGAGGAGAATGAACAAGTATTAACCTTTTTCTCAGGGGTCAGAGCGCAATCAAAATGCCCTTCCATAGAAAGTAACAGAATGAGATTAATTTTACATGCTACAGCTATGATTGTCCAAGTGTTATGGGGAAGGCAGGATAAATTCAGGCAGACAAGGTTTCATTAATTGAAGGAATTTCCAGGCTAATTTACAGGTGTTCAGGGACCTGACCTATTTCAATTTGAATAATAGCTGATGACAGAGTTCGATATGCACCAACCTTCTATTTAAACAGAGGGGAGAAAATTGTTTTGGGTTGGGGTTTCTTAATTAGTATTCCACAAATACGACATTGTTTTGCTAAGCCCAGCTAGCACTTATTTCCTTGTGAGATTTAAACTTAAAAGAAGATCAGTGCATTTAACTTTGCTCTATGTAAAAGATAAAAAAAGCCAAAAACCAAAACACAAAACTTGTGCTATATCTGGTTGTTGATTTAAGTTTTAATCTGAATTTAAGGGGAAAAAACATAAAAACTGTCCGATGCTCTTTAGACTCTAACAATTAGACTCTAATTTCGAGTTTCATTTGTTTAATGGCCAACTATCTTGGCCATTAACTTTAGATAAAGTGAATGCTAATTAATGCTAAATTACAGTTCCTAAGGTGCTACATATTATACCCACCTGAATACCAACAGTCACCCACCATTCATGGGATTAGTAAGAGGGAAACAATGAAAGAGAGGATGACAAGAAGCCAGGAAAGACGATTTCCCTTCAGCTCTGGTCTTCCAGTTATTCACTGTAACTTGAAGTTAATTGCTGAATTTTAATATTTCAGCTATAATTTTTAACTGTAGGTTTTTTAGCCTCTTTAGAAAGAATCTCAACCCCTCTGGGGAATCAGTTAATATTTAATGCTGTTATACTCCAACGTCAAAATTTCGTAAGTAGGTAACCAAGAAACGTGTTTAGCTCACAAATTCCTTGAAGCCCAGTGCGGTGTGGAACACACACCTCCAATGGTGGGTTAATTCAGCTGTTTTCAGTGTCGCTTTTCAGTTAATACAAAACAATATGCTTGCCTGAGGTAACAGTGGCACTGAGCGGCGACCCCTTGGTTGTTTGTATATCATTACAGTCCTCAGTTCCCAACAAAGATAGTTCTTCTGGTCCTGCATGCTGGGGAAATACTTAGAAGAGGAAAGACCCCATCTCTGGGATGTTTGCAGTCTCCTAGATGTAATCAAAAGGCAATCCCCTGACTTCATAGATCTCTGTAATAAGCTTTAAGCAGAGGGAGGTGCTTTAAATGTGTAGTCTCTTATGTAAAACCAGGCTTAACCTTTAGTACGGTACTGCCTGGCAGAGCCATCTATCTGTTAATCATTTAGATGTTTTTCTGCTGTTTTCCATCCATTTCCATCTCTCTGCTTTAGCTTCTCCTGGCTGTAGGGGGAATACAGTATTTCTCACTATCTGGCCCAAAATCTTGGCATAACTGTATGGGATTCAGCATATACCAACCTTTAGAAGTAAACTTGTGCTAATAGCAATCTTACTCCTAACAATCAGACCAGTAGGAAAATAGACAGCCCCAAATGTTGCCATGAGATTAATGACAGATATCCACTATGCAAAACAATGCAAATTGGTTCCTGAGAATAACTTCTGTTCTCTGTACCATAATTTAAGAAACTGTTGAGCATAGACAGCTCCTGTGAATGGTGTTTCTTCATCTCCTGGCAAAACATGCCCATTCATGCCCAGTTCTCATATAGAATCATAGAATCATAGAACGGTTTGGGTTGGAAGGGACCTTAAAGACCACCTAGTTCCAACACCCCTGCTGCGGGCAGGGACACCCTCCACTAGACCACGTTGCCCAAAGCGTCATCACATATTTCACATAAAATGTGAAATATGAAATATGTGGTATAATAGTGCTTGAAACAAATATCAAATCAAACAAATCTAATTTTAATTATGCATATATAATTACCTTGTAAATCAACAAAGTATTTAAAAAAGTAAACAACATTAAAATCTGCTTCATCCATATATACGTATATATGTTGCATCACAGACAGTATATATGACTATGACTGGGGAATACAGTTTCCGTGATGCTAACTAGTTCCCACGGTTCTTCCCAAGATACATAATCTTGGCATTTGTGAAATATTAAGTTTATAAAGAACAGCAACTTCTTTTTGTTCAAGAAATAGAGTTGAGCTCTCCCATGTAATTTTTATTGGTGAAGTGTTCATTCTCATAAAGGCTAATAATCTTATTTAGTTCCTTGTCTCCACTGTGAAGTACATTTGCAGCTTCTTTAATCTTTTCAGGATAAGCAAGCCAGCCAGAGGCTAAATAATTACTGACAGCTGTTAGGTACTGTCAGTCCTATTAGATGTGTTAAATTTTGTAACTGTTTAGAAATTTCAACATTAGCAGAACAAGGTAGTTTGGTCTTTTTCCCCCCCCCACCAGATTTATCCAGAACTCTGTATTCTGCACATTTTTTTCTACACAGTTTCCTAGAAATAACTTAAAATCTTGATCTTTCTCTTTCTTACACAATCACAGAAAAGACTAGGTTGGAAGGGACTTCAGCTGCTCCAACCTTCTGTGGAAAGCAGGGCCTACGTTAGGGACATCAGCTATCAGCTTTTCTGCTGACATTGCAGGTACGCACGGAGAATCTGGAGGGAGTGATCTCCATGGAAAATAAGGGTGAACTGCACAGTTAAGCAAGTTCAGTATGCTGTGACAACAGCAGCGAATGCATCCACAATATTTACGCGTGCTTGGTGAGTCCAACTGCAGCATGCTGCCATTCATATCAGCTAGCAGAGGCGCCGATAGCTTTACAACCTGACACAAAATCTCTTTTCTCTGTAGTGGTTATTGCCAAATTAACATCCAGATGAAAGAGTTTTATAAACTGGACATTAATTTGGGGGGCCTTGTGCTTAAACTTTTAGCCCTAATGCAAGCACAGCTTGCAGTATTATTGCTTTGCATCGGTCTCCACGTCCGTGTATGCCCTTTATGAAAGCGAGTGCAGACATGGCTAAGAAAAGACTTCTGAACGCACGCCTATATATGTATGTGTGCAACTCGGTGTGGTAACAGTCAGACTTCTCATAGCTGATCTTCATTACTGTAGCCTTCTAGGCAGCACCCCCATTCACCTTCCTCACCCCAAAACTACTGCTGTTGCCTTCTGTGTTCATTTTGTCTTGCTGCTTATCCATCCTTACCCCCACCAGTGCTCTTGGGCTTCTGCTGTCCCCTCGGTCCTCACATCATCTCCAAACTTGCCTGTGGCTCCTGCAGCACTGGAGTGGAACCCGAAGGGGCTCCATCTGCAAAAGGAGCGAGAATGAATGACATATCCCTTTATGCATGCAGCATCTCCTAGAACAGTGGGTGTAAAATCAGATTTTTGGATTTAGGACACAGCAGAGATTAATGTTATGGGTTCTGGCCAGAAGACCATACAGTGCTCAAATGGGTTTAGTAGAAGCATGCTGTGCATATGTAGGTACGTCACTGGGCCAAGTCCCTTGTGCTGTAACTGCTGATTTCAAAAGCTAATGACACAAAAATGCTAATTTCATGACCCACCTCTTAGAGTCCTCACAGAGTTTCCTCTCCCTTGGGATTTGGGAGTGAATTGAGATTTAAGGTCAGACTGCTGTGGAAGTGGTGTGTGTTGGGCTGGGGTAGGGAAGAACAAAGACAGTGCTTACAGTGGGTTGCTGCTATTTATATACAGTGACAAATATAGGTCTTCTCTGCATTTGTCCAGGTGTCCCCAGGCAGGTAGAGCACCAGGAGCCTGGGCCCTGAGCTGTCTCTAGAGTCGGATTCCTCTGCGCTGAGGGAGCTGCCCCAACGAGACCCGAGCCCGGTCCCTCTGACAGCCCAGCGTGCCGATGGGGCAGGCGCTGGGGCTCGGAGCCAGAGCCTCAAACTGTTCCCAGCACACTCATGAGCCTCCAACGAGCCAGCGGAACTGATCTGCCACTGTCTCTGCCTGGTCCCTCATTACCATCACATCAAGTCGGATTCTCTCAGGCCCACCAGCCTTCCTCAAAGTCCCACCCCTCAGATATCTGTTACTCTGGCTAGGAAATAGGAGCAAGCCTAGGATCTATCAAATAATCCCAGCAAAACTGAGATTCCTCCAAGCAATGGAATTAAAGTAGTCATATATCTGTAACAGAAACTGAGATTCCTCCAAGCAACGGGACTAAACTAGTCATATATCTATAACAGAGATCACAAAAAGGCGTAAAACCAAAATACCTGTTTATTCCTCCATCATCTCAAGGAACATTAAATGTGAAATCAGATCTCAGGGTCAAAACCTGGCCACTGCCACTTGTTCCGCCATCACTTGTCAATTTTCAGCCGTTCCCGCAGGATCTCTGTGCCTCGCTGTGTCAGTTTTGCTGTGCTCCTTGTCAGCTTCACAATAAGGAGTACGGGGAAAATTGGCAACCAGCACACAGGGATCAGAGGTGGAATAAATTGAGAAGGAGTGGCAGAAAAAATACGAAGGCCTTGGAGCTCCAGAGCACTGAGCAACCAACAAAGAATTAAAGGTGTATTAGGCATGCAGTTACAAACTGCACGAGCTCTGAGACATCAGCAATGGTTTTAAGTTATAGAAGAAGGTGAAGAATGTGTGAATATTTGGGTATTCACAAATAAGTGAAGATTTGAAGAGGCTGAAAGATCAGGATGGTCTCAAACTGCAGCAGAAGGAAGCAGGGAGAGGCGGAAATGATGGTAATAGAACTGAGAAACAGATTACAAATTTTCAGTCAGCTGCGCTGGTTAATACTAGAGCAGGAGCTGTGTGAAGCCGTGAGGTTTTGCATAATAACTGCTGTGTGTCTGTCTCTGATTCTAGAGACATGGACAAAATTTTGGGGAACAGGGAGTGAGTTTTGAATACGTTATTTAAGCACAGACTAACCTCATACTCACTACAACTGTTCTGAAACCTTGGGAGGCAATCTGCTGCTGCACCCAGTTCTTGTGTGCATCAGTTGCCGTTACAGCATCGCTCCTACTAAAAGGAGAGGTTTGGTGTATATATTAAAAGGGAGGGGGGGAAGTTAGAAGCCCTCTGACTACTCAGAAAGCAGTAGCCATATGTTTCAGAAAAAAAATGTCATCCAGTGCCTACTTGACAAGACAGTGGTGGTTATTGAGTGTGTTCTCTGTGGAAAGAGTAGCACCTGGGGGCAGAAGGGATTCTGTAGCCCACCATCCTACACAGCTCTGGCCACTGTGCTGGAAGATTCTGGCATTGATCTCCCAGCATCTGTTAGAACCAATGTATTTTTAGATGTATGGCTGCTAGGGATTTTAAGACTTTAAGAAATGGAAATTGTAACACATCCCTGAATGGGCTGCTCTCATATCTGCTTCCCTGGTGGTTAAAAAAAGAAGTATCTTGCCTCATCTGAATTGCTCCCATTCAAAGGTTTTTGTTGCGCCTTTCTCTCCCAGGTAGTGAAGATGGCTGCTTTGAGAAATTCCCTCCCCACGTACACACTTAGCACGATACCCACTCTTTAACAGTCTTGGGGATACATAATGGTTGCCTGATGCCTCTCACTGTAGGATTCTTTTCTTCCCAGTTCCTTATCATTTTGCCAAACTGGAACCAGTTAAGTTGATTTTCCCAGAGTTATTTTCCAAGCTAAATGACTGCTTATGGCTTTATGGCTTTTTTTTTAAAAAAAACTTTCAGCCAAAATGATTCCGTCATTGCTGTTGTTTAGCCCCAGCCGGCAGCTGAGCACCACGTGGCCACTCACTCATTCCTCCCCCCCGAGGTGGGATGGGGAGGAGAATTGGAAGAAAAAGGTAAAACTCATGGTTCGGGATAAGGTCAGTTTACTGGGACAGCAAAGGAAGAGGAAAATAACAACAATACTAATGAAAGAATATACAAAGCGGGTGATACACAATGCAATGTGCTCACTGCCCAGAACCTGATGCCCAGCCCATCCCCGAGCAGTGATCCTTCTTCCCCAGCCAACTCCTCACCTTATATACTGACCATGACGTCATATGGTATGGAATGTCCCTTTGGCTAGTTTGGGTCAGCCCTCCTGGCTGTGTCCCCGACCAGCTTCTTGTGAAAATGAACTCTATCCCAGCTGAAAACCGGGACTGTCATATACAAGAATAAGCAGAGGGAAGCACGTATTTTGGGTTGGGGTTTTTTTTTGTTTTAATGGTTAAAAAAAAAAAAAAAAAAGCAACCTTGACAAGCATTTGCAAATGTGTATCTTTGTTGTGGAAATAAATTTGTGATGTTTTGAAGTGCTCTGATACCATCTTGCCATTTAAAAAAAAAAATAAATAAAAAAAAAATTAATTGTTCCGCCTTCAAAGCTGGGCTTGGCTAAAGGACAACAAACAAGGCAGTGTTTGGGGCCTTGCTGAGAAGAGCAAGGTTAAACCAAAATGTTTAATAACTCCCCGATGTATGTGCATTGTCCATTTCATGCCCCAGCTGAAGCAGGCGATGAATACACCCCAACATACAGACCTAAAGGCTATGGCAGAACCTATTGCAGAGGTTATAGGTGTAACCATTCTGGCATTCTTATTTTTGAGTGTTTCCATATGATGCTTTCAATGGTGTCATTTTCATGTTGTATTTTGCACGTAATGAGCCAAACCTGTACACTATATTTACTCGCTCGGTGTCAGGTAGGTTTGCAGTCTCTGAGCCACAGCTGTAGCTCTCTTGCAACCCCCCTCCGTCTTGCCAGTGTCCTTTCTCTGGAGGATGGTATGGAGTTCCAGTAATGCTTGCACGAATAGTTGTTCTGTAATTGCCATTGTTCCCGTGGTACATTTTATTGGCAAACACAGAGTGTATCTGAGGCCTGCTCCCAATGCCAAGGGGTTTTTAAGATGTGCTGAGCACCTCTCTGTCTCGCTGAGTTCAGCTGGCGTTGACAGCTCCAAATACCTTGCAAGAGCAAGCACTTGGCACATAAGGCAAGTGAGACAATCAGCATTTTATGCATGTCAGGATGTGATCATGCTTGTTTTAATTCACTCGCCAATAGGCTTTCTCACAGAAAAACAGCTCTTGCACTTAATAAAGTCCATGCCTTCAACCAAAAGGCAGCAAGTGTAATTATAGACTGTTTACGAGCAGGCTTCTTGCATGAGACAGTTATCTTTGGCTTTAGCTATGTTCATAGCCTATTAAATTTCAGATGACTCAAGATTTTCTTTCTTGTTTGTGTAAAAATGTGCACCATCAGTTTCACGCAGGTAATTGCATTATCTAAAAATACGGGTGGTTCTCACGCTTTAGAAGAGAGATGCACTCTTAACGCAACGTTAGCATCATAGTGTGTGTGTGCATGCAGGCGTTTGCCTATGTGCGTGCATATCACAGAACTGTGTGACAGCTAGCGAACCATGCTGACCGCGGGTTGAGCGTTACAGTATTTTGGAGGGCGCGCCCCACCATAACGATGGGGAATGGGGGTTGCAGTCCATCTGTTAATGAGACTTTCATGCATGATCTGCTGGTGAAATGTGAACAATGCAATATGGATAGAGAAGGAGGAAAGGATAACTTGTGAAAACACAAAGAGAAGTAACTATTTTACCCCAGATCACATAATCTGTCTCTAAGACCCAGATCACATAATCTGTCTCATTGTGTTGGACAACACCGAAGCGTTACATTGACATCCCACGTGCCATTTCTTTCCGCGGAAGCACTAACGTGGTTAGCAATAGACCCCTGCAATCAGTGAAAAATGCATTGAGTTTAATTCTCCTTGGCACCAGAGAATCATTTGTATTGCCCCACCGTGGCAAGTCTGTGCTAGCCACTCTGGCTGAACAGAGAGCATTTTATTATTTATCATCTTTAAGCATGTTCTTCTCTGGAGAAGTGCTACTTTTAATGATAGATTTTTGGTGATGGGAATGTAAAATACATCACAGTTTCTGGTATCTTTTTAATTTTATGGATGGCATAGCTTAAAAACAGGAACATCAAATAAAATAACTGCTGCTGAGAGTGAATAAAAGTTGGCAGGTATGGCAGTTTAAAATAGCCCTATTTTCACCCTAAATATAGCCTAGTTTAATTGAAATCTAGTGGTAGCTATGAGACAGCTGCTATATCAAAGACCAGTGACAGCCTGCTGAGGTTAAAAGAACACAGGCAGCCTGTGTCTCTGCTGAGATAAAGTGGCATCGCAGAGAGCAGAGCAGCAGATAGATTGATGAAAAGTTAAGTTTTTAAAACACTGATTTGTAAAGCCCTTATGCGGTTTTATTTATAGTTTGTTTGTCTCTGTCCTAATAAAATAAGTTTCTGCCTGAAACCAGAAGCGTGATGCAGATCTTCAGTTGCTGTTAACTGCTTTAGCCCAGCTGGAAAGGAAGCCACAGATACAGTCAGTCAGGTGTCCCCACGGAAATCCTGCCGATGGAGGAACAATAATGATAGAATTGTAACTTTTTCTCTGAGAGTTTCTTACAAATGGGTATTCCAGCCCCGTGAGGTCAGCTTAAAACCACTGGTTTGCAAATATCACATGATTTAGGGGAGAACCCACAGTACATTAAGGCACAATCCTATGCTTGCATATGATAAACTAAGTGGTCTAACATAATGATGTTGTTAGCATCCCACTCTAACAGGACCATGCACAGAAAGACCAGAGATTTAATTCTAGGAAGGAGTTGTCTCCGTTGCCACATGTGAAAAGTGGACATTTCTCATTATCCTGCTGCTTTCAGTGCTCTCTAATTAACAAGTACTGCTTTTAATTTCCTTGCTTTCTGGTTATTATCATTTTTTCAGCCTCATACAGTCTAAACCCCAAACTCTCAGACTTATCCTTCCTGGTAGCTATTGTAATTCTTTTTACTTTCTAGTACTTAATTAATATTTGCCATGTTCTTACTAAGGTAAGTCCGTACTTTCTCATTATATGAAATTAGAAGTAGATGAGCTTAGTTCCCTACTAAGAGAAGCTTTAGAAAGATATAGGGCACCGTCGTATCTGGATTTATTTTCTTTTGGTTTTGATGATCAGGAGGGTCCTTAAGACCTTCTATCAACCCTATCAATCAAATGAATTGATGACTCATTGAGCCAGAGCTACGGCTGCAAGCAATCCCGCATAGCAGGTTCTGAGGTGAGTTCCTGACTTGCTTGATTATTGCACACAAACAAAACCTCTTCGTGGCTGTGGGTCACTGCTGAGTGAATACAAAATAAGGCAAGTGAAAGCTCATCCACCTCAGTTTTTGGGATTGCTCTTAGGAAAACGTGAGTTCAGTTCCTCTTCTGAGCCTCACGCTCCCTGGACTGGCAGGATCAGGAGGAGCATTAGAAAGGCAAAGCAATCTGCCTAAACAGGAGAAAGAGCATCCTAACAGCTGCCCCTCTAGCTGAGTAAAGAACCAAACCAGCAGGCAGGGAAAGAAGGAAGATTCATGGAGTATGGGAGAAGACAAAGATTAACATAGAGTGTTACTGAAGGGTTTGCGCAGACGTGCTCCTCGCACGCCACAGGACAGGACAAAGAGGCAGGAGTCTGTCCTCAGCACCGTGCCCCACGCGTGCGGGCTCCCTGGGGCTGCTTGCTCTTGGGAAACCGATGCGCTGCTGCTGAGGGACCGAAGTGCACAAGGAGCCTCACTGGGAGTCACCCGAGTTCTAATGCTGTTGTGTATGTAACTGTAACTTTAACGGGTTTCAGGTGACCAGATTAGTAAATTGAGACTCTGTAAAGCCCGCAGGAGAATGGGTCAGGCCAAAGGCTGTCTCTGACAATGGCCGCTAGCGGGTTTATAGGGAAAAGCATATAGCGGTGCTTCTGCACTGACACCCTCTGAGCTTCCAGCAGTCTGTGCCTCAGGATCTCTCCAGCCTCGGGTGATATCTGCGCTTAATAGCTGTGTAAAATTCCCATTGATGTTAAGGAGAGATTGTCTGAGAAAAGAGATTCCAGCCATCCCTACTGAGCTAACAAAAATAATTTTGCAGTTTTTCTCTGTATTTGGCTATGTCCAATTTTGCTTTTCATATACAAAAGCAACAGTTAAAAGGATGACATCAAAACTTCCAAATCCATATGAACAGAACGCTTAATCAAAACCCATAAATGGAGAAAAAAGAGAACTTTCTCTGGTGGGCTACGCTGCATCTCTTGAAGAGTGAAGTGTACATTTATTATGCCACTTTTGGGAGGGAAGGATTTTCAGCTCCTTCTCAACAGACAGTTTTGAACAGTTCATTTCACAAAACATTAGGAAGGAAAGATTTGGGGAAAATTGTATTTTTCTGCCTTAAAATTGAGTTATGGGCAAGGTGTTTGCCAGCTCATTTTTCTTGTTTGTGTGAAACAGACATTTGTGAGTTGTGGAAAATGAGCAATGGGAGGAGGAAGGAAATTGTCTAAGCCTACATACGAAGGTTAGATAGTATACTGGTATAATTTATAAGGACTTATGGACGCTGCTGTGCTTTGATACCCAAGAAGGCTATTGTGGACACACTGCACGGTGTTTTCATCTTGTGACCCATCAAGCCAACGGCAGCCATAGATGGGTCAACTTTTGTCTACCTCGAGGACATGGGAGCAACAGCAGCTGTTAACTGAACAACTCTAAATTCTGATACTAGCTTTTGTAATTGAACTTGAGCTATCAGGCTGATGCTAGTAACATAGATGTTAGTGACACAGACTCCCTAAAAGAGCCCATAGCATGCATGAGGACCTCAATGCAGGGTCATCAGCACACTCATCCGCATAGTGGAGGGCCACAGGAGTGAAAACGGAGATCTTTTAGAATTATTTTCATAATGGATGCTGCACGGACTGTAATGGTTTCTGGTTAATTTTTTTGCAAAACTCTTCATGCAGGTAACTAACTGAAATAACCCCGAAATATGGGGGGCCACAGTGAGAAGGACACGCTAAAAGAGCCCTGAACTTTCTTCTGACTTTCAAAGAGATGGATTACAGCATTCTCCCTGGAAAACGAGTGAGTACTTATGGTTGTGATCTGGTTTTGTAGCAGTGTGGTGCTTAGCTGCCTGCTAGGGTTAACCTGCAACAGGACATCACACTGGAAGGCAGGTTACTATTTTTTACAGGCAAGTACTTTATGAGCTTCTTAATTGAGGTGAATGTGTGTTTGTATGTCAGAAGAGTGAGGAGAGTCTCCTCTTTCCATTAGGCTGGACGTAGGAAGGACAGGCAGGCAGAGATTGCAAAGAGCGCTCTCCTCTGACACTGGATCAGTCTCTTTCTAAGCAGAGAACTCTCTGGATCCACTGGGATCCAGTACGGGTCCTCACTTGGTTAGACAAATGCAGACAGTTTCTAACAGTGGTTTTGAATATGCCCCAAAAGTAAATTCTTCTCAATGGTCAGTAATCTTTACAGGTGCCTTATACTTGGTTACCTTTGGGTTTATAAACCTTGTTAATGTGACAAAAACGAGAGCCAAGAAAGCACAGAAATGAAGCATTTTACTATGAAAATCTGGGAGGACAGCAAGGCTAAAGTACAGTGCTTCATAGTAGGAGCTAGTCTTTATTTTCTTAAATTCCCAAGACATGAGCTATGAAAGAATAATTTCTTCGCTTATCAATTGCATGTTCCATTAGGAAACCACTTCGTCTTTTTCAGTTTGGGCAGCTATAGTTATGAAGGCACTCGGTACCTAATTGCTTTGGTTTAATAACAAACTTTCATACTAAAGATATATGGTTTATATATATTGCATCAACAAATAATATTTGTTAGCTGCTGCTGCACTGGAGGGAAGAGGGAGCACAGTACATTAGGCTTCTTGTGTTTTTGCAAATCCATTTCTAAACCCAATGTTAACATTTTCAGGTTCCTTTATAAAGGAGAGGATGTTCTGTTTCATTTGGAATCTGAAACATAGTCTCCATCAGACTGTAATTATTTTTATACGCACCTGATATTGGGAAGAAACTAGTGGAGTCCTCTTTTGGGGGAAAGAATAATACTTTGTGGGCTAACAGTCACTGAAAGGACTCAAAACCAGAAAATCTGGCCCTGATTTTATTCTCAAACCCGAATCTGTGTTAAAATCTCTTGAGGGTGCAAATATCAGCCTACAGAACACCGTGGAAGTAAATTTATTATACTGTAAGCTGTTGTAGTTTAGCTCCACAAGTTGGTTTTGGTTTTTTTATTTTTTTTCTTTAGCTCTGACAGGGAAAAATTGGGGGACTGGGAAAAGGAAAACAGTGTGGATAGAGCAGAACACAACAGCCACAAATAATCCAATACTTCATAATTTAATTTCACACTCACTAGACTGCAGAGGCATTGCAAACTGCGGGGAGAATAATCTAAGAAGGGTGTTGGCTTGACAATGGTAACATCAGAGCTTAAAGAGGGCTGGCAGCTTTCTAAAAGTAAATGTGTGTCCTTCCTTCTCCCTCTCTTTCTCGACTCAATATAGATTAAAGTGACCTTTGGAGATAAACTCTACTGAACCCCCCCCCAAGTAGTTCTGCAGCGTAGTTTTTATTTGTACAGTATGTGAAAGAAGAGTTCAGATTAAATTCCTGGCCTTTCAGAAAAGTTTGTCTGTTCCTTAAAAAAAGAAACAAAAAGAAAAAAGGCTATTTTATTTTAAAGCCGGAGCCTCTTTCATGGTCCCATGATCTCATGAGTTCTTTGGCTGGCCTGTGACCTTTCAACCTTGCACTACATGTTTCTTTTCTAAATTAGCCAGTGTTGAGACATCAATGGGGGGATATCAATGTTATTATAAAAGGCATCATTCTCTCCCAAAAATGTCAGTGTGAGTGAGTCATTGCACCTAACTGCTTAGCTTTTGTAAGGCAGCAAGGAAGATTTGAAAGTGTGATCCAGGGTCCCCCAGTCCAGCAACTTCTATTTAAAATGCTTTAAAAAGCAATGTCCCTGGTATCTGCTACAATAGAGGCAAAGGAACTAAGCTGTGCTCCTTTAGCCTCAGAAGGAAAGTCCTGCCTAAGGCAAAACTATATCTGTGATGTAAAAATACATAGCTATTACAAACAATTTATTTTCAAGGCTACGCTCAAAAGTAGCACTGTAAAAACAAACCAACCCACAAACAGAAAACCTTTTAGTAAGTGTGTGTCCTGGTGAGTTCTATCATTTCTAACACCCAGTGTCTCTGCATCTCCTTGTATTCATGCTCTCTGGTTTCTAGCAGGTTGAGGAGATGAAATCAGATTAAGAGCTCTATTTTTAATCTTAAGAAGATAGGTTTGCGTTGTGTGGCATCTTGAAAAATCCAACACTGGATGTTTATGTGGTCCTGACCAAAGCAAGAATACCCAGAGAGACTAACATTACACGAGGGTGTTGGATTATAAGGGTGTGCTGAATGCTCAGCCAGGATGAACTGGTCTACCTTTACTAGCACCACGCTATCTTGTGAGGGCTTGGTCTTTGAGCACCTTTAAGGTTATGTAGCCATAGTGGATTCATACACTGTCTTCGTGGTGCAAAATGCATAGATCTTAAAATGAAAAACACACTGGCCCAAATCCATTGCAGCTGTAACTCTACTCGTGTGTACGGTTACATCAGAAGTGAAGCTGGCACACATCAAAAAATGTGTGTCACCTACTAATTACCTTACTAACAACATGGAGAAAAAGGCAGAGGAAGGATGCATTTCCAAACTCAAAGTCAGGTTTTCTCCCGTGTGTGTGTGGCAGGCTGCTGAACGTTTGTTGTAAGCCGGCCTGCCAGCTAGCTCATGCTTAAGCCTATTTTACCTGCACCTCTGGCTGCCACCTGCACCTCTGGCTGCCGCCTGCTCAGCACGGGGCATTTCCTCTAGCACAGACAAAGCCTGGGGTGTGAGAGCCTCTGCTCACAACTGAAGGCGTTCAGGGCTTCTCAGGACGATGCTGTCAGTGGTTTCCTCATAGTCGGTTTCTCTTGAAAAACAGGTTATGTTGTACCTAACTGGATGAGGGGAAAAAATAAACACTTGAGCAGAATGCAAGGTAATTGTATTAATTCATCTAAGTGCTTTAGTCTGTAGTGTTTAATGTAGCAACAGCTGAAGATAAAGTGTCAGCTGAGAAGTTCCATTGGCATTGCCAGATGCCTGTATTGTGACTCCACACGTTTCTTTCTTCATGTCTGTAAGTTTTTTTTCTCGCCGAAGTCTCTGGGATGCCTGTCCCACTTCTACGTCCCTCGGACCAATGCTCGGGAACGCGCTGCTGAGCTGGCGTTCATAGGAACACACCATGTTCCTGCCGGCATTTTTCTTAAGCCCATGCCCAGAGACTGATGACAGTGAGAATGAGGCAAGATTTATGCTTGAAAAATCCTTTTCAAAACCAGTCAACTTCTGGATATAATCTCTTGAATGATAAGAGGAAGTTGTCCAGTTGCAACTTTTGCAGGAAGTGGGAGAAATCTTCTACATATCACTGTAGTGGCATGCTGGAATGACACATGTCTAACTAGTAATTGTGGGGCCAATTTTGAGCCATTTCATACTATTGAGCTAAGCTCTGCTTATCAAACGTAAAACAGATTCAGTGCCATGTCCATATTCTTTGTTCACTGTCGCATATGTTTTGGGGAGCTGGGAGTGGGAAAAGCTTTATGGAAAGTTGTGTCCAGAAAGGATGAAATGTACTTCCTGGGGCAGACCCAATTAGCAGCAGTTTCTCTAATGAGTTGATGGCATTTATTTATTTTTTGGCCTTTAAGACTTCTTTCTACTGGGAAATCTCTGACTCATGTAATACAAGTACAGTCCTGCAGGGTGGAGTCATTTGTAAGAGGTCATTAAAGCAATACATTCCTTTAAGTCGCTGCTGTCAAATTGGGTTGTTCAATTCAAAATAGAGCATAGAGTGGCAATTACCTGCGTTAGCCAGATTCTCTGCCTGAAATTATTCAGTTGTTCGTAATCTCCCTCTGCAGAGTACTAGCCACACACGGGGGATTTAAGCATTGTGTTTAAAGGGAACTGGTCTGTTCCACCAAAGGGTCGGGCAGCAGGTCGGCTGAGCCTTGGCGTACGCTGCTGCACTTGTCCTCGTGCAGCCCCCTTCCTCTTTTCCTCAGCAGCCAGAATTGTGATCATCCTTGCTCTGGGATGAATCTGGCTCCCTCAAGACCTGGGAAGGATCCCCAACTCTGTACATCTATTGAGCAATATTTTTGATTAATTAATCTGGACACATAAATGCCAACAAGTCTTAGCCTTTCTGTAAGGCAAATGGCTTCTTACGAAGTCAACTGAGATCAAGCTGGATTTGTCAGTTGTCCATAGACGTCCCAGCAATTCAGAGGTACTGATCTGATATTCTTGGTGACCAAAACAGCCAGACACGCGCTTCCTGCGCATGTCAGAAAAGCTTTACGGGGGAATGTGCGCAGAGGGGAGGAGGAGCTGTCTGATTTCTAATGAAGGAAGATCCAGTGAAGAAGTAAGCAGCTGTAGATAGCAAGGTGTAATCTAGTAAATCCTCTGAATAACTTAATTAGATTTGATTCAGCAAAACACGTCCAGCTTCTGCTGAACACCAGCCAGAGTTGGGGGGCAGGGAGCAGGGGGAGAGCTTTCATGAATCCTGTAGGAGACACATATAGCAGAGATTAAAAGAAATGGGCAGAAAAGGTACTGAGATACTCCTACTTTGATGAAGATTTTTCATCTAAAGGTGCCAGATTTTCTGATATTTCCAAAGACTCAGAAGTAGCATAAAGCTGGCTAAGGGAAAGGTGCCGAGGGTTTTGTTATATGACATGGGTGAGAGGGAAGAAGTTGTAGCCCGCTTAGGGTTTGTCCATCTCCTTTCCCTCCCCAGTCCCCATTCTGTGCGAGCTCTGTACTTGATGCAGAGTGAAAAAGGTAGAAACACCACTGAATTCAAGTAGGAATGCTCTATTCTTTTTATGTGGCATACAACGCAATTTGATAAGGTTATCTGAGGCTTTTGCTGCTCTCGTCTTGCTGTCAGACTCCAGGTTGCCATAACGCAGGATGGGTCCATTTTGGAACCAGCTGGAGGTCTGGTGGCTGTAATTGCATTGCTGCCTGTACAATTCTTGATTTGCATCAATATCAAAAAAGAGAGGCATGTCCACTGCATTGCGAAACTTTGGGAAAGTGCTAGAGAAACAGAAGACATCCCTGTGAAAGTTGAGGTTGTACATAGCCTCTGTTCACTTCTTTTTTAAAGGGTAGCTTTCCTCACTTGTGCCAGCTGATTTGGCTCTTCTTCATCATTCTTGCTTCTTCATAATGCTTGGATCAGCTTTTCAGTGGGCAGCACTTTTTGTCGGGACTGTCAAGAGGTGATCTCCACAGCAGGATGGATTTTCTGTCTTCCTCTGACTGTCTTGCTGGCTGGCTGTGTGCTTTTCTCCTCCTCTGCATTTTGTCTACTCATCTTTGTGTTTTACTGTGCTTTTTCTTATCTTCCCCAGTTCTAGCTCTTTTTGCCCGTCATTGGACAATCATTTGTTCACTTTTTGCCAAGCTCCATTCTTTTAACTGAGAACGCTCAGAAAGTGGATCTGGTCCTCAAATACACACAGAAGACATCAAATTTATAACGCATGCCAAAAATACATTTTCATCATGCACTTTGAAGATCTTTATTTCAATTCGCTTAAAATGCACCTAGCCCAAATCCTGCGTGCATACCAGCTTTATCAGCAAAGCGAATAAACGTGCCTTATGATTTAATATGTGTTTGCTCAGGACTGGATCCTGTATAGACTTGCAGATAGCTTCTCTGTTGAAGAGCTTCTATTAGCTTGGGTTTATTTTTAATTTGTCTACCTATAAGCTTCTCATTATGTTGGTATGTGAGGATCTCACAGGCAAGTGGTCAGATAAGAAGTGCTCTTTTCCCTGTTTAGGAGATAAGTGACCCGATGATGGTCACTTAATCACAGAGGTTTGTGGCAGAGCTCGTACTTCCAGTTCTGGCTCCTGAAAGGGGCTTGGGAGCTACCGGCGTGATCTGTGCTGGCAGTTGGTAGCCTCGTGTTTCACCATGGGAATAGCAGAGAGCACGTGAATAAGCAGAACGTGTGCTGCAGTCTCTCACGATTTTATCGGGAATGATATGACTTTAGTCCCCGCCACAAGCACTGTTGTCACCCAGCTTGGGAAGTGAGAAGTGTACGAAGAAGGGAAAGACTTCTGTCTGTGAAACGGTCTGTAGCTCAGGAGATGGTTCACAAGGCCAAAACCCCAGGGTTTCAGTCCCAGTTCTTTCCCTGTCAGCAGTTAATATTTCAGTGTGCTTCAGCAGCTGTATGATTGCGGAGGGCTTCATGCTGCAACCCTGGGGTGCGGCTGTAGCTCACAGAGCGCTTCCCCAAGGTGGCTTTAGGCAGAGCTGGAAGCAAGCCCTCAATATACAAAAGCCGCAAGTATCCAACCCCAGGCTTTGAGAAGGAAAAGTGAAAATTAGGTACTGCTTTGGTCCCCCATGTCATCCTCAGTCATTCTGTAGCAGCCAGACCAGATAAGAGGTTTATGACTCTGCCTTTCTTCTCTCTCAAGTACTTTGTCTCTTTGGAGTTTGCATTCCTGGAGTTCATTCCTCAACAGACCCAGCTGAGAGTGTTGTTAACTGTGTGTCTGTATTTGATTTTCCCTCTTTGATTTTCCAGGAGGAGGAACCAAGATCCCGGTGTTCTTGTTGTCCTGGCAATACTTGTATGGTTTCCTCTGGTGCTTGTTTTCTGCTGTTACTGTAGTTGGATTAACTAGATGCGATCTCTGACATAGGTCTCCAAGTGAGGTGTTCAAAGCTTGGAGTGGGGAGTTATGGCTATAGAATTGGAACAAATACCCAGGAGTAAGGGCTGAAATAACCTTGTGGCACATAACGTGCTTGGTAAGCTGTTTTGTGTGCGATGCTCTGGCATTTACAGAAGAGATCCTTTTAAAAAACAGGGTGGGTCAGACTTTAAATCATACATGGCAGATTTTTTTTCCACGTATTTCCAGAACAAGACCCACTTCCATGCTCCAGAAAGCCCACAAAGCAAGCTCCAAGGCGAGGTGTACCAAGTTTTGGGGAATCTGCAAGCCCTGGGTTTCTAAACTGTGCGTCACTGAGATGCAGCACAACGTCATGTGTAAAGAATTAAGATTTGGGGTGTATCTGACTCATAGTTTTTAACTTCTGGTGGCAATGATGTGTCATCTTGGTCATGATCTTCATTACAAAATTCTCCATGTCTTTGCAGTTAGATCCTCTTAATCTGCTCTGTCATATCTCATAGATGAATTTAATTGGGAAGATTTCGTAGGAAATCATCAGGTGATTTCATAGGAAAGCAACAACTTTTCTCTCCCTCACTGCCATCCTTCCCCTCCCTGGAGCTATTACTGTGCTGTCACTTACTCCTCCCTTACTCATTCCTCAGGAGAACCAGCAGTTCTGAAGCAGCAAGATGAATGACCCAACTTTCCCATGTACTTTTGCGTGGCTGAGTGACTAGTCCAAAAGGTACAACCTCTGATAAATTTTGCTGGGTTTTGGAGGGGACCGTGGGGTGGGGTTTCGGATGGCCAGGAAGGTGTAAGCTCATGGAAGTGCTTCAGCTGAGGCACGGGGAGATTCCCTCTCCTTTTTCCCCTAGAAAACAACTGCTCTTGGAAGACTCAGAGGAGCGATCTGTGGGTACTTTATCCGTTGTGAAACGTGTTTGTTAGTGGCCAAAAGCCGGCGAGCTCGTCTGGGGGGAAACGCACGGGCATTACGTTGACGCAGAGGTGATCGCAGATGCCTCGGCCCTGTGGGAAGCGGCCCGAAGCCCAGCTGGCTGAGCCACAGAGCACCAGCTGCAGGAACTGCCAGGCTGCTCGAGGAACTAAACTCCAAGGCAGAGACTCTGCAGTTGAAAATCACCCCTCTTCCCACATCTGTTCTTAGAAGGGCACTTTCAGCCTCCCCAGGACCTCGCTGGGATGCCCAGGCTCTCAGTTCAGGTGCTTTCTACTGAGCGTCCGTTGCAAGTTGTCCTCCCCGTGGCTGCGTTCTCACAGAACTCGGGGAAGCTCTCCGGGTTCAGCACCTGGCCCGGGACGCAAAGATGGGTTTGAAGCCCGTTTCACCACCTCCTTCCCGAAGGACGGCGTGCGACCCCCGGAGCTGCCCGCGCTCCAGCATTGAAACCTGCCCGGGAAGGGGCTGCCGCCGCAGCCGGGACCTCCCGTGGACAGAGTAGCGATGCTCCCGGCGCTCCGGCGGCTCTCGGGGCCGGGCCGTTGCTCTCCTCCCGAGCCGCTCCACCGGCGAGACCGGCTCTGCCCGGCGGCGCTGTGCCGCGCTCCCTCTCCCTGCAGCCCCGGGCCGGGCCGGGCCGGCGGGCGGCGGCGCTCGGCGCTGCGCAGCGCGCGGGGCGGTGGCGGCGGGGGGGGGGGGGGGGGGGGAGGGCGGAGCCGGGCCCCGGGGCGGGGGGCTGCGCCCTGCGCGGGATTGGCGCCGGGCGGCGTGATGCCACGTCCGGCGGGGGAAGCCCTGCCTCGCTCGGGAGCCTCCCCCGCCGCCCCGCTCGGCGCGCAGGTGGAGCGGTGCCGGCGCGCGCACGGACCGACCCGCCGAGCCCAGTCGAGCCGCGCCGCGGGAGCAGCCCCGCTCCCCGCCCCGCTCCCCGCCCCGCCCGGCCCGGCCCGGCGGCGCCGCAGCCGGCAGCATCGCGGCGGGACTGCCCGGGGATGCAGCCGCGCTAAGAACAAAAGCCCTCTGCGCGGTTCACGCTCCGGGGCTTTAAAGCGGCCCGGCCAAACTTGGATCTCTGCCCCCTCCGCCTAGCCGCGGCGGCGTCCGGATTGAACTCCCCGGCGCCTTCCCCGCACGCCGCGGGCAGCGGCAGCGCCTGAGACCCGGGGCTCCCCCGCCCGCTGCCCTCGCCCGCTGCGCGCCGTCCCGCCGGGGCTGCCCGGGGAGGAGGAGGAGGTGGGGGGGGGCCGCGCCCCGGACCCCACGCCGCCCGGCACCGCGCCGCCCCCGGGGACCCCGGCCGCCTCCCCGCCGCGGGACCTTGGCTTTGCCCTTCGCACGGCAGGTGGCGGGGCCAGCGGAGAAGGATGCGTTTCTTCCCGTGGGGATTTTGGCTGCTGTGTGTCGCCTCCGCCCCGGCTCGCGGTGACAGCGGCAGCAAGGCGAGGAGCTGCGCCGAGGTCCGGCAGCTGTATGGGGCCAAGGGCTTCAGCCTCAGCGGCGTGCCCCAGGCTGAGATCTCCGGTGAGTCCCGCGATGGGGAGGCGGCCGAAAGTGCGGTGCCCCCGGGGCCGGAGCACCCCGCGGGGCCGCTGCGGTCTGGGGGTTCCCCGGGCGCGGCTCGGGGGTGGGGAGCGGGGGGCGCGCCCGGGAGCCGCCGCTGGAGTTTGTGTCGGGTCGTGAGCGGCGAGAAGTCGGACCGGAGAGGTTTCCCCCAGGGCCGGGCACCCCCTTTCCCCTTGCAGCACCCCTCGGAGCCGCTGCCCGGGCTGGAAAGGGTCTGTCTCCGGCGGTGGCGATGCGAACGAAGCTGTGAGAGAGGGGGTGGTCGCACCGACTGTGCAGTGCTGGTTTTCTTTTTTTTTTTTTTTTTCTTTTCATTGTCTCGTTTCTTCTGTTTTGAGTACAATTGAAGGGGTTTCAGGGTTTTGGTTCAGGAATCGGGATAATCAAACTGTAACGGGTTTTGGTGTTGGAGCTGGAAAGTGCCACAAGGTTATGAGAGAGAAGAATTGTTTTCTCTTGATTTTTTTTTTTTTTTTTTGCATGGGAAACAAACCTGTAAATAGCATTTGTCAGTTGTTAAAAATGAAGCAGGAGTAAAATGACCCTCTGTCAAGCTCATAAAGCACAGAGGAAACCTGAGCAACGTACATCAGTGCATGTCCTCTTGTCTTCCTTCTGGTTTTGGACAAATCTTGGTTGATTTCCTCCTCTTTGCAGAAAACCACTGAAATAGCAAAGAATATTCAGGGTCTGGTTTACGTTGGGTTGTTTAGGATTTTTTTCCTTTTTTCTTTTTTTCCTGAAAGCTTGGGGAAAGTATGCTGAGATATTGCATTTCTTTTTAATTCTTATCTAAGTTTTGATACACCAAGTTGCGACCCATATCCACGAGCTCTCTCCTCACTTGTGGGAGCTTCCTCCTTCAGACAAAGCATGAAACATGCAGGCGTACGTGCCAAAGCCAACCTACAGGGACATCCTAGTAAAATTGCAGTTTGTAGTTCACATCTAAGCTACAGAATGCCTTATGTTGAATATTTCATTGTGCAGTTTTCCAGGGAAACCAATTCATTATCTGACCCATGAACGGAAAAGGCTGAACCATATACAGGTCTCGTAAATGTGAACAAATTAATACTTTCTTTGTTAAGTTGCAACCAAATTTCCAAAATAAAATGAGCAGTCCTTGAAGTTATACAGTGGGGAATTCAAAATCATTTGAACATCACTATTAATAGAATAGTAATTCAGCTGAGCAAGAAAGTGGCTTTTTATAAATTTGCATCTAATTATTACAAATGTGACTACATTAGCAGTCATGTTTCAAGTAGAAAGTTCTTGGAAGACCAAATGTTTACAATACTTGTGGAGATGGCTACAGCGTTGTACGCAGGGGTAGTACTACAGGGCCAGTCGTTCAGGATCGCGTGAACCGCTCTTACAAGTATCACGTATCGCAGGTTAGCAGCGATAAAACATCTTGTGCCTACAAATTGTTGAGGTTCAAAAAGTGACGGAGGACGCACAGATTTCTAGGAACCAGGAGCTTTGTTTCCTACTGTTTGTCACTATGAGCGTGTACGCTGGCAGTCTTAAGCAACGGTAGTTAAAATTGTAGTATCAAACCGGGTATCTCTGACTGTTACTGTAAACAGAGAAACTCTGTAGATAAATGCTATAAAAATTTGAGGAATACCACATGGAAAGTAATACAAAGAAGTGCTCGGGGGAAGAAGGTTCCACATATAAACCTGCTGCTGATATTATTAGCCTGGTATTTAAAACAGCTAACAGACTTAATGATTTTCATTGGTAATTATCATGCATACCTTCTGACTGATACATATTCAGGAATGCCCTTCTCTATTGCTCTAGTACTTACTCAGTACAGTTAAAACATTGATGTACATTAATACTAACCTCAGAAATACACAACACTGTACTTTACTAGAGTGTCGTGTATGCTTTTTAGCAGTTGTGCAGGTTAGCGTGGAAGTTGACACCGGTTTTGTTGTCTCCAGAAAGGAAAGTCTTGAGACCCTCCTTCAGTATCCCCACACGTAGTAAGTACAGGATTGTACAGTTTAGAGTTCCACCCTTTGTTGAAATACTCAGTCATCGCTTAAGGCTGGCTTCAACAACATTAGTTCAGCTTGCTGGCCACGGGGGTTGTAATCTGTACAGAGCCTTGTAAGGTTACACCTGATTGATACTTGTAAAGGCATATGCATCAGCATACGACAATTTTTGGCCGAGTTAAGAAATGCTGATGAAGGTGGTTCAGTGGTGGCTCCAGTTGGACCTGTGCTGAGGTTTCCTGATGGTGGCCTTTTCTGTGTTGTCAGAGAGATTCAAGAGCTACCCCAAGAACCACGTTTTTGTCTTATTTCTGAGCCCTTTGGAGGCAAAAGCTCTTCGCTTTCTCTCTCTCCAAGGGGATCTTGCTGTTCCTTCTCTTCCCATTGCTTGCCCTGAAGCAGAGGGGAGAACTCATTTCTCGGCCCTATGGCCTTGTCCCTGAAGCGGTGCTGCCATGCTAGGCTGACCTTGCTCCTGTCTGCTTTGAACTGGCTGCAGGCGCTGCTTGGTGCGTGTTGCTGTCGCACCAGCCCAGCACCAGGAGCCAAACCACACGCTGTTTGCACCCCCGGAACCTGACTTAGAAGGAGTTTAGTAAGCTCCCATGATGCAGACTCTGACTCAGGCTGAGATGGCCGTGTTTGTTGTTGGTTTTAGAACACTTATTGCATGCTTCACACCTTCTAATCTGTGTTCTTTGTTATGATTTAAGAGGATTATGAGTAATATAAAGTCTCCACAGCTCAGCAGAAGGTAGTCCCTGCTTATGACTGTACAGATCAGTTAGAGAAGCAGTCGCAGCGTTATTAGCTGGCTAATAGATAAGCATCTGATTTGGGGATAGGCTCTTGGCTTACCAGATTTCTCATGAACCACCTAAACAGGGGTTCCTGGTTTTTTTTGCTAATGTCGTACAACGCCTTTAACGTGTCTAAGCATTTTAGATGTGTCAGGTGCTGCTATTAAGTGTGTTTAGGGAATACGCAAGGTGTTATATCTCACTACTTTGAAGTCAATGGCAAAACTCCCAAACATGAAAGAAGCGTCTGCTCGTATTAGTAATCCTGACAGACGACGTGCACCCAGAGTCTCCGGTGAAGATCTGCCTAGGAGAAAGTTTCTAATGCTGGGGGAAATGCTCCCTACCCCTCGGGTCTGGGAAAGTTCTGACACTTGTGCTTCCATAAGACATGGTAACTTGAGCAAAGGTTTCCTGTGTGTTGGAGAGCATTCCCACTCGCTGGCTGGGTGACCCGCACCCTCTTTCTGTGATTCCTACAAAATATGGGAAAGCCGTTTGAGAGCTTCTACTTCTTTTATTTCCCCTCGAGTCTTCTGGAGGTAGCAAGCCTCAGTCCCTACTTTCCCATATTCTTGCTACGCACACACCATCACCCCATTGGGGTGACGGAGGGGGAGAGGCGCCCTGCTGTAGGTGTACTGCTAAGGGCCGGTCCTCCTGGGCTCACAGCATGGTTTGTGACAAAAGAGAGCGAGCCTACGGCAGAAAATCCTGCGCTTTGGGGAGGATCTCCAGCTTTCGCTGCTGACTTGATGGAGTGGTTTAGGATTACTGATGTCAGGTGGGTGACTGCTCCCCAGTGTCTCGAGCAGAGATGGTTCTCATGTACTGGAGAAGACTTGAGAGTCGTGATTTGACATGGATGCGCTTGGCTCTTGCCTGCAGTTTGGGGTAGGCTTTGGCTTGTTCACTCCCTAGATTAATCCTTCCTGGACTTGGCTCGCTGCTAGGCTGAGCTTGTTGACATGGGCGATGGGTGTAATGCAGCGAGAGGAGGGCACAGAAAAAAGCCAGCTGGGCTTTGCCAGGCTGTATTGCTGCTCATCTAGTCACATAGCTCATAAGTATGTGTCCCTGGTTCCTTAGCTAAAAGGAGTCAGGACATTTTTTTTAATCTTTTGGTCCTTTTAGGCTGTATAATTTGGTTTTGTGATGAAAACGCTGTCAAGTGCGTGTGTTGGAGCCATTTGGGGGAGCGTTAGCTCAGTAGAGAACAGGTCTGGCTACAGGATGGGACTTGGCAAGGCTCTCGGAGTACGAAGAGGGTAACGAAAGCCAATATTGGAGGGCATTTTAACTTCCGGCAGCATCACTACAACAGACGTAAATGAGAAGATGGGCAAACCTGCATCTGTGGTATGAAAAATAAAATCTGGGGCTCCTGCGCTCCCAAGGAAAGATCTTTACCACGTAACGGGAAGGGGCCGCTCTGTTGCTCCAGCACTCTTTGAGGTGGCTGTTGTACTTGGTTTGTAGTTACTCAAGGCAGGCGGGATTCCTCACGGTTAGCAGCTACGCGATGAACTTCCAAATCCAGTACCAACCCGTTCGCGCCCACGAATTTACGGGCAGATGGGAACGGCCTCTGTAGCCTGCTTGGGTGAGAGGCAAATCCCGGCGAACCGTGCCTTTTCCGCCATCTGGCCGCGATATCGGCGCGAACGGCAGAGGCGGCCGGGCGCGCGCAGCGGGTCTCCCTTCCCGTTCAACTGAAAGCGCACGCGGGAGCGTGCGTGTCGCGCGCCGGGAACGTGTGCGCGTGCCCGCGGAGCGACCGGCTGCGGGAGAAAAGCGGGCGCCCTCTAGCGGCCCTCTCCGGGCGCGGCCCCTCGCGGCGCGCGCGCCGAGCCCGCGCGTGGGTGCTCCTCGGGGCTTGAGGCCTTCGCGTGGTTTCTGAGAGAATCTGCCTTTCCGTCACAATTATGTGGGTGACTAAGCTCTCACCGCGCAATTATCCTTATCAGCTGTGTCTGACAAAACTCTTTCAACAGCTTCTTTTGTGTTGGTGAAGCAAAAGCCTAATATTTTCTTTAAAAAAAAAAAAATAAAAAAATTGCGCACGTATAGCTGGAGACGCCCACCACCAAGCACTGTGTGAAACTGCAGAGCTCGCCTCATCTCTCCTTTTCCCGCTCTTGCCCTGTAAGTGCCCTGCTTTGTTTAAGAACGCGTGTCAGTCAATCTCTGGGTGCGCCGGGCGCGTGTGATAGATGTGCGGCTTTTGGCAGGGACTGTGGAACAGTTGGGTTCGTGTTCTGTCGCTTTCAGTACAACTGTCTCGCATTGAGGGGACCGGATAGACGTATTCCTGGGTAAGTTCAATAATTAAGTGTGCTTTGACTTAACCAAAGGCGGGGAATGGAGCTGCTAACTTGATTATCAAAAATGTGTATTTAGAGCCAGAGGTTTTGTTTTCCTCGCAGGTCACAGCAATGAGAAGTGAAAACAGAAGGTACGGAGCACCTGCCCAGCACCAGCAGCGGAGCGCAGGCTCTGCGCCCTACCCACCGCTGTCCGTCGGGCTAGGAAGGGGCATTAAGTAGCATCTATTTTTACTGCAGCATCAAATTGCATGAGGCACAGTATGGAAAGTGAAGGCAGGAGAAAAGGATGGCCCCGGCCTCAGAGAGCTGTTGGTCTGAGCAGTAATCCCGACCCTGCTGTCTGCAGTAGTCTCGGCACTGTGTGGCCGGGGCCAGCGCTGCAGTTTTGGTCTCCTGGCGGCAGCTGGGGTGTTCCTCTGGCTTGTTTTGTGGGTCTGTGGAAGTGAGGAGCAGGGTGGGTGGGAGGGAGGGCAATTGGCAGGTGTCACTGGCGCGGGGAGAACTTCTGCATCTGCTTGCAGCATTCAGCTGGAAATACTGGCCGGGAATTTCAGGGGAGAACCAGGGAAACAGACATACCAGTTCTGTGGAAATCTGCAGGCTTCCTTGGGGAAAACAGCTTTAATTTGTTTGCTGCCCTGGCCCCGCCTGAATGCAACATACTTCTATATATTGGGTTTCTTTCTTTGTCCCGTGAGGCGCTTTTGCGTACATCTAGCAGGCAGGTAGCCTTACGGAGGGGATCATGTGAAGGCAGCATGCTGCTCTGGCGTACCGTTGGCCCTGCCAGCTCTGCCGAACTTCTGTAATGGGGCATATGTTACTTCCAAATGTGGTGGCTTGCTCTCCTGCAAGCAGGAAATCAGCAAGCAGCTTCCAAGATGGTATGTGCACGTGTTGCCCCGCTCGGAGAAGCAGTAACAAAAGCCCCCGCAGAGAGTCGTCTTCAATGAGGCATCCTGTCCTGCAGTGGCAGGGTGCCTCCCGCCGGAAACGCAGCCAGCCCCACCGCGCTCGGCGTGCTGCGCAGCTGCTGCCTGTAACGGCAGGGCTGGGCTCTAACAACCGCCTTTGATATGTGCAAAGGTCCTCTCGTACCCCCTCGAATGTGCTGCGCTGCACCAGGCACGAAGCAAAGGTGTAGTCACCTCTTTGGCTTTTCCCAAGAAGTGGACAATTGTCTCCTTAGCGGGGTGTTAATTCAGGAGGAGTTGGACATGCTACTTCTGATTGCATGACAGTAAAGCTGGGGAGGGCGCTTGATGCTGACTTTTGTCCACCTCTTCTGAACTTTCTGCATAGGTTGAGTCTTTCTGAAAATCCGAAGCAAGTCCCTCCTTGTTTCCACCTCTACAAGTTAGGTCAGAGTTGGGACATCTTCTTCAATGCTGCTTCTCCAAATACTATGAGGCACAGCTGTGAGAAGGAAGGAGCGGTTCGGTGGGCAGCTTGGTGGGGTGGACACGCCACCTGCTTGGGTGGTGGCCTGGAGCAAGTCCATACAGAGTCTGTCTTTAAATCTCCCTGGAAAAAGTCACATTCTTGCTTTTCTGTCTGTGGAATGAGGATTGACAGTGTCTTCCCAATGGGTGTGAGGATAACTGCCCCATCATGACAGGAAGAGACCTAGGGAGGGGAGACCCTAATGCTTGCAGGAACCCTCGTAGCAGTCACTTGAAGATTATTCCATCATGTTTTGTAGTTTGCACAGAGTTGCTGTAGCTGCCATTGCATTAGGACATTTCCCCTCAAAGTTATCAAAAATAAATAAAATTCAAAATTCTGTGAAGGCAGAAAATTCCCTTTTTTTCCCATCTTAGCCATGAAGGACAGACTTTCCTCTCCTGTGATGTGTATATACCCTGACTCTTTGTTGCTCAGAATGTTATATCCGTGACAGGTGAAACCTGTCTTTAAGTAACATTTGATTCCCAGGGAATCGGGTTACCTCTGTTGCCAGATCGTTCTGCAGAAAATAATGAAGCTTTAGACTGTAGACACTTAAACACTTGTCTATATGTGACAGAGCCGTGAGCTGGGTCAGTCACTTCTGCCCAGTTGTGTGTTCCCGTTTTACTTGGAATTCTTCAGATATAGAAAACCTTTTTTTTTTTTTCTTTCTTACAATTTGAATAAGCAGACCGTGCTGTGGCAGTTTTTTACAACGCTCTTGCTCCGAGTCTTAGAAAATACATTAATCACAATTGTGTTGACTGTACAGAGATTATAAAACTAATTCAATTTTTCGTGCCTTTTCATATACAGTGCAGCATGAATCAAAAGTGCAGAATTACCCAGCTCTTATAAACTCCTATGCTAGCAACATGAGTAAAACATTTTTTTTCAAATTGCCATGCATTCTTCTGAAGTATTGAAAAAAGAAAACAACAACAAAGTTTTACTGTGGTTTCAGAGAGCAACACGATAGTAATTATGCAGACAGTCAATCTTTTATATGACTAAAATGCAAATGCTCTATGACAAATAGTTTTGGCTTGCAAAAAATCGATATTTTACAGGATTGTAAAACTATACGGTATAATTTAGTTGGAGTGTTTCCACTAGTTTTACCCAAATCTCTTGCCTTTTAGCTGGAGCAGAGAGGCATATTTCTAAAATACAAATATTTCAGAAATTCTTTTAGTTGTAAATTTTGTTCATAAATAAAAATGTAATGAGCACTGTCAGAAATTAAGATTAATTTTACATTTTAAAAAATACAAATAAAAAGAGGCTACTTCAGTCTCTTCTGCTCTCAGTCCACGTTGTTGCAGTAAAGTTTGCAGTGATTTGATTGTATAATTGATTCCAACGTGAGGGCCAAGCATAGCGTAAAGTGAATCTTGTACGAGTGGCAAAGCAGGGCTGCTGTATTAGCATCTCTTGCCTATTCCTGCCTCTCCCCAGATCAGCTGAGTGGTGGAAATCGGGTGCTGTAATTACCGTGTGGGTCTGGCAGGAGGGAGGTCTGGGTCCTAGTCCCCATCTGGATGCAGATTTTCACCGTGAAGCTGGAAAAGCCACTTCACTTTGCTCTTTTCAGCAGTTTCCTCTACCGTAAACACTAAATTGGAATGAGAGAGCTTGAATAACTCATGGGAAGTTTGGTTTATTAAACTCTAGTCCCTAGATGCCTTAAAAGAGAGCAGTGGTCTTCTCTCCAATGCAGTTGCTTGCTGTGCACAGCTGCATGAGTTTAAAACAGTTGTATAACCAGTTTAGATTTTACAAACATCTGTTTGGCTTTGTGACAGAATACCAAACAAGCCCTAAAAAAAAAAAAAAAAAAAATCCAACCTCTCTCACTCTCCTTTCATTTGTGGGAGGTCTCTTAGAGGCTTCCATGTTGAGGGAGAAGGAGGCTGGTATTTTTATTAGAGAGGCTCTCTAAGGCCAAGCCATAGCTAGAGACTCATCTGCTGTGAATTTGAGGAAGGGCTGCACAATAGTGGGAACCCGTGGGTAGAAGTCCCGTTGGCTCATCCGCAGGCTCCCCAGGGCCTGTGCCCCATCCTGTCTGATGGTGGTAGGATGTAGCAACATCCCGACTGCTTGTGCTTTGCCGGGGGGGGTGGGGTTGGTGCAGAAGAGAGATTGGGGAGTGCCTGGGGAGGTCAGAGAAGTGTTCCAGTTTGCCTTTTGCCTTTCATCTGCCACTTGCTTGTTCCCTAAATGAGTTTAAGCCCTGATAAGCAAAAAGTGATATGATGTTATATAAATATACACATGAATCTCTAACACATCAGGCAGTGGAGTCCTTGCACGGAGTGTGAGAGTAGGGAAACTCCCTTGTTCCTCAGTGCTGTCCTCGGGTCAGTGAGCAGGTACTACGTTGTGTCTTCAGGTGCATTTGTCCTCTTTCTAGGCTTTGCATTAAGTTGATTCTCACTGTGTCTCGGGAAGCTGTATTTGATCAGTTAATAGTAAACAATAGTTTAATTATCTCTGCCACACATTGATGTTAGAGGCAGAAAAAGTTTGAGTGTGGAAAGTGTGGCTCAAATTGTTCTGTGTGCTGGACTTTATATGGGGTGATAATACATGATACCACTTACTAGACATGTTGACCACCTTGCATTAACATGTTGTTAGATGTGGAGGGTTGGAAGTAGGTGTGGGAGAGCAAAGCAGAGTGCTGTAAAACGCTCTTTAAATTAGGTTTACTGGCAAGTGTTTCACTTGACTAGTTGTAGAGTATGAGACGTGAGCCAACTCATGCTAGGAAAAGACTTGTTCAGGTAACTGATGTCCAGCCTCGGGCATGTCGTGTGCTGGTGGCCTACTCTTTGCTTCTCTCTCCATGAAGTTTCACAGCCACTCCTTGCTGTGTTGACTCTGAAAGGAGGTTGTAGTGAGGTGGGCATCAGTCTCTTTTCCCAGGTAATGAGCCTCAAGTTGTGCCAGGGGAGGTTTAGATTGGACATGAGGAAAAATATCTTCACCAAAAGGGTTGTCAAGCACTGGAACAGGCTGCCCAAGGAAGTGGTGGAGTCACCATCCCTGGAGGTATTTAAAAGACATGTAGACGTGGCGCTTAGGGACATGGTTTAGCGGTGGACTTGGCAGCGTTAGGTTAATGGTTGGACTTGGTTATCTTAAGGGTCTTTTCCAACCTAAATGGTTCTATGATTCCATGACTTGTGGCAGGTCTGATCTGCGCCCAAAATACAAACTTTTGCAGGCACGTGGTGGGTATATGCTGCGCTTGTGATGGATGAGAGCGTTGTCTGGCCACGTGCCCTGTGTTCACAAACACACGCGCTTGTCATGCAACTGGGTAAATCATCTATTGGGTATGATGTAATGTCTATACTTCGATGCAACATGCACCTTTGCTTTCGCGGTGCAGAAGGGAGTCATTGGTATGGCTGTAAGTGTATCATAAATGGAGCAATGACTCATCCCAGTCCAAAGTCGGGGCTCTATTGCTTTGCTTTCAGTGATGATATAAAGGTGCCGTTGGTATCCAGAACAGGTTTGTGTTTGAAAAGGACGGAGCATACAGCTATGTCTCTTTGAAAAGCTGACTGCTTCTGTGGTATGGAATAACATCGTAAGAGAGGTTATGGTTTATTGCCAAGGAACTAGGAGCAGCTTAGAGGTTTTATATACATGTGTGGGGGTGTGCCTGTATGTGGGGTGGTAGCTCTGGAAAGGGAATTTTGACAACCAGCTCTTGAGCCCATGCACTGGGAGATGCAGACTGGACCATTCTCGGCTTTGGCTGGAGGAGGGGATGTGGCCTGGTTTGGGCTTGTTTCTTCCTGGTGCTGCTGGTTCGGTCCCAGCCACGGAGGCGAAGTTCCCCCAGCAGCTTGCTTGTGCTGCTGTCTCTGTGGGATGGGATTTCACTGCTTAAGCAGTGCAACAGCCTCCCAAGATGAAGATGAGGAGTTACATACAGAACCCTACTTGTTTCTGACACATAACTGCCTTGTCCCATCCTGGACAGCAGTACGGAGGACAGTTTGTTTTGCCTGATTGTTGTGGTTTAGCCCCAGCCAGCAACTAAGCACCACACAGTTGCTTGCTCATCCCCCCGCCCCCCAGTGGGATGGGGGAGAGAATTGGAAGGGTAAAAGTGAGAAAACTTGTGGGTTGAGATAAAAACAGTTTAATAATTGAATTTAATAATAATAATAATAAAATTGTAATAAGAAGGAAAATAACAAAAATAGGTAGAAATAAAACCCAAGAAAAACAAGTGATGCAAATAAAAAACAATTGCTCACCACGTGTTGACTGATGCCCAGCCAGTCCTTGAGCAGCAATCACCCCCTGGCCAACTATCCCCAGTTTATATGCTAAGCATGACATCATATGGTATGGACTATCCCTTTGGCCAGTTGGGGTCAGCTGTCCTGGCCATGCCCCCACCCAGCTTCTTGTGCACTCCCAGCCTACTCGCTGGCTGGGCATGAGAACCAGAGGAGTCGTTGACTTAGTGTCATCAATGTTTTTCTCATCCTAAATCAAAACACAGCACTATACCAGCTACTAGGAAGAAAATTAACTCTTTCCCAGCCAAAACCAGGACACACATCCACCTGTACTGCGCTGTTCAGCTGTGGCATCACTTAAAGCCCCAAAGGTCCCCGTGCCATGCAGATGCCTTTCCTATCAGGATGGCTGGACTGATTTTGCTGTTCGGTAGGATGCTAGATTCAGGGGAAACCTAAAACAAATGTTGATAGCGCTTTTGCAGAACTAATTAAAATGAAATTTGCGTTGGTAAATCTTCACAGGTGCCAGCAAATATAAATAAGCAAAGCTTAAACTGTGACTCTGCTCGTTAAAATAAACAGCAAATACCTTCTGACACAGGGCACGCTTCAATTGTACACCAGGAAGCAAAGCCACTGTGTTTAAATGCAGTATCCTTTCTCCCACTACCCTGGATCAGCTGTCTGGGGGCTTGAGTTTTGTCTTAGTAAGTAACACTGCTGCTACTGTTTGTGTTTCACTCTTGTCACAGTCTTAAATTAAATATTTTTTATTGTTACCAATATACTCTGTGACAGGGTTTGGGACTTAAAGTCCTAAATATATCTGCTGATGTATGTGTATCCAGCAACATGGTGTCTTGTGTTATCCTGCTATCACTGATATATTTTGAGCATATTACATCACTCAGGCTGATCTGGCTATCCTTTTTGTCAGCCAGAGAAAGACATCTGAAATGCCCCTTTCCAGTATTCTTTACGGGAGCGGCGGTTGCTCTCAGAGCCCGGTGTGTCTGCGTGTGCTGAGACCCCTGCAACAGCAAACTTCCAGAAGTGGTGGGAAACACCGTTTCTGTGTTGTTTTGTAAACTGAAGGATGTGGGGTTTGTGTAATCAAAATGCATAAAAATACAGTAATTGATTAAAGAAAATTAACTATTTGCATGATTTATGGAAAGGAAAAAAAAAGTGTGGAGTGCCTTATTCCTTCTGTTCAGTGCTTGTGAGGCTGCATCTGGAGCATGATGTCCAATTTCGGACCACCCTGTAAAGGAAAGGTATGGCTATATTGTCTGGCACAGGCCACCAAGGTGGTTAGGGTGCTAGAGTACGTGATGTCCAAGAGGAAGCTGTGAGATCTGGGCTTGCTCAGCATTGAGAAGTAAAGTCTAGCAGAAAGAAGGCTAGGGGAGATCCTATTGCTGTCTGCAACTACTTAATGGGTAGGAATAGAGAAAACAGAGGTAGACTTGGGTGCCTGGGGCAGGATGGGAGGTGGTGGACACAAGTTGGGACCAGGGAAATTCTCACTTTATACATGGAAAGACTTGTTCAACATGAGTGATTGAACGCTGGAACAGGGGCCCAGAGAGGTGGTGGGATTTCCATCTCCATCCTTGAAGATATTTGGAGTTTGAGGGGAGAAGGCCCTGGGGCATCTGCTCTAGTTGGCCTTGCTTTGTGTGAGGGGCTGGACTGAACTGAAGGGCTCCAGAAGATGTTTCAGCTTAAATTATTCCGTGATTCTGTGTAAATGCTGCCATTGTGTCCTACACAGACAAATCGGGTGTATGTGTAGGTAAAGCTCTTTCGTTAATGAAGGTCTTCAGAGCAACACAACAGACAGAGATGAAAGGAAATCCTTTATATTTTTTGAACTTACTAGTTTGGGAAATATAACATCTATTGAAATTCAAGAGGAGAAGCAATATTCTCCTGCATGAGTAAAAACCTGTGCTGGTACTCCAGAGATGCGAGTTCAATTTTCTGCTCTGGCCCATGTGTCTGGCGTGACCTTGGGCAAGTTGCTTAATCTGTATCTCCAATCCCTATCTGTGCATTACTATCTTTAAATTATAATGTCTTGTTTTTGTAATTTGTCTTTAAGTTATAAAGTCTTGAAGTACTAAGTCTCACTATTTCTCTGTATTTCACTATATAGTACTTAGCACTATGGGACTATAAATCTTCATCAGTCCCATGATACATGAATAATAAACAGTAACAACATAATTTAGGGCTACATTCTGCCTCTGTTCTCATGATGTATAAAGACAGGGGAGTTTTGTTGATTAAAATGCTGTCTCGTTCAACCTAACGAAGATACATGGGCCTTACCGAACAGATTTTTATGAGCCTGTTGTTGGCTCTTTTGGTTTGTTGGTTTTTTACTTTGTTTCATCATTACTCATTGATTGCAGGTATCTAAACAATTTGCTTGGCAGATCAGGGAATAATAAATTCCTCTAATCTGTATCTCTTTCAGTTTAATTATTGTTAACTCATTATTTAGTCTTTAGTTCAGTGGATAATGAACTCTCTTCACTGCGCGGTGGAAAAGAGTTGGACTACAGAGAGAGAACTGGATTCTCCGGTTCTTTTGAAGATACAAACCAAAATTGCAGAGTCACTGTACATTTAACTCCAGGTTAGATTGAAGGTTACCAGTAGGCGTACCGCTATTACCTTTGCAGGCTTGAAAATAGGTTAACATTATTTCAGTTGGTTCCACGCCTGGCATTGCATTACATTTGTTCTTTATTTTTAGACAGTTAAGAAACTGGTGACTACTGTGTAGAGAGCTATTTTTGTCTTGATTATAAGACAGTGTCTAATAAACACAAATATGTATTACAATCCTAATTATTACAGGCAGACTTTACATTTGTGACTGTGGTAATACTTACTGTGTTAAACTACTTCCTGCGAAGTTTAATAGCGTGTTCAGACCTTGCCATTTCAGCTGCAGCCGGGGAATAAATACTTCATTCACTCAGGGGTGCTGTGGTCTCTAGTGCTGTGCTGCTGAGCATGTGGGCTGTGTGTGGAGATTACCATTTCTTCATCTTGTAATTTTTGTCGTCTTTTCATCGTAGAAGACTCAGGGAGCCATACATAGCAGGCGTCGGCTGTCCCGTGACAGCTCCTGGGTCAGCAGTGGTGCTGAGGAGGCTGTTGCTGACCCCACGGAGCATGCATGGGTCAGGGGCACCCCCATCGCTTCGCTTTCACCGTTCGGCCCCCGAATCCAATATCCACTGTGTGCCGTATAACGCAAACTAAAATGCACCGGTACATTTTTAAACACCTTGGCTATGTATATTAAGCTTTCTTCATAAGAGTAAGGAAAGCTAAACACCAGAAGTTAGAGGAGACTAATGTACCAGGGAGGGGAGCAGGACACGCAGAGTCACTCTAAAAATGAACAGCACGTTGTTCATCCGTTGCTGCCTGCTTTTGCACCCTGGCAGGCTGGCTTTGCGCGTGCCTCCCTCAGTTCTGCAGCTAATTTGAAAGACAGTAAAAAAAACTACTGCGACTTTCCCCTTATCACCAAGGCTGAGGCTCTGGAGCAGACCGTGAAGCACGCAAACACAGTTGTCCCTGTTAGAAATGGAATTTTCCTATCAGGATATTATCAGCTTTTTAAGCTGGAATGAAGTAAAGAGAAAAGAGATTTCGGTGAGAAACCATGCTGAATGGCTACTGAGGGTTTGGCAACGTGTCACGGAAGGGTTGGATATGACTGTATGTCAAAGATGAGCATTGAAGTGTTTATTATGGGCTTGCTACTGTATTCTGCTCAGTCATCAGGAGAAGATGGTTCATAGCACTCTCATTGTCAGACCATTCTCAGCACAAATTTAATGCAATGCACTTTCTTGCAAAATAAACAAGGAGAGAGATCCTGGGTGCCCTAGAATACTAAGCTGCTGCTCTGGAGATACTTTTCCACTCCTGAGGAAGGAGCTGTTCTTTGCACAGTGTCCCCTACAAAAGCCCTCTTAATATGAATGACATTACCCACATTTGTGGAAAGAGAAAATGACACTTGCCAAATTTGCAAATCACAGTTGTGTTTCTGTCAGCTTTGGCAGTTACATGGCTTCTGGTAACGCTAATGAAGGCAATCTGCTTTTAATTTAAAATCCTCCCTGAAGAAAAAAAAAAAAATAGCTGGCAGTTGAGGGATTCAGCAGTGTCCTTGTGTGAAACTTCTCTTTCCTTATTTTCTATGGTTTGCTTTAGCTGAGGAGAAACTGTTAATTAAAAAATATTCCTAAAGTAGCCAACTATGCAGGAATGTACTTATGCAACAACTACCTGTACCAGTTCTGCAGTAAATCACTTCTTTGTTTTCATTAGATGAGCAATTCTAATTAACCAAATAAAAATAACTGCTTACCTTGCACTTAACTCAGCATGTTTGCCGCTTCTCATGTGATTGAGGGACCGAGGATGGCAGGCTTTGTTTAGATGACTCTTTTGGACTCAGCAAGGCCAAGGTGGTCAAGCGGCACAAGGAGGGGATGGTGCCCGGGGGAGGACTCTGCCTGTGGAGCAATTCCTCCTGGCTGGGACGGGCAGGCGGGGAGCACCGGAGGCTGCAGGCTCTCCTGAAAGGCTTGCCTCCGGTCTGTGCCTCCCGTGGGCACGGCGGAAGGAGACAGAGGACTGGAGGAAGACTGACCACATTTGAGTGCAGTTTCTTTGAAGGTGTTTTTCCTTAATGCAGAAGGTACTGGACCAAATCATGGATCCAGTCAGCATAATTTTGTGCTTTGCACAATGGTAAATAGTCTGTGCTTGGAGAAGAGCGTAAGGAAAGCGTGTCTGTGTGTAAAACAGGCACACATACAGCGATGCTGATGGGGTCCTGCAGCAGAATAATCTAGAAATTACCAAAGTGCCCACGCGTCGTGGTTGCTTGCTTCAGCCCTCGGTCCTGCCCTGAATCCTTTGCAGCAGTTCAGAGGCGCTGCAGGCAGGAGCTACACCATGGTATTCTGCCTTTTTCTGCTGTGCAGAGCTCAGGACATCTGTGGAGCTGTGGAAATCTGGGGGTTGGGCAGAAGATGCCAGAAGACTTCTTAGCAAGTATAAAGCGATCAGACTGCCTGGTCAACAACTGTGGTGATCCAAGTACAGTATTTTCAAAGGTCCCATTTGACAAAGCACCATCAGCTGCAGCCTGTCTGCCAGCATCTGGAGCAATAGAAATAATTTCATATTTTGCTTCTTATTTAAAAAAAGGCACATAAAGATGGAGAATTGTCTCTCACTTTAGGAGAACCAAAGTAAAATCTACTGCAGAGTTGTCTTGAGCTACTCCGTAAGTAGGGCAAGCATTTACAGTGCCAAATGATGAAAGCATTTTGCACTTTATTGGATTGTAGTGGCTTCTTCAGCACTGCATTTCATGTGTGCAGGAAGGAGGGGTTTGGTTTGTTTCACAAATATGTCACAATGGTTTGAAATGTATTTGTTCCTTTTTTCATCACAAATGAAAAATGGCGAAAGCTGCTAGGCCTGTGGCTTATTACCCCTTCACACTAATGCTTGTTTGAAAGGGATGGGAAGCTAATGAAAGTGCTGATTCAACCCGAGGCAGAGTATCGCTAGCCTTTGCTGTAACATAAGGAATTATTATAAGCCAATAGCTGGAGCAATTTTTTCTACTGGCAGTTTGGATGTCCAGCGAGAGTCCTGACAGCTCTGTTGGCGCTGGTGGAGCAGAGGCTGGTGCAAAGGGCCGTAGCTACAGCAGCATTCAGACAGCTGAAAAGCTGGGCACAGCGTTCCAGGGCCACGCAGGCAGCGCGGTTCGCTCAACAGCGCTGACCCCACGCTCCCATCTGCTTTAAGGCTGTACCAGAGGGAGGAAATTCTGGTCTCATTGCCTCCTCCGGGAGGATTTATCTTGGAATTTTGAAACCTAACCTCCTGCTCCATCCCTAAATTTAAACCCATAGCTTCTGACTGAAGACAGAACCATATGTCAGTGAAGCACTGGGGCACAGCCGTCCTCTGTGTATTTATAATCTGCTGTTGCATTAGGAGTTTGCTGTAGAAACAGGCGCTGGAAGAGGAACCAGCTTGGCAAGAGGCGTCATGTGGGATGCACGCTTGGGCTGCCCGTACACTGCCCTGCTAAGGGGCATGCCATTAGCTGCCTCTCTGCTTGGCGAGCGAGCGCTGGGAGTGGGGGAAGGATGGTTGACCTCAGGAGGTCACCTGAGGTAGTCCAAAAGCACCGTGCTGTTCCGTGGAAGTGCCGCGGTCATGTTTTCAGAAGCGGCCGTGGTCTGAAGCCTTGCTACACAAAGGGAGTTGCTAAACAGAACGCTCACCACCCCAGCAGAGCCTTCTTGAGACTGCAGGCAGTTGCATCTTCCCTGGTGACCTTGGGGAGGGGGCAAATAATCTTAGCAGATGGAGAAAATGTATTCTTGTGATTAGTGGGTGATGGGCTCCTCCTAAGCAGAGAAGGTCTGTTCTTTTAATTAATTAGCTGTTTAATATGTTTGTGCAGCAGCAGGCCTAACTAACGTGCAGTTACTATGAATACGCATTCAAATGGTAGTAAAGGGTGCAGATGGCCATAATTACCCATGTTGATTTCTGCAGTGACCACACATGCAACACATCAAGTTGGCACAAAATCTGACATGTATTGGGTGATTTGTTTTCCTCCCCTCATTGCGTATGAATGCGCTCTCGTGACCATCCTCTGTACACCCAGATTCCTTGGACTCACTGCTGGGCTGTAGACAAGGCTTTGGATTTTAACATGTGCACAAAGAAACTCAAGCAAGGTGAAGATGACTCTAACTTAGGTTTTCTCTGCAGTGTCCTACACCCAGTGCTTTGGACTACATCTTTTGCCTGATGACGGTGCAGAAGCAGATCTCTAGGGCTTCTGAGGGTTCCGTATACCTGTGTGTGGTGTCTGGTTGGCCTTCACAGGGTACCTGGTTCTCGCTCTCACAGCCAGGTCTAGGAGCGGTGTGTCAGGGGCTTTGGTGCCCTGCAGTTGCCTTGTAGGAATGTAAGAAACATCTGACTAGGTCACCCCATGGTCTGGCTAGCCCTGCAAGCTGTGTCTGATGGTGCTAGCAGAAGATGATGTTTAGGAACAGAGTGTGTCTCTGGCACCTTTCTGAAGTCTCTCACTTTGTACTCCCAAGCACCCATGGTCTCTGAAGGAGGGATATCGGGGGTACGTCCCTGCCCAGTCCTTCATAGACCTTTTGTCTATGAATCTGTCTCATCTCTTTTCAAACCTGCTGGATATTGTCTGCCTCCCCAAACTCCCATGGCAGCAAGCTCCGTAAGTTCACCCCCCACTGTGTAAAGAAGCATTTTCCTTTGTCTGTTTTAAACTGGCAAAGCGCTTGAGCTTGCATGGCTGCTCTCGCCAGATGAATCTATAAAAGGGCTTTTATTAATAAGCCCAAATGCTAAGGAGGAGTTGTATTCAAAAGATAATTCAATGCATGGGGAAGTGGTAGCACCTTTTTTTCCCCAGGGGATGCCCAGGGGAAGGGGACAATATCAGGTAGTTGTAGAGGTGCAGCTTTAGAAAGGAAATTGAGCTGCTTGGAGTGACTTGAGGATCTGGAACATCCTGCTTGGCAACAGGAGTGGGTGCTGCCAAAACTCTTCTTTGCTTCCACACTGAATAGCACTTGCCTGAATAGGATGATGGGCTCCCTCCAAGCCCAGTGACTGAGGAGCTACTTATCCATGAGGCTGAGTTCTAGTTCAGGAAATGGCAAAGACAATTTAGGGGAAGTATGCGTCAGAAAGCATTTCGGGGATTGCTAAGCACTGCTCCAGGTATAAGCACCGAACACCATCTGCTCTGGGATAGCTCAGCACGGAGGAGGAAAAGCTCTGGAAACTGCTGTCGCTCTGTGCATTGCAGATCCAGCGGGAAGCAAACAAGAAGGGAGAACTGCCGGCTGCTGCCCTTCACCGTAGAGGTGGCTCCGCTCCAGCCCTGGGGTGTGTGCAGGTACCTGCCTTGCAAACTGCTTTGGGCAAAAGGCTCTGTCAGAATGAAAGACCTGTGGATAATTCATGTGTCTGCACTTCTTTGTGGAGTGGCATTAATCTTTGCATCAGGAGACTGCTGCTTTGTCTCCTAAGGTTAAATCTTGAAGGTTCACGATGGCAGTTAAAAAGCTGGGGGTACAAAGGGAAGTTTAAAGAAGCCTTGTAAGAGAAATTCATGTCAGGTAGTGAATAATCTGAAGACTCTCTGCAGTGTAATGGAGAGCCGATCTCAGGCTAATGACTTTAACGTAGTCAGTAGTGCAGAAAAGAACTGTAAGTACTTCTAAATCCTATGGCCATCCTTTCTTTCTACAGCAAAACCATCTCTTTTGTGATCTTTTTTTTTTTTTTTACAGGCTTTTTTGTCTTTCTTTTAGCAGATACAGGCCCTGTAAAATATTTACTTCTCAACTAACCGTTTCCCTATCTGGTTAATTTGTTTTGGGACACTATTTCTTGTTTTTTTGAAGCTTGTTTTGTTAGGCTGCAGAGTAAAGCTTTCCATTTTTGTCAGCCTTTTTACACATTCTTTAAGTCTCTTCTTTGATGTGAGCTCAGAAACACAGATCTTATTATTTTTATCACTTTGCCCTGTCAGTTTAAAACCAGTCATGAGTACCACAAACCATTAAAAACAATCTAAGCTAACCTCTCAAGTGACAGATATTCAGGGCCTATCTCTTATTTTCAGGACTCTGTATAAAGCAGACTTTAGTTTTGAGGAAACAAGAAAGGATGCTGCTTGGTAAAGAAATGTGATTGCAGCAGCTCAAAAAACTGTTTTGTAAAATTCATCTGGAAAAAGGCGGAGCAGTGGGATGTCCCGGCGAGTTTAATATACCAAGAAACTTAACTATCCATGCAGTCATGCCTATCCTGAATTTCTGTTTTCTACGCTAATGCAATTGATCCTTTGTTGATGGCTGAGTTACCTGAATTCATTCCTCCTTCAGCAAGAAGGAATAGCAGTCTGGCAGGTTAGCTCATAGGGATATGGAGGTGGAAAGGACAGCTGGGTCATGGAAACCGGTCCTCTGCTATCTCATGGAGCCTAATGACTGAATGTCTGTTGAACTACATCCATGTGTCCCCAGACACCACTAGCCGTGAAACACTGCAAAGGTCAGTAACGAGGAGATGCCAGGTGAGATCAACAGCATCAGTGGCGTCCCAGTGCATGCTAGAAAAGAAATTAAAGAGCTCCCCAAGCTTCTTCTCTTCCTTCATGATGCACAACTTTTAGAGTTCTCCTAATGACCCATCTCTGCCATTCCATGGGGCAGAAGCGTATGTTGGTATGAACTAAGTGAGGTTTTATCACTTGTCTTATGCAGTAATGGCGCTGCTACTGGTTTTTGCAAATAATACCTGCCATCCTGGCGGACAACCCCCCCATCACGCACAGCAGACGGCATCCGCGAGTGCCCGGGGCTGTCCCGGTGCAGCCACCTGCTTCCCCTCTGACCTTGGCTTCTCATCGCAATTCACCCAGGAGACTTGTGGGCACAAGTTACCCTATTCAGGTCAGGACAGGCCAGCTGCAGGGGATCCTTGGTGCTGTGGGAGTCAGGTGAGAGTAGGAGAATTAAAGGATTCTTGGTGCCTGTGAACCTCTGGAAAATAGTCAGCAGTTTCCAGACTTTTGTCCGTCAGAAGTAGCTACATCTGCCAGGTCCCGAAGCTGTCTAACTAGTAATGAGAACTGGTAGAAATATTGGAGTGGAGGACAAGAGGGCCAAGCATAGCACTGGCAAAAGGAAACCAGCTATTAAAACTGCTAGTAGAAAACTTGGATGTCTGCTTAAGAGTAATTTTTCCCACTTCTGCAGCCAACTCTGACATGGTAGTGCAAGGGGCTGATGGGAGACAAAAAAACGAACCCACCACCACCTTCTGCTAACTAGATGAAATAATTTAAAAATGCCTTACCTTCACTTTTTTCAACACTGTCATAATTTAAATTAAGAAAGAGGATTTTTTTCCCAATATGTAATTATTTTTTAGTAGATATGATTTTTTTTCCTTTAACTGGTGTTGTACGATTATCTGGCATTGCTTAGTGGTCCCTGGTGTGCTGGGAAAGCCGCGTTTCTCTGGGCGTTAGCTGCTCAGAGGTGCTGCTGTAGCTGTGAACAGCAGCAGCTGGGCTGAACTTGGCTGGTTCAGGGCTGTGGCAGGCCAAAATAGTGTCTTTTAACTCTATCAGATTGAGTTTCCCAGTATCCACACTTTCAATAAGTGGGGTTTGTAGCTTTACCCTCAGAAGATCTGCCAAGCTCTTTTGCCCCTGCCTTTTTGGTCTGAATTAACCATGTTCTTATGGGCAATTTCCTCATATTCCTTTTCCACAGCTGCCTGACAGTCCTTCACAGACATCTGCAAAAGCTGGAGTGTTTGTTTGCGGTAACGTAAATGTTTGAGTTACGAAACCCGGTGGGACCCTTTATCCTTTCTACTGAAAGAAGGGATACTTCGTATCGCCGCTTCTCCATCTTGGAGTCTGTATCATCCCCTGATGGCGTATAATATTTTTGATGGTTTGCCCATGCTGCCTTCTTCCAGCTTGGTTCCCATGGCCAGATTTTGCGAAGCACTCGGCACCCAGCGCCTCGCAGGAGGAACGAGACTCTCCCAGCAGCATCGCTGGATGAGGCTACAGGAATGGGAGCGGTGGGGCGACTCCGACCGCAGCGCTGTTGCCGAAGCTTTCCCCAGTGGCCCATGTTTCTCTCTCAGCTGTCGTTCTCAGCTGCTTGTGGATACAGACAGCTGCTGTTGTCTCAGCGTGGGTTTTGCTTTGTTTTGTTATAATCTGTCCACTTCATTTATGTGCCTGAATTAGAGCTGAGCTCTTTGAAGATCTAGCCACTTGCTTAGATCCTTATGGGAGTACTTTTGAAAGTCTGGCCCTTAGCCTCTAAAAATCTTTGATTATAAACTCACACCAGATTGGAGAATGAGGTGTCTCTGCATGGTTTTTCTCCCTCCTCCCTTGCATTTAGCTGAGCATCAGGGTATCTGGCACTTGCTACATCAGAGGGCTTATCTATAATTCATAAAGGAAAGCTCTCTACCTTGTCCAATCTGGGAGTTAACAGTACCTTTTAAAAAGTGCTTCTGAGATGCAATCTGATCCTAGGTCCTAACCTCTTTTGAAGCTCCCAAGGCTGTCTGTCACCACTGAAGCCTCTCCTTTCACTTTGTTTATGTAAACACCAGCCTCTTGCAAGGAAACCAGAAGTCTAGACAAATTGATGCTGCTTCTAGCATGTCCAGGTCACAGCTTAAAAGGTTTCCCAAACCAGCCATCTGCCTGGGTTCCCCTCCTTTCAGCAGTAGTTCTGCAGCATTCGATACGGCCCCACGAGGGGCTGCACAAGGACGGTCTGTAAAGACCTTTCGTCAGGACTGACAAGGGAGAATCTGACTTGTCCCGCGCAGAGGTCAAGGTTCTGAGTTTTATTGAATTTAGTCATGAGGAAAGGATATGCAGTAGTGGTTCTGGAGCCAGAAATCTCTCTGCAACAGAGACGTGAAGCCAGGGATTTACAACTTCCCCGGTAACTCTGAGCAGAGCACAACCTCAGCCTTCGTGTTTCTGTTGTATCCTCTTACATGCACACCTCTGTCAGCGATCAAAGCTCAGGCCAGGCGGGAGCTTCAGTACTCTGAACAAATGGGGAAAAGCAACTGGGCTGGAGCCTCGGGGCTTCTCAGCTGGCCAAGCTGCAGCTGCTGGCACACAGAGGATTTTAAGAGTAGGATTTTTCACAACCACCTGTGTGACTGAACTGTTTCCATTGAGGCTCCCCTGGACTTCACTGCAAACTGTGGGTCTGGGTGCTTTTGCAATCCCAGTCCAACAGATAGCCGTGTCCATTTGCTTGGACCTAACTTGCAGCCCATTGACTGATCTTGACTCATTCTGTCCTTTGATAAAACTGCCTGTTCCTTAAAACCAAGGCTGGGGCTGTGTGTGTCAGTTAAATACGGGTAAGTCTCTTGTGTGACCTGTCTGTAGCAAATCCAGAGCCACGCTCTGCAGTCCCAGCCCTGCGCCTGCCGCCAGAGAGACACAGTGCACATATAGGAACCTACAGATGAGCGAGGATCACGTGTGTCTGACTCTGCTAGTGAAGCATCTTGTCAGCAATATGGAGGAACCACCAGATGCTATTAACAAATACATACGTCGCTTCACACAAGCCAAAACTTTTAAGCCCAAGTTTTCTATATGGCCAATGTTGGATTCCGCGTGGGCTGCCCAAGTGTGTCTCACCAGCGGCCCGGCCCGGCTTCACGGGGTTTGGTGCAGTGACTTGGCTTAGCGTTTGTGCTCCCGGGAGGGATCAGGTGTGCGGGATCTGCCCACGCCAGGGCTTCTGCCTCTGAAGACGTGTGGTGGAAAGTGGGTCTGTGCCTTGGGAGAGGGGAGTAGGTTTGCATCCAAATGTGTGCAGGCAGGGCTGCTCCCACACCTACTCCAGCAGCAGTGCCTGGCTGTGTCGTGCAATGGAAGTTTGTTGCTATCACAGGGCTGAGAAAAGCGGAGGCTTCCGGCAACAGAGACCTGGTTGTTATTAGGACTGAGCTCTTCCCAGAGCAAACTGTCTGTGGTTTGGGTACGTGTGTGTATCTGGAGTGTGTTTCCTCTGCCCTGTTCATCAGTGACAGAGGGGAAAGAAGAAAAAAAAAAAAAAACTGTACACATGTCTGCCAGTAAGGGCCTCCATTTGATCAAGCCTTGGTGGTTTGCAGCACTTGGCAGCTGCGCAGCTGCTCCTCTCCTGGATGGGATGGAGCCATGACCAGGAATTTCTCTTGTGCTTGGGAGAGCCACGCTAAGGCTGCTGGGCATTTCTTTCTTGCGCTGCTTGCCTCTGTGGGACACACCTGCCCTGCCATAGGGACAGCAGGCTGAAAATTGGGCTGAAGTTGGGCTTGGTGCCACCTTCGTGGTGCACGTACGGAGCCAGACATCAGCCATGGGAGGAGGAGAGCCGAAGAGAAGGGATTACCCATCAGAGCAAATGTCTGCGTGGCTTGGCAGTCCCTGCCTCTGACAGACACCAAATGCAGGTGCTTGAGGAAGAGTGAAGGAAGAGGATGAGAATATTGTGACTGTTTACCCCAGAATGCTCTCCCAGACTTGAGAGATCTGTGGCTTCAAGTATCTAAGGGTTTAACAACCTTTTTGGATTTTCTCTTTAGGACTGTGAAATGAATAGCACATAGTGCGTTAAGGGAGTTTCAAGCACCTTTTCTATACTACATCAGGATGGAGAAACATAGCACATGATTTCCTGCACAAATTCTTTCATCCTGTCAAACAGTAAGTGGATGAAGAGCTCTGCCCGTCTAAAATATCAGATCCCATTTTGTCAAACAGGGCACAGGAAATAGCAGTGTAGTTTGCGTACTCTTCTTCAATTTCAAGACTCCTTGAATTTCATTCCTTCCAAGAGATAAATTTGTTGCAGAAAAGCTCGGCTGTTTCTGCACGGCCAGTGCTGCGGGGTGGGTGCTGGCGGTGCAATTACACCTGGTAGGAGCGATCCTCAGGCTCAGGAGACACTGTGTTCATGGCTTTTATGGGACCTCATCATGTGCCTTCCTGCTTAAATGGAAAGCATTAAATGGTCTTCTGTAGCCTACAGGGGAAATAACGATAGCCTCTTCAGGGCACCTGTGCCACATGCTGACTGTGCGACTTTATTACTAAAATCACATTTCTTTCATTGAGGAAATAGCCTGTCTGGTACGCTGTCATTTTGCCCCATTGCCTGCAATTATGATTTCTTTATTCACTTTCTGCTATTGAGACTCCAGTTTCTTGGAATTATTCCTTGTCTAATGACTTCCATTGCTAATTTAGTTCTAAGTGATCCCTGGACAGCCACAACTATAAATGCATGTAGGTGGCTGGGCGATTTGTCAGGGCTCTGCCTCTAGGAGATGCTTAGTTTCAGTACTTTTACGAAGTATTTTGAATAGTTATCATCTAGTTTATGTCTGCATTATAAAGAAATCCTGAAGTATTGCCTTTTTTTTTTTTTTATTTTTTTATTTTTAAGTCGAAACTTGTTGATTTCTATTAGCAGTTGCAGTTTTCTGGCCTGCCTAAAACATTCCCGTTAGGAACGTACCAGACTCCGAGAGCAGAGCTGGTTGTGCTCTGCATGGTGTGAGCTGCTCACGGGACCACACTCACCTTGCCCCTCGCTGATACTATTTTCACGTTCTGGCCCTCAGCAGTCACCACACACGTAACTTTCAAAATTTGTCGTCATTATGCAGTTGAATTGACTAAATATTTCCTTGTCTGAGGTTCTTGCGTGAATCTGGGCTGCCTGTCTCTAATAGTTTAGCAAAACACAGAGAAACTCTTCTGGGAGGTAATTTCGAAATTAAGCATTTAGGAAATGTGCACCATCCAGAGCTAACAATTTTATCTGGAGACATTTATGTTTTGCAGACTTAGGAGGACCTCTGTTCCCACAGATCATAAAAATATCTGCTGTCTTTTGCCCTGATAAGGTATTTATTTCCTCCTATTCCTCCACGTCCTAAACCAGAGAAAGGAGTGTTTCTAGTGGCCAGCAATAGGGATGAACTGGTCATAGCTGGTAAAATAAGATCCTGCCTCACTTACCCAGGCATGCTACGGGATGTAATTGCACCTGTGGAAGGAAGGAACTCATGCTGTTATATTTTCAAAACTACCATCATGAGTTAAACAATATTTTTCACTCTGTCATTGCTTCTTTGCTGTGTTGGAAGCTCAGCACGTTGGGGCATATGAATGTTTTATATATGCATATATATCTCCTCATCAACTTTTCCATCTGCGAAGCATATCCTAAGAGACTTCAGAACGGCCGCTCAAATAAAGTAACAGCAAAGCATTTGCTATCCTGTTTTGTGGTTGGGGAAATCAAGTTCCTATGAAGCAGAATGATTTGCTCAAGGTTGCTTTGAGAGCTCTGTATTCAGAATTATGTTTCCTAATTTCCTTGATTTTCATTAATACAGTTTCATTCTTTACTGTATTCTCGAGCTTCATGAGTTTCTACAGATAAAAACAAGTGACACAGGGTGGTCAGAGACAAGTCATTGATTCAACTGGGCTAAGAATAAAATGAGACTGTATCTGTTAAATAGACATCACAAACACGTGATTTCTTTCCTCTTGCGCCAGTGCAGCTTTAGGCTTGTTTTTAATCTTGCTTTGTCTCGGGCCAGCAGCACGGTTCCGGCAGGCCGTGTCACCCTGCGCCAGGGAGGATGGGTTTGCTGACCGAACCTGGCTGTTCCCCAGCTGGAGACCCAGCAGTGGCTGACGGGGCCAGCCAGCCCACCGGGTTCAGGGCGGCTCTATGGAGCCTGGACGGGTAAAACCTGCGCTACAAACTAACAAGCAGGATGTTGAATAACAGACATTGTGCAGTTACAGTGGTGCTGATGAATGTTGAGAACCAGCTCTTACATGATCTATACTTTAGCATGAAATTTAATTTTTTTAGTCCTTAGCGCAGAGCATGAATAGATACAATGATTTTTTTGCTGGCAATACCACCAGAATCTAAGTTGTGTTGCTGGCCAGGGTTAGGACACTGGCAGAGCCTGAGCAATTTGTCAGTAAAGCCCTTTCCAGGGTGGAAGCAGCGAAGATGGCGTGACAGCCTGGGCCACGCACGGCTCTTCAGCCTGGGCTTCCCCAGCTCTCTGGGGCAGGTGGCTGTACTGGTTTCGTGCACCTGATGCCTCTCCTAGCTGTGGCTTGGCCGAACAGCAAGCGCACCTCAAACTGTGCTGGGGAGTCTGCTGCTCGGGTGCAACACCTTCCAGAGCGATGTTGTGCGGGTGGCCTTTAGCAAATCTCTGGCGTAGCAAAGCGGTGGAGCGGTTGCTGTGTGCCCAACATTAAGCGAGTAGGCGAGTTCCTCTCGAACGCGCCGTGTAGCTACGGTGTCTCTGGGTGTGAGGGCAGGAGAGGTGTCAGGCCGGTGGGACCTCAGGGGAGGCTGCAGGTCAAGGCTTGTATTTCCGATCCACGCTGCATTGCACGTGGCACACGTTACAGCTGCGGACTGGAGCTTGGCTGCCAGCCTGTTGGTGACTTACTGCCCGAACTAAAGGCGAGTTATGTCTCTCGCTTCTGCTGGAAAGGTGGCTCTGTACAAGGCTTGCTGCTCTCCATCTGCAGCGGAGAGAAGCGTTGGGAACAAGCGTAGAGTAGAAACTACACGTGCAGCCTGTAGAGAAAGGAGGGGGACAAAGGTCCTTGTCAGCCTCACATAATCCTCATTTCAGTTACCCTCAAATTACAGACAGAGAGATAATATACTACATTTTCCTAGAGCATGAGAAAAGCAGATCTTACATCAACACAAATGCTCAATTTGTCATGTATCTTAGTGGGATATCCCCTTCATTGTAGCCTAGTCACTGAGCTGGTTCCAGCTGCTGAACCAGCACTTCATGAAATACCCTTTAAAAAAAAACCCCAAACCAAAAACCAAACTGCACGTTTCCATACATTCATATATCCACTATAATGTTTTTTAAATGGACCTCCAGGGCAGCAGCTTGGTGGGAAAACATCTGCTTTTGCACATGGACCCCTCTCATGGTGATAGCCACACAACGTATGGGGGAGGGGGGTAGAAGGTCCTTCTGATAATGAGGGAAGCTCTAAAGCCCAGCACAGACAAGCTGCTGGGTGGTTCAGGGGAATGACTCGTGTGTGTGTGTGTGTGTGTGAGTGTGTAAATCAAAGCATCCGTATAAGAGCTCATAGATTTTAAGGCCAGGAAGATTGTCCCCATTTCCAGCTGTGGATTGTGTCCCTTTGAGAGTTGCAAAAAGATGCAAAGTATAGAGGGCTGTGAATGATTATTAATAGCCTCATAAGGTGGTTTGTTTAAAAAAGCAAAACAAAACAAATAACCCTTACCAAATATTATGAAAAGAAAACAAGATAAAAATCAAAATCAATAAAGCTAAGTGGTTGCATACACATTTTCTTTCTTACTTGAGTGCTGATCATGAAATTTTACCCATTGTTTCAGCCTTCAGCGGGTTTTATGAAGACAGATGAGCCATGAAGCAAATCAAGCTTTCAGAAAGTTTGATAAACTCTGCCTTTTTTAATCACTCTGCATAGCTCTGGGTGTAAAATTTACACAGAATAGAGCTTGTAGGTTCAGAGACTAAGTAATCATTTTTCCTGAGTTGTAGAGCAAGCCCAAGAGAGCTGTTAGACGTCCTAAAATAAATAAATATTGAGCCCAAGGGAGAGATGAGTATGTAATTACCTGAGGTCTGGCTTTTGTGCCCTCTCAGAAAGTTAATTTAAACTTTGGATAGCTGAAAGCTCTCTGCAAGAGGCAGCACCAGAACATTGCTGCTGCCGGTGAGTTTGTTTGGTGTGGAATTTTTATCTGTCTGCTTTCTGACTAAAATCCATGCACATGAGGAAATCGCATGGTTTGGAAGGGAGGCATACATGGGATTTAACTAATAGTTGTGACCATGAATTACAGGAAAGAGAAAGCGAATAAAGGGCTGGTTCTGCACAGCCATCAACTCAGTGCTTGTTTCAGTTTGCAAAGCAATTTTTTTCTGTTTGTTTGGGTTTTTGCTTGGTTTTGTTTGGTGCTGATTTATAACATTATGCTTGGGAAAAGATGAACATGTGATAGCTGGGAAGAAATGGACTTCAAACATGTTCAGTTAAACAGAGGCGAGTCAATGGCATGATAGAGGTATTGAGTACAGAAACGAAAAGTACTTGTTAGATGAATTGTGTGGTCAGGCCTTGGGAGACTTGCTTGCCCTTGTTGCTCTGCACACTGTCTCATGCCATCATGAGCTAATGCTCTCTTCCCTTGGAAATCCTGTTTGCTTCCATGGGGTTGCCCTCATCCCAAATTCAGTAGCGCATAGGGAGGTCATGAAGCCCACTATATGTTTATTTTCAGTCTCTTTAAAAACAGATGTATTTGGCAGAGTACAAACTGATTCCTCATAATTCTTATGGAAGTCTTCTGACTGTAGAAGTCAGCCCAGAGCTGAAGATCTGAGTAGAGAATTGCAGTGTGGGATTTTCTTTCTCTTGCTGTTTGAAATCCCTCCACCTTCACTGTACCCAAGGATGGTCCTGGCATGCACAGGAGCCGGGTCATGTTCTTTGGTCGCTTCCTCCACTTCTGTTCAGCCTTCCAGTCTTTTTATACTTTGTCTACTTGAGGCAAATAATAGCTGTAGCTTTAGTCCAGTGTGGAGGAGGCGGCAATTTCTGTATATTGGACATGTAAATACTTCTGATCACTTTCCTAAACATTACAGCAAGATATGAGTAACTGGTGTCATGATTCATTACTGCTGGAGCTTTTGAAGCTATGCCCAGGTCTCGGAATCGCATAACCCAGCCGAGCGTGGCTGTAACAGAAACCGCTGCAGCTCACGAGCAATGTCCTTGGGGCAGGGAGCCACGTCTGTCCCGGGTACCTCTGGCATATGTGCAGTGCCGTTTGTGTTTATACTGGAGCTCCTAGATCTTAGGCCAGTAATGATGATGATGATAATAATAATAATAATAATAATAATAATAATAATAAAAAACCAAACCCAAATCCTTCTTGGTAGTACTCCATATGCTCCCAGCCCTATAGGAGGGGGGTTGCATACTGGACAAATAGCTGAGTGCTGTGCAGACAGAGCGAGCTGGGGTGGCTGGGAGGAAAAAAGAGGATTTCCCCCCAGGCCACTGGGTGGCTGGTGCTGGGGCTTGGAAAAACTGCAGGATTTCTTGTGATATTTCAGTGCCTGCCTAGAAGGTGGCAGTGGGTGAGCGTTGGATCATCTTTCAAACATAGCCTATACAGCAATGCATATGGAGCTCCACCAGGCTGATGCTTTTCTGTTCCTTGTGCTAATCCCATTTATCTTTTGGACAGCAGAACCTGGCAATCCGATGCCACCTTTAGAATCCCTGCATTCAGAAACGTTGCATGAGATTTGCCTATTATTTTTTTTTCTTTAAGCTGGGCAGGTTTGGAGATTTTCCAGAGGTGTTCTTGTAATTTTGGATGTGAACATTCTGTACCAACAAAAGAGAAAAGGTCAGTGAACCTGCATTTCTCTTTCAGCTACTGAAACAAGTGGCAACAGTCCAGTGCCTCCGCAATGTACTCAGAGGAGGACGTTATTTTTACCTTTCTGCATTTGCAGAATTGCCTTCCTTTTTGGAGGAGGTAGCTAAGTCATTGTAAGCAAGGAGCTCAGATCCAAACCGTACTTCTTGTAACTGTGCCCTGTGCTGTCTTTGGGCAATTTTTGGGTTATTGCTCATGAGGTTTGTTTCTTTTAGTGCCTTGCATTGCTAATGGAACTGCATTAGCACAAACTACAGTGGTTTTTATCTTAGGCTTGAACACATCCTAAATCACAGAAAGATACCAAGAAAAAACTTGGTAGAACCCCTATATCTCAACAGGACAACACAACAAAACTGTGTGAGACTGCTTATTTTGCATTTTTATAATGCAAGAAATCATCTGAAGTTGCTGTGACTGGAAGACAAAACCAGAAGAGATGTTTGTGCTGTGAAAATACTTCTGCTGCACCTATCTGGTACAGCTATTAACTGTTGCATTGAAGACCTATCTGTAAAACTCGGAGGAATAGCTCCACAAATGCAAGTGGTTCCACGCTGCGTCCCCCTAGTTGCAGTCATGTAGCTCGGAGTGGGATTTGGGCACCTAACTTCCAAAGACACCTAAGAAAAGCCTGGTCTTAGATCATTAGTGATCGAAGTAGCAATTTTACTCTGTATGTGTGCCTTCAGGACTGAAGAAGGTGAAGTGCCCGTGTTTTCCTGCACGGATGCTCCTGGCCCTGGTTGGTACGTGGCTGTTAGAATCTGGCCTGAATTTACAGATTTAAGGTATTAAGTCCTGCAGCCTCCTGACGCTTTTGGGCCTTTTTGCACACCTTCCCTTTTCCTCTAAGTAGGGAATTTGAAAGAGTTCTTAAAATGCTGTTAGACTTTGCTAGTGTCTCTTTCACCTGAAAAACAACACCTAATTAAATTCAGGTTGGCAATACCGAGTTGCATAAAGCCTTCCTTTTAAAATGCACTTCTTCCACAAGGCACTGAACTTTAAAGCACTGTACACAGACATAGATACAAAATATGAGAGGTTATAAGTCTAGACATAATCACTGTACCTAACCGTGTAGAAATAAGGGCAGCTCAAAATGTGTTCCTCCACTGTACGTACTGTTTATGACTGTTCCGTATTGTTTCTGCTTCAGTTAAAATGAAATCTCTCTAGGGAATAGCCAGTATCTTCTTCTGCGTTTCCACTGTAGAAAGCGCACCATTGTGGTCTATAAATAATAACTGTTTAGATAGTGTTTGCCTTTAACCTTTCCATTCCCCTTGCAAATAAATAACTGTACTGCTGTCTTTGCAATATTCTTTATACTAAGCATAGGGAGAAATAGTAGTATTCAGAGCAAGGTAAATTGCAGCATAAGGGTTTAATATATTTAGTGTGGAAGACCACTGCAGTCATTTCTGTCTCTGGTTTATAATGAAGGCAGACTAGATTTAAAACTAATGATTGATGGTTAATAGAAAACTATTGCAGAAATCCTGTGGTTAAAATATACAATTTGCATAGATCTCTCTGGCCACTTTCCAGATTTTCATTTTAGGAGGCACTGTTACTTCTCTATCATTTATTTTTCCTGGCATCCTTCATTAGAACGTAACAAGGTGCTTTGCAGCAAATATCCCCCATCGAGTTCATGACCAGTACAAAAGTACGCAGCAAATACCCGACTTCGGTTGCTGTTTGCTTTAGTTGTAGGGAACTAGTACTGATGATTGTGAGCCCTCAGAGCATGTCACCATTCATTGCTACCTTCTCCCTCATCCCATCTCATTTTTACCTAGAGCTAGCCATGGTCAGTGACAGTGAATTACTGGTATGCGGGGATCTACGCCTGACACGCCTGGGCTCCAGTTTCTGTTGCCCAGTGTGCTGTAGAGCAATACAGTAAATTGCCTTGCTGGTAAGGGAGAATCCACAAGTTCATGTTTCTTAAACTTTCAGGAGTTGTGTTTCTTCAGGACTTTCAGGAGTTGTTATCATCATCTTCGTTACCAACTAAAATGAAGTCACTCACCTGAAGATGGGAGGCCCTGAATTTGCACAGCGATTTCCCCCGCCATTCAGTAAGCTTTATGGGCTATTGCTTGTATGGTAAATACCAAATCTGTAAGGCCTTCATGTCAAATATCCAGGCTGAATCTGAGAGCAAATGGCTGACTGATGAGCTTGCATTTCCAGGCTTCTCCAGAGGGCTTGGGAATTGAAGAGGACTAGTAAGTGATACCTCTGCCCTTTCCACCTGAGCTTTGGAAATTTTTAGTGTTTAACCAAATGACGATACACCCTGTATGGGGAATACTTGAAATCCTGAGCAAGTATTAGCTCATTTCCTTTTGCAATAATGCTGGAGGTGGGTGGTCAAAATATGCTTCTGCATGGGGAATTTCTGCCTTATCAGAGAAGGTGAAACTGCAGGATGGTCCTGGCAGTCGGAGTGGGACTTTGGAAAGCTGATCTGGAGCTCATGGGACTTAATGCAGTTCCTGCAAAATGTCATACAATACACAGAGGTATTCGTGAGGCCAACTTCAGGTATTTTACACGAGACAACCTCTGTTTGGATGTTCTTGTTCTCCAGGTTCTGCTCTGTCTCCATCACTTATATAAGGAGATTAGCTTTCTAAAATTTGTCAGGGTAAATATTTATGCAAGTGATGGTACTGTATCTTCATCCTGTACTTGTTCTGTAATGCTTTCACTTTGACTTACTTTCTTACCCGTGAGAATAAGGAGTAACATGGAAATCTCTTTTCATTAGGTTCTCGTATATGTTGTGTGTAATGTGGCTTGCCCAGTAATTTAAATGCAAGTATACATTCGGTCTCGCAGGCATATTGGCTTTTGAAGTCCTGAAATTGCTGCATCTCTACCCACACAGAGCAATCTAACCCCCTTGGTTTCGAGAAGGTTCCTTGAAGTATTTATCCAGAGGCTCCATGTAGCAGCATATAAAAGGTTGCTGTTATTTACCTCTAGTCTGACCTCTGAAGACCCTTATTCCATCTCCCACAAAGAAACTTATTCACTGGGGTAAAGTATAGCTTCGGCATCCAGTCCCAAATTGCCCGAAACTGCACGGGGGGACTCCTTTTGCTGAGTGCTCTGTAGTGCCTTGAGCCACTAAACAGACTTGTATTGACTGACTGTCTTGCTCTAAAACATCTGCCCAAATAAACTCTTTCTTCACAACCAAGAGCAATCTCTCCTCACTGGTTGTATGTTACATCCACTAGCATTAATGGCAACTACACAAAGCAGTAGAGAGGGGTTTTACTTTGAATTCTTGGAACAAATGTTGGGAATTAGTGCTTGCAGCTCATAAATAAAATAGCTTTATTTTATATGCATCTCTATTCATTGGATCAGATGTCTAAAAATACATGTGAAAAAAGTATGTGGTGGCACATACTCAGTTTTCTGGGGGAAATTTCCATTAAGTTGAATAACTATGTCAAAATCACAGAAAAGAAACCAAGAGAGCTAAGAGGAGACAAGAGAGGTTTTTGAAGATGGTTGGAGGATTGATGTGGCTGACAGATTAGAGGGCTTTTCCAGGCAACAGAGGTAGGCAATGGGGGATGCTTTTTTATGAATAATGTTTAAATCATCTGAAGGGACAGCATAGAGAGTAGCAAGAGGTGAGCTGGGAGAATGAGAAACATGTTACACATTGAAAACAGTGACCCAGCTTCCACTGAGCATACGTCCAGAAGCTGATTTGTCAGCTACCACTGATGGCGGATCAGTGGAGGAGAAAACACTCTGCAAAACACATAATTCTGCTCTGATACTTACAACGTGTTTTTGCATTGCTGAAACCACTTGGTGCGGATGGAGGAGAGTTGGTGGCCTTTCAAAGGGTGCCTCTAGTGATCAGCTCCATTTAAGGGTAGTTTCACTGCTGGTAATTACCTGACAGTACACAGCTGTGATGGTAACAAATACAAAATAATATTAGAGATCAAGTTCAAAGTCTGGCAGGGACGATAAAGCAAACAACTGTTCTTTCTCTTCCAGTGCAGGAGTTGGGCAGCAGTGAATGAAAAAACCTAGGTGTCAGGCACAAAACAAGTGAGCTGTGGGTTGGTTGTTTTGGGGGGTTTTTTTCCCCCTTTTCTTTCCGTTACGTTTGGCTGACTCCCAGTTTCAAGTATCAAAATGCAGTTGCTGGTGCATGGGATGGTATTTTCTTGCTGCTATAAAACTTATAGTGAACTATTAAACTGCAGCAGCATTTCATCCCTGAGCTGCCTGCACCTCAGTGTTGGATGAAGTGACCCGGAAAGTGAGTGTGTATTTTATCTTGTTAAATTAATAAAACACCGACATGTTTTTTGAGAGTTGAAGTGCTACGTAAGTGCAAGATCTGATTATTTTGGGAGAGATGCTGTGAAAAGTGGTCCTGAGGGATACTAGCTCACCTGAGGCAAAGCGGACTTCTCAAGGGAAAAGAGTGTGAGCAGGAGACCTTGACCTTAGCACTGTGGGCAAAGGTCCCACTGTAAACCACCTGAAACCCGTGAACTGATGATTGCACTAAATGAAGTGCTAACTCTTGTTGATGCTGGTGCACAGCTGCTCTCTGCAGAAGACACTGGGATTTGATTTAGGTTCTTTCCCTTCTGAGCCTCTCTGCTCCATCCACTGCTTAGATGAGCTGGAGTGGCTGACAGGTAAGAGTGCAGTGTGTTCATTTGTCCTTGTGTAACTTTTCCTTTCCTCCCTTCCTGGTCCTTTGCAGCTGGATGTAGCATGTTGGTGAACTCCTGCCTTAGTAGACTTGATCAGCCTGCCTTCTGCCAGGTTTGCCTAGCTGGCTAGCTGTATTTGGGCTTGTGGTAGTCACTCTGTGCTTGTGTGTTAATGCAGCAGGGTGGCAGTTCTTCTCTGCTTTGCCTGAAATCAGGTTTTAGACTCTTTTTCTTCTCAATGGCGTCTTTAATCCAAAGAAACCCAGCACTGAAGCAAATAAGGCTTTCCTTTACGCAGAAGTTGTTTTGTTTTGAAAGCTGTCACATCACAGGCAGGAACAGAAGGGCACCAGTGGCTAGGAGAGAAGATAAAGATTTCTTGGCTCAGTGAGTTGTACCTAGGAGCTTTTTCAGAAAACGGCACTAATTTCCTTCTAACACCCAAAGCAGCATACCTTATGCTGACACATAGCTTGAAACGGAGGTTAATAGTACCCGATGTTGGCTTGTGCTGTTATTCATTGTTTGTATTACAGCAGCACTTGGTGGCCTTGTTCAAAGTGAGTGTCGCTGTGTGCGGTTCTGCCGGAGCAAGACGTGATCCAGGCCTTTCCTGCTGGGCAGGGGAGGTGGGCAAGGGACGGCAGGGGATACGGGAATGCCAAGATGTGACCTGCCCCAAGCCACAATGCCAGTCACTGGCAGGGATGGGAATAAAAATCAGTTCTCATGAAACTCAGCAGAAATAATATGTGGGTGATAGCAGTTTTGGCACTTCATCCTGGTGTAGTACGCTGGTTTATAAGGTGTCCGGTTCAATCCTCTTTAAAGGTTTGGTATCTTTAATCTCAGTATCTGTGAGTTTATGGGGAAAGCTGGAAATGGAACAGGAAAGTGGCAGTCTTTTGAATTTGTCCTGATCCCACAGGTTACAGTGAATCAGTGGTGGAAGCATATTGCATATCATGGTGCCATGCACAACTGATCAGCTCTGTCCTTCAAATGCTATTAACTTCAGCCTGGTTAATCTATATTCCTGTATGTTGAACACAAAGCAGTGCTGGCTGAGGGATTAGGGGAGAATTAGGTATTTGTTCTCTAATCCTGAATGTTTATAAATCAGTATTAATTACTTTAGGTGCTTTTGGAGAGTTTACATCCCAGGTTTTGTAATAATTTCACGATCCATCTGGCTAATAAAAATACTTCATTGCAAGAGAAGAAATAAAATCTGTTGCTGTGAAGTGTAAGCATGCAGACCTTTTGCTTAATGGGGTCTAATCGCTATTGTTATGGATTCTGTAAGTTAAAAATAATTGTGGGGCTAGCCACACCCACGTCACTGTCTGTAAACATGCTGCATGGATTCAGTCCAGTCTGGGGGAGAAGAAAGCTGAACCCAGGCCAGCGGGGACCCCTGTTTCTAGGAGTGAATTTGTGCCTTTAAGGCTTTTAAGGAGGTGTGTGTGGTTTTTTGGGGGGGTGGCATTTGGGAGGATGTGGGGTGGTTGGTTTGGGGGGGGGGTTTGTTGTGGTTTTGGGGCATTTTGAGTGATAAGGCACCAGGGCATCTGTGGGAAAGGAGCATCCTTGCTGGCGGTGGTGTTGCAGGCACTGTGCGGTAGTGCAGCAGTCCCCAGAAATGGTGTATGTGGGCAAACAAAGACAGACGTCTTCAAAGCATCATCTTTCCACTGATAAGGACAATGGTCTCAAAGCAAAGAAAAGGGGGCTTGGCTGGAGCAGGAAATCTTGCACTAAGCACCAGGAGGCCTATTGATTGCCCCAGATTCAGCATTTAATCCTTCCTTTAATCACAAATCAATTCCACTGTGCGTTTGAGATTTTTAAACTTTTCATCCGTATGCTCCAGGACAACAGTGTACCCTGTGCAGGGCTTTGGGGAGCTGCAGCCCACCAACACCCTGACACTGTGGTGCAACCAGCAAAAAAATATTTGGGGCAAGCACATCTATCGGGGCTTGCTATGTTTGTGTCTTCATCTTGGAAGGAAGGAGTCCTTTCTAACACTTTCTCCGTAAAGTCCTTAATCAACTTGGGATTTTGCTAGAAAGAGTATTTGTTTTTCTTTCCTTTGATCTGCATTTAGCTCACAGACTAGATGGGCTGACATGGGTTACACTCCTGCCTGCGTAACAGTCAATCTTCTGTATTAACTTCTTGCATTTAGTCCCAAAGCTCAGCTTTTGGGCCTGCTGAGAAACAACAGGACTGGAAAATATCATGAATACGTGCGAATGAACATGGCGTACCGCTGTGTTCCTACGTTTGATGCTGCCCTGGCTTTTCCTGGCGTTGCGATGCATCCATTTTCTGTGGCAGTGGTGTCACTGAGCCTGCAGAGCACGAGCTTGGGTACCCGTGTGCGTGTCCTGCTGGTTACACACCTGCCAGCAAAGCAGCTGTAATTCTTTGGGGTGCAGTGCTGCCCATAGCTGGCTTTTAGGATCCAGCTTCCAATGCATTGCTTAGCTAATGTTCGTTACCCGTTAAAATGGAAGGGTCTCAATTGTCGTGCATATATGTCACAGAAGTGCGTTATAATGGCTAAATGACAATCTCCACAGGAAGAGGAAAACTGATCTGAGAGAGAAAAATTTTGAAAGCTGTGGTGCACTGTTCCTAAACATATTTTGTCATAGCAATTAGGGGTATAAATCTGACTAGAACAGCATTATACAGAGAAAGAACTGAAGCTCAAGGCTCCTGAACTGGATTTTTTTTTTTTTTTTTTTTAATTTAACATAGCTACATTTTTCTCTTGAACTCATGGAGTTGCTCAGTGGGTCTGGTGGCCACGTCACCCCCCCAGCATCTTCCCGCTGCCGTGGAAGGGAGGGTGTCCTGCCCTGCTCGGAGGGGCATGCCAGCCCTCAGCATGTGCGGGTGGTTCTGCGCACCGGAGGTCACCGTGCTGCTTTTGGGCCTTAAACCTTAACTCAACCCTTGGGTGTCTGCCTACCTTTCATCGCTTTGTAGAACAAATGCTTTGTGTGATTCATTATACTGTCAGTCTCATTTGAAGCATCTTCCAGGCCCACTTTTATTTATTAGTTTCTCATGAATTGTTTTTAACCACTCTGTTCCGTGATGGTAAAATATATCTGCCTGTATGCAGAAGGTGGCAGGGGAGAAGGGGAATGCAATGACTAAGAAGGGGGGTTATTGCCATGGCTTTGACGATAGCACATTCCTTACAAGCGGGACAGCCGCTGCTGAGGTAGAGTTGCCCCGTTGTAGTAAAACTTCCCAAACCTTACAGTGCCTCATGCCACATCTATTTGGTGACATAATTTGTCACCTGCTTTTAATATCTTCCTCTAGTCTCCTACATCACAGTAGCAGGTGTGTTATTTACTGGGCAAATATTAGTGTTTCTATTAAAATTATGTTGGAGCGTAACATGTCAGTGGAAGGAGAGTTATAGATGGGGGGGGGGGGGGGGTTGCCCAGATCATTTATTTGGCTGGTGGCACAGGTGAAATTTGGATTGCTGTCCCTCTGTTATAAAGCTGATGGACCTTGTTCCCTAAGAATCAAATGTCTTGTTGGGACTGCAATATTGCTGTTGGTTTGCATCTTTTCTGGCTTATTTTTAAAGAAGATTATAATCTCTGCCTTGTGTCAGGCTATGGAATAGACTTTAAATGTCAGTCTTGACATCACTGAACACGTCCTGTTTTCTACTTTCCTGACAATTGTGTCTGTACTTGCCATATCACAGTGGCTGGCAGAAGGGACACCTAAACAGGGTACATCCAAGTTGGGGAGTGAGTTTGGGCATGGGGAACTTGTTCTGTGGTTGGCATGGGATTATTTTTTCCCTGTTTTGTTGGGTTTTTTTTATATCCAGCAAATACTTTTTACATACTGATGCTCCCTTTAGCTGTTGCTTACTCAAACCCTGAGCCCCTGAGAAGGTGATTCTTTCAATATCTAACCCCAAGCCAGTCAAGGTCAAGAGGAGTCTTGGTCTTGGCTGTAATAAGTTTGATACTGTCTAATCCTGAATGTTACTGCCTGCACAGCTCTCCTAAAAAGGGCAATTTTAAGAAATGCCAGATTGACCCTAAATATTCCCTTGTCTGTCAAGGCTTTCCATTTGTTAATAGTTTGTCCTTCTGTTCCTGAGCTGCCTCCAGTATTGCTCTGATATTGGAAAGCTTACTGGAGGAGAGGGTGGGCTTTGAGGGCAGGATATCCCTGACATAAAAATAAACACACAAAATGGAAAAAGAAACCATCTTTAGCAATTAACCAAAGAATGTGAAAGGTGACAAATAGTGGAAGGTATAAAAGCCTGATTTTCAGCTGCTAAATTAACTCTGCTGGCATGTGGTACTAGGAGAGAACCAATGTGATATATAAAAATAAAAACATTGACTATCTGAGCTGGAGAATTTGCTTCTGAAGCAGAAAGCCAAGGGTGCCAAATCCTGTTAAATTTTAATGAGATTTTAGCTACAACTCCTTGTGTGTCACTGCTTGAAAAACAACACTTGAGACCGATAACAGCAGAGAGCCGGTGAGTTAACACCTGCAACCCAGCATGTGGCTGTCGAAGCTGAAATATTGGCTGCTCTGGAAGGCGCTTTGGTCGGGAGTGGTGGGAAGCAATTCCTTTGGCCAAGCCATCAAAACCGCCGCGCAGTTGCTTTGCTGCCTCCGAGCTCCGTGAGCTTACGTGGCACGTGTGACCTGTCGCCAGGAGAAGGGGAGGACTGATGGAGTCGCTGTGCTTCCCCAGCTGCCCCTTTCTTCTAGCCCTCTCCTTCCCAGGCACCCTGCAGCAGAGTGGGAAGGAGGCATTGAACACTAGTTGTATGTGAACAGAAGAGCAAAGCTTTGAGGGTTTTTTTTTTAACTCCTGTAATCATAGCTTGGCCAATAGTTAGTATTTCAAGTTTTGCTCTTGTTTATGGGAGGTGGAGAGGTGCAATCATACCTTCTTTTCCTTTTTGGGCATGTTTTCTGAGCAGGATACTAGTTTTGCACTTCTTTTTCTGGTGGTTGCAATAACTGAAGCGTTCCTTCAGTCTTCAGGTGTAGAAAGTAGCATAATAACGACGTCATTGTTCCAGTGGATGAGATTTGTGAAAACACCTCTATTTTTGATAAGTTTTGCAAACGAGCCTTTGAGGGCTGAGAGGAAGGAGAAGGGGGATAAGAAAGCTGAACTATTTCAAAACATCACTTTAAAGGCTTTAAAGTACCAGTACTTATTAATTCCTTTGGCATGTATTAGAATAATATTAATCTGAAATGGTATTAGTGCAGATGTCATAAGTACTTCTACAGGCATTCAGCTGTAATTTAGCATCAATTAACTAGACCATTATTTAAAAGTGTTATTTTAATACATTAAATTTCCCAGTGTGTCCTCAGGCAGTTGCTAGAGCTGCTGTTAGATTCTCTTATCACTCTCCATTTTTCTTTCTAGCTGTCGTTCCTGTTCTCCTTTACTTGACAGCGTGTGCTTCACACAGCCACAGGATTCCTCAAGGGTGGCTGGCGGTGCGGTCTCACATTCTGCTTAACCTAATTTAGCTGTAGGAAGCTGCTGCGAGGGACAGTCCTGCCTCTCTCTGCACCCCCTCCCCATATTCTTTTTCCTCCCTTGTAGGATATCTAACATTTCCAGAGGTAGGGTTTTGAAAATTTGAGGGCGGCTTTTGGTGACCTTGAACATGTCCTCTGGGCCACGTAGCTGCCACGCAGCGCTGTGCTACAGGTTGCGTAGCCAGTGCCCGGAGACGTGGCATTTGCTCCTGTCCCCTCTCAGAGCCCTGCGGAGATGCTCCCTGGATGCCGGAGGCTCTGTAGCTGTGCTGGTGCCCTGCCGTCAGGGGCTGCGTGGCCTTGCCCGTTGCAGTGCTGCGACAACATGGCTGCGTGTTGGAGAGCTGGCAGGGGAACGCCAACTGCAAAACAGGCACAGTGATTGCTCATTTTACCTCCCTCTTCTTGGGGAGTGCCCTAAAACCAGCTTCTGCCTTCAAAGATTGACTCTTCTGATGTAGGTGTAAAATGCCCAGTACAGCAAAGCCCTCGCGCAGATTGTTCAGGGTTTCTGTGCTTTTCTATAGTACAAATTAATAATAAGGATCCGATACTGGAGAGTGGAACAACCTTTTTCCCCATATAACGTATAAGAGCCAGTCTGCGGTGAGTCACTGCTGTAGAGTAGTCCACTGTTTTGTGTGGAAGAGTTTGGCATGTGTTAGGTGTTTTCTTCTCAAGGAAAAATAGCTGCTGCCTCACTCCTTCCCCACAGCACAGTCATGGACATCTTGGCTGACATGCAGGGCCGCGGGGGCCGGGATACGCTGCAGAGGACAGAGCCCTGCGGTCGCCTGCACTGACATTCAGATTCGTTTTCGTGGGGCTCGTGACGCTTCCTCAGGAGCCTGCTGAAGGAGCTCCTGCTGTCCCCGGCAGCTCCCACCTAGGGTGCCGTGTTTCAGCTCACGTGCGACATGTCGAGACAAGCAAAATTCCCATTTGTAAAAAGCGCTGTTAACAAATGCTTTCTTTAACCTCTGCCTCCAGTCTGCTATTCCTGTTCACTCCCTCTGGAAGACAAATTTGTGTGTCCTCTACAAATGACCTTAAGGGTCTACATTAATGCCTCCAGAAGGCAGGGAAGTGACTGTATGGAAGCAGCAGCCTCTGGGTCTGGCTCTTTCCAGTGGGGACAGGCTCTGTCATGGACTTTTATGTTTTTTGGACTTTTTATGGTATCTTTTCTCCCAGCTTTACTGATCTTTGCAATCTTCTGTGCTTTTTCTGAGTGTGCCAGCCAATGACCATAGGCAGGGCTAGGTTGGCAGGGAAGGTAATACCTCCTCTTAAAACCAGCTACTAAGACAATATAGCTCCTAACTTTTTCCTTGGATATAAAGCGGGAGCTCCTCCTACACTTCAATTAACACCCTCAGTGTTACTACAGTTACTACCATAAGCGTTTTTTCTGCAGACCAACAGAGGCTTGAGTGTCAGCAGACTATACCAAATCGGCAAATTCAAAATTTGCAAAATGTATGGCAATCGCTACCAAAACCTCCTGATTTCAGTAGAACCATCAAAATCACTGAATTCAGACATGTCCTGTACTGCAGTATATTTTATGTTATACCAGGCGCTTTTGTGAGACTGGTGTGGATGTAAGCAAACTACTGAAGAACTGTGAAGTCACTTGTAGAGGATGGAAATACCCATTTACAAATGGGAGAACATTTTTCACCAAGCATCTACACCAACTTAGTCCTCTTAGTAATAAACCTCAAGGGAGAGCAATGAAACAATTTTTTAAATGAAAATGTGCAACTCCACTGAATCTCTGATTTTTAGTTGCAGTAAAGATGATGGACTTTCTGTCCCAGTAGGATTTTCCGCCCATGCTCCCCAGTTTCCTCGTTCATCCCAGATGCATGGATAGTAATTGTGGGTCTCCCTCTTCCTCCACCTGTTCCACAAGCACTTTTCTCATAACTAGATCAGAATAAGTAGTGTTCTTAATCTGTACTTAGCTTAAATTATAGCTTCAGTTTTAGACTTTAAGGAAGACCTGTGACCATGAAGTTCATAATTTTCCATCAGTCTGATAATGATACGTCTCCCTACAGTGTATTCCTTCATTTAGCTATTTTTCACTTAGTGCCAATGTTATGATATTTATATGCTGTATTTTTTCCTTTTTAAGCAGTCAGAATTCTTTAAAAGTGTTTTCCAAGCCGTCTTTTGCAAAGAGATGATTGGTGTTCTTGGGTTTTTTGTTCTCTTTGGGTTTTTTTCCTTCCCTGTCCTGTTCCCAGTGTAAGAACCTCAGTTCTGTTGGACATTGCTTAACCTCAGTGCTGTTCATCAGCCTAGGACTTTAATCTACCATCTGGCCTATGCGTTTGGCTGTGTTTTCCGCACAGTGATGTGGACCAAGATGCTTTAAAAACGATGGCCCTTTGTGTTGTTTTGCATGGATATCTAATCAGTCATTTAGTAATTAAACCCCTATGAGCAATGTAATGGCTTTTCTTTATGTTTTTCTCCTTGGCTTTCATACAGGCTTCTGTGATGTGTTTGCTGAAGTATTTTAGATTTCTTTTTGTAGACCAGCAATCAATGTCCCCTGTCAGTAATGTCATCCCTCCATCTCCCTGCCTCAGAGGTTCCTCCTGTTGGACTCTGGTAGCCAAACCGGGCTGACGTCGCACCTTGTGAAGATTTCATCACAGTGAGAACACAGTCATTACCTTCCACCTTTTGTCTTTGTGAACATCAGAGTTGCAAGTCCCAGCAAGTGAGGTCCCAGGGAGTGAGGTTTGGTTCAAGGTTCCCATAAAGCCAAATTGGCAAGTCCGGTTGTGTTTTTCCTTTGCAAATTGTATCAGGAGTCTTCTCTGACATCTAAACGGAGCAGTGACTGCTGTTTGCCTGTCTCCTTTTGACCCAGCGGCTTCTGCGCTTCTTGCTGGTGCCCGTAGGTGCTAAAGCAGTAGCTGTCAATACAACTCACGCTTTCTGAGAATAGAAAATTCGTATAGTGAAACACTGGGAGCTGACGTTAGAGCGGAGATCCCAAGTGACAGCCACTACCCTGACTGTAACCATTGGTTAGAGCTTTCGGAAATCCTGAAGCAGCTCAAGTGATCAAGAGGTCAAACCCTGGCATTTATGAGAGCAATGTGTGCGAGTAAATCAGTATATTGTATAAATATGTCAATACCTAAGGCATGGGGTGCAGAATTAAGGGATTTCCTAGTTTTATTGTTTGAAAGCAGAATTGATCTTTTGTCCAATTTTTGATACATGTAGTCAGTTGAGATTTTATTTATTTATTTTGACATTGGGCATATGCTACGCTGTAATGCTCCCTGGAGACTTTCGTCTGTCTCTCTTGTTCTGTTCAGGTTTTGATATTGCTGTCGCTGTGGTTCCTGAGTACCTTCCAACCACGTGTTAAGCAATATGACTAGCGTATGTCTCATTTAATTGCTCCAGTCCTTGGGGATGAAACTGGTTTGGATATATTTTGCTAGTTAAGCTTTTTTTTTTTAATTTCTCATTTTTAAGAGACTTTAAGACTCATTTTTAACTTCTTCTCTCAAAGTACCCCTGGAGACATATGTGCATCTATTACTTAGTGAGTAAATACGTGGTGGTTTCCCCAACTTGCCCTTGGGTCAGTGCCCGTGAATCGGCTGCTTCCTGCCAGCTGCCCGCAGGACACGCAGCCTCGAGGGAGCTGCGGGGATGGAGAGGTGCAGCACGGGTGTGCGGGGTGCTGGGGAGGAAAGCCTGGAGGCCTTTAGGCAAGGCTCTCACTCAAGGATTTGCTTGATGTCACTGAAGGAAGGAGAAGGGGATTTGATGAGAAACTGGCGTGTACGAGCAGGGAAGGATGACACTAACGATGATGCCCAGATGCAATGCAGTGATGGGGTGCCAATTTGTGCCTTGGTTATGATGCAAAGTTGTAAATGTTTTCTCCAGACTGTGTAGCTATGTAAACAGTCTGTAAGGTTTCTCTAGAGGCAGTTTAGCTCCAGTGTGTATGTGGTGCTTACTCACAGAGCTCCAGGAGCAGCATCAGGAAGATGCTGAATTTCAATCAGCCAGTGACTTTCCTTCTTGTTTGTAAACTATGTCAGGGTCATGATGTAAAGGCCCTGAAGATGACAGCTGAGGCTTAGTCACATAGAGGGGTCTGGATTTGCAGCATCTCTTTGTGGATGGCCACTAGATAGATACCTGCTGGAGTACTTCTCTGAGCGCATCGCTTACTGACACAGAATTTGGCTGGAAACTGAGCTGTGGGGTGGAGAAATGCTCTTTACTTGCTTTACAGAAGTTTTATAATTAAATAGTTAAGACTTTGCTCCTACTGTGTTTACACGGATTAAGTTATGTTTTGAAAATCTCAAATGACTTGCTGCTATTAGGTGGAAATCCCCTCCCTGCAGCTGTGACTTGTGCCTTTCTGTCTCCTTAAATGCATTGATACATCAGCTAAACAGACGCTACCTGCAGAGCTGTGCAGCCACAGGGAGCTCAGCCTTTTGGTCTCTCCCGGGGTCTGGGAGCCTTCCGCGGTGTAGGCACTGTAGTGGCTTCACGTTTAAGACAAAAGTTCCCCTCTGCACAGCCTAGAAATGCATTCAGAAACACTTGGCCTGAGAGCAGTTGATTAATAGCCTGTGTTCCTGGGAGACCAGCACTGACATAAAACCGTTGCAGACTCAGGAGGAGCCTGAGCATCTTCTCAGGGACTCCTGGTCCCAGCTTCCCGTGGTCCCCTCAGTGCCGTTAGCTGTGCGAAGGGGCACGTGCTGGCGCTCCAGCAGCTGTGCATGTCACATCGCGTCACTCAGGCACTATATCCGGGATTGCTTTCTTTCCGATCAATGTGTTTTAATGGCTCAAAACCTGACATCTTCTATTTGAGATATGCTTTGCTTTGCAATGTGTAAGCTGGAAATCAGTTCAGTTTAGCAATGTTGTCTATGAAAGAGGGGTTTTTTTTATTTTTTCAAAAGTTGTGATCAAGAGCACGTACTTTAACTAGTTTAATGATTTTTATTTTTTTTTCCCCTCCCTTTTGGTTCACATTTTTGATCTAGGTGATATCAAAAGAGATCAGCTCAGATTTAATTGGAATATGTTTTATTTTGAAGAGGTCATAAAGTGCTATTTCCTAACGTGGCAATACTGTTATTAGGCAAAACTCATGTTGCAGGTGCCTTGTAAGGAGGCCCTCCTCGTCGATGTAAAGAGCAGTCACTAGCAGTTGCTGGGGTTTACATAAAGTGGCAATATCCATGTGCCTGGAGGCTGGCGGAGCGCAAGGCAGGAGACCAGTCCAGACTTATACGTGTGCCTAGCTATGTGACCGATAGCCTTGTCATAGCCGTGCTGTGGCTGGGATCGGAATGGGAAATTTTTGTGCACTGCTGCTATACGTGGATCCCAGCGCTGGTAACTCATGAGGTTTCATCACAAGCCTGATGACGGGGAACATTTGGCTGCCAAGAGCGGGGCTTTGTGAGAAGGTTGACTCCAATTAAAAGAAAAATAACCTCACACAGTAGAAAACATAACATCTTTGTGATAAAGAGATAAAAGATACAACGCAAAGCATTAAACTCTGGAAGGCACGTACAAAAATAATGTATAAACCATGCAATGCTCTTTTTCTTAGTAATTTCTTTAAACATTATGATTGGGGTGTTCTGGTTGTTTTCAGGGTCTCAAGGGGGGGGTGTGTTTTCTGAGGTGGTTTTTTTTTTAATTTCTTGGGATCAGCCTTTCTGAAATAGCCATCTCTGTAAAGACACATCTTGGTAGTCTCCACTGGACTCGTTCTCCTTCCAGAAAAACAACTGAGGAATGAACGGAGCGAGGCCAGGGTACAAGCTGATGGGTTCAGGTGCCCTTGGCCTTCCTCCTGTACCAGAGGTGGTTATGAAGTGCAGCACGTCAGTTGGTGATGCCGTAGCACCCGAGAGGTGACAGGCAGTGTGACGGGTGCGCTGTCCCTCCGAGCGGCAATGTGTCACCACAGCCATTGAGCTACGCAGGCATGAGGCCATCATCCTGCCTTAGCAGAAACCCATCCACCGGTGTGGCAGGCGGATGCTCCATGCTGTTTGTGCTCATCTCCGGGAGTCCTGCTTGATTCCTCTTCAAGACGTACTCTGAAACAGGGTGGTTTCGTGTCCTTCTGAAGAGTCAGCTAAAAACAGTCCCCTATGGCGTATCTTGCTGATTGTCCGTGTTTATTGAATAGAGAAATTGTCATTATATTCCTTTGGTTTTGATCACTGCAGTCAAGTGAGGATAATTCTAAAAAAAAAGAGCAGTGTTTAGCACTGCTGAACAAATAATGAGAGACTACTAGATGGGAATAATGGGTGGTAGGAGAGAAAGATTTTTGAAAAATCTTGGATTCAGATACTAAGTAAATTTAACAAATGCTATTTTTCAGAACTCTCTGACACAGCTTTAAAAAAAATCTTCATGCAGCATATGAAGTAAGCAAGAATTTCATATAAAAGCCCATACAGAAATTGAGTTGGACTTTGAGGTTATGTGCCTAGACGTGGCAGTCTCCCTTCGTTCAGACTTCCTTTTATTACTGTATGATCTTACCGCGAACACCGCTGAAGGGGGATCTGCCCACACAAAGCATATTGCAGCTTCAGGGCCGAAGGCAGTATCAGCATCCATCCGCTCTTACATCTGAATTCGTTTGGGGGGTGGGGGAATCCCTTCCCTTTCGGATACCAGATGTCAGTCTCCTACTCTCCCGCAGCTCCCAGAAGTGAACTCTGCCTGGCTCGTGCTGGAGTACAACGCGAAGGAAAGGTTCTCCCTGCAAGCACAGGATGATAAATAAACGTACAGACCTTAAACAAACTACCTTGAGCAATGTTAGCGCAGACCTCTGCTCACTGGGTAACAAATGGTGTATCAGGTTTCTCTGTCTCCTCTCATGTTTTACGCTCAATTACAACACCTTTGAAATAAGTGCCTTGGTCAAGAGCAGCAGACACTTCTGTCCTCAGCCAGAGTGTTCCTCCGGCTCTGAGGATGATTTGGCAGTGTATGCAGCGCGCGGATGGCTGAGGCCACTGTCATTGCTGGTGGGAAAGCTAAGGAGGGGAAAAAACTTTGGGGGGTTGGTAGTGTAGTGTTGGGGGCTGCCTAAGAGCCTGGAAATTGGGACGGGGGAGCACAGATTATCAGTGCTGAACAGAGATGCAATAGTGGCTTCTTCCAAGTGCTTAGCTTCTGATTGACAAACTGGGAACCACTGGCTTGTTTGATAATCTCATCTGTCCCCCAAAGACTGCTGCCTTTGGCAACCAGAGTAGTGATGGCCCCACTGGCACGTGCAGCTCAGAGCTTGCAGCAGAGCAGCGTGCTCATAATGGGTGCTAACCGTGCTAACCTCTAACATTTCAAACTAGTAACTTGTGACTTAAGGCGTTGCTGTCACGGCTTTGCTCAGAACATCATGCTACAAGCCCACAAGCTTAATTTTGGTTTTGACTGTTCATAAAGGGGTTGCTACAGCCTGTGTCTGGAATACAGCACGCACATGATCACTGCTGTTGTGGTTGTGGGGGGCAGGGGGGCTAGGGTCTCCTCGCTGGCTCTGCCACAGCCCCACCAGAGAGCTGGGGTCCTTGTGGCCCTGTTCGTGGTGCAGCTCTGGCACCGGTGAGGAGCCCGGAGCGGAGCTGCACTGAGGCACTGCCTGGTTCTGCATCACCTATTGAGCGTCAGGTTCGATCTGCACTCCCTTGTGCTTCCCCCCAAAGCCAGCTGTCATTGTGCCATCATTGTCCGGGTTTGTCGGGAAAATGTCCCCTCCTCTGGGGGAGGGGAGAGGCGGAAAAGGGGTTTTGTGCTCCTTTGTTGGATGGACTAATGCAGCCTGATGAAAGGAGCCACGTTCCCGCTGCCTGCAGTCAGGCTCCAGGAGTGCTGCCCAGCACGGGGTGCCAGGGCTTGCAACCCTTCTGTGCTTGCCCTCGGACAAACCCTGGCGTACCAGCGCTTTGGGAGATGTATTAACGCTCCACCATCTCTGCTATGATTTATAAGCTGTTTTATGGGCGCAAAATTGCAGATGGCTGCATGTTATAACTGCATCAGAGACAGTGAAGCGTTTTCTGGAATAGCCTTTGGCTGCAGGATTGGATGGGAAACCCTCAAAGCACTGTGGGTTTGTCCAGAGACACGGTTAAGCGTGTGGCAGACGGGCATCCTTCCCGAGCAGGCTTCTTGCGCAGGGACCTTGCTGGCCCCAGGCAGGCTCGCGCCTTCCTTCCCAAGGGGCAGGCTGCATCTTAGAAGGCAGACTGTCTGCCCTGCAAAATCAAAAGGAAAAGGCAGAATTTGTACCTGCAGGGTTTGGGTGTCAGGTTAGCTTCCCCCCCCCGCCTTGTAACAAATCATGCCCCGAAGTGGCGAGGTTCTGCGTCTGCCGGCCTAAAATTACCTTGTGATCTTAATGACTTAAAGTTCTAAAAATTAAATTCCAGCAGCAATTGATGTGGCAGATGTAGTTTCTTCAAATAAGGGAGAGATGATGAAAAGTAAAGAAGGATGAATAGATTATTGTTTTTATTAAAGGTATTATGGAGGAAGAAATTCTTCTCATGAACAGGCTTTCTTGTCTTATTCCCATCCTCTCAATAAATCATTGCCACGGTGTCAGTTAGTACTGTTTGGGGATCTTGCTCAGGAATGTTTTAGACTGGAAGAAAGAAATTCATATAACAAAACAAGCTGTCTCTCCGATCACCATAAGGGTTACTGTAGCTTAGAGAAAGTAAAATATTTACCATCTGATTCACATAATAGGTAAGATAAAGACAGAATGCTAAGGTGGGGAGAATAGCCTGAGGGCACAAGCCACTCCTACCAATGCCAGCCGGGATTAATGAACAGCTTTCGCTCCTGCTCGATTTTCTTTGCTTTGTACTTGAAAGTCTTTGCTGCAATAACTTTAGACTATAATTAGATTGACTGGAAAACTGAATTATCTGCAAAGAACTACTCAAATCACGAATGAGGTGCATGGGCTTTATTTGTCCACCCTAAGCGTGTGTCACCTTCGACAAGCAGCAAAATACTTCCAGCATTTAATCAAATAAAAGAAAGATGTGTTTTAGGAAGTTGGATATAAAGACACAGCAGTATTAATCTAGAAAAAAACGGAGTGTCGCGGCTTCTTCAGCATGACAGACTTAAATGAACGACTTTGATAAACGTTTTTGACTGGCAGCATGATTCAAAGAATAGTGTTTACCTACCTGAAGTTGCAGTGCTAGCTATTGGGATGAATGGATTTCATCGAACGCTGTTCTTTGTTCTTTGAACTTAATTAAGCAACAGAAAACCCAATTTCTAGGCTTGTAAGAACAGCAGTTTTGATGATCATCTTGGTTTCTTTTTAACACATGTATTTTTTTCATCTTGCCTTTGTATTTGATGTAATGCTTTCATAGTTTTAGTAAAGTGTGTGATAATGCTGTTAGACGAATGTGTAGGGTCTGAGCATCCCTGTCTCTGGTGCTGTCGTTAAAGGCATCTGATGTTGCTCAGCAGCTCAGGAAGATTGACCTGTAATGCGAGTGCTCTGGAAACTTTGCAGATGCCTCTAGACGCCGCACCATGGTGCTGAACTCCCGCGGGCTCCAGGGATAGAAATTGAGTTTGAGGTAACTGAACTAAATATCCAGAGCAGTCCATCTTGCAAAACCATGCTCCAAAACCATGCTCCCTAGGGAAGCTTTGCCTACAAGTAATCCAATTTTTGTTTGAAAAGCTTGAGATGGCTACAGAGCTGTAGTCTACCCTGGCTTTTCTCCAACAGCAAACAGGAGAGGGATCACCAACCTTTTAAGCCTACACTGCGTGTTCTCTCTCCCCTCTGCTAGCACCGCAACCGGTAGGAATGCGTGAGAATGGATTGACTGAAAAACCTCCGGGGTTTTCTGGGGTAAGTTGTCAAAGGGAAGCTGGAAAACAGGTTTAATCCATTGTTTTCCTGTGTGGTGGGGTAAGCTGGAGGCAGGTCCCGGTGCTGATCTTCTGCAGTGTCCGTCTGTGTGCAGCTCCCTGCCAGCAGTGCGGTGTAGTGCCAGCGCCGCTGCAGACATGGGCTAAGGTCTTGGACAAGATCTGGCAAATAAGGGCAGGAATTTTACAACTGAATAAAACGTGAAGTCTGTAAATTTAAGGGGGTTTGCGTTTTGAATTACAATGGAATAAATTTCCCTCTTAAAGGAGAAATTGTCTCACTTCTGACTTTCTCCAGTGTTTTACAAGGTTATGAAGGAAACTTCTGAGCGCGTTTTGGCACAGTCCACGTTCTGTGGTCTGTATTCAGAAGATCTTTTTTAATTTCCCTCTACAGTTAACTTTCTCTTGGGGCATCTCCCCTGGCTACCTTTTTTGTGTTAAGCCCCTAGGAAGTTGGCAGCATCCTTGAAACTTCAAATACAGTTGTAGCAAAGGCTCTTGTTGGGACATATGAGTGTGATCAGATGTGAAACAGAGTTTGACTGACTTCTCCTCTTGAGATCCACTTACCTTCAGTTTAAATGAGACAAGTTGTTCTCCAAAAAATCCTTTGAAGAGTTTCTTTTGCATGTTCAGATGAGGTACCTGCAGGAGGAAGAATGAGTTTGGTGGTTGGAAGCCCAAGGTTAGCAGACATGACATATGTCACTGATTTTTTTTTTGTTTTGTTTTTTTTTTTTAAATGAGGGTAGAATGCAGGATCAAAATTACCTCATGTGCTTTGCCTTTGAAGTTAATGCTTTTCTTTTTCTTTTTTTTTTGGCTGCCATCACAAGTGCCCTTTTAATGAACTAACCAGTGGGGATATTGGCACCCAGGTGCTACCCAGCCAAAGGCAGCACTAGCACTGTGTCGAAAATGAGGTCTGGGCAACCTGGATTACACGACCTATGGCTCCCTAACACAAACGTGCAACCTGGCCTTTGGGGGGAAAAAAAAAAAGAGAATAACAGGATCTGTAGGCATTGTCGCTGTCTGTACTGAAGAAGGCGACAATGCTGGTGTGTTTTGTAGCCCGGTAAGCACTGGCCGCTCCTGTTGTCCGAGGAGGAGCGGGGTACCAAGTGCAGTGTGAGTGCTTGGCTTGGGGGGCTGCACCACTAGCGAGGCAGGTATGAATAGCCCCATTCACTTCTGGCCTCTCACGGACGCGGCATTTCCTATTCTCTTTCAGTCCGAGTTCAAATATCAAAGGTCAGCATGAGTTCACGTTACAGCTTTACCACAGGAGTGTTATATGGTTATTGGAAAATAATAACAAATACAGGGGAATAAGGTTCTTTTTAATACCTGGCCTCCTTCAAGGAGGCATCAATTGTTCTCAGAATGCCTCTGGTGAGCCTACTGCAATAGTATTGGTCAGTATGCTCTTAGTCACCTTTATAAATCTTCTAGTCACTATGCTTGCTAAGCTTTCCCACAATGTTAGTTTTTAGGGTTTGCTTGATTTATTTTTTTTATTTTTGGTTTTTCCATCGTATTTGCACTGTCCCTCCTCTCTGTGGTAAAGCAGAAACAGTGAAACTCTCATACGACTCTGGCAATAAATTTTTAGTCTCTTATGAACTGCAGCAAAGTTGAAGGAATTAAAATAAATGTGGAGAGCAGACACCTGTTTTCTCAGGAGGCAGTAGTAATATGCTGCTCCTTCCCGTAAGTGCAGTGCCTTTGGGTGCCTGTGGAAATACTCAGCTATTATGCCTATTTAACATGCTTAGCATTAAAGGCTGATAGAGACGGCTCACCTCAATAGCCATAGGTTTCTGGTTTGCCTTCAGCCACGAAATCTGCTTCACTTAAAGACACGCCATTCCCCACCCAGCTGTGGTAGGAAATCTCAGTCCCCTGCTTAAACGCGAGCGTCGTTGTGTGGCTTCTTTTGAGAGCACACTGCAAGCGGGAGTAATTGCACGGAGGCGGAGAAGCGCTAAGCTCAAGTTGTAAGGTCCTTGTAGAGGAACAAGCTGAATGCTCCATCTTAGTACACCACCTCGCACGGTGGGACCTGACCCGTGGGGCTTCCTAACAACAATTAGTCACTTTAGAGACTTTGCCTTAAAGAAAGGAAATAGTGCAGGAGACTTCATGAAAAAAGAAAGGAATAAAAGTCAATGGGGGGGGGGAAACGCAAAGACCAAGAAGTGAAAGGGGGTCTGTGCACTAGGGGAGTGCAGGGGAGAACGGGAAAAGAAATGAAATGAAGAAGAGAAAATGAGAGCGGAATTAAAAGGAATAAAGAGAAGGGTAAAAGGCAGACGTAGGAAAGAAGAAAAAAATCTGAGCAGGAAAGTGTAAGAGTAAAACTAATAGAAAAGCAGAGGCATGGGCAGAAACCTTACTTCCACGGGTGCTGTGTGCCCTCTGCGTGATGCTGTACAAATAATGTGTATATTGAGGTCCTGCGGCCGGGCAAATCGTGGTTTCCTGCTGGAGTGCCCTGGGTGACCGTGGTGCCCGCGGGCAAGACCCGTGAGGCTGCCCCAGCAGATAACATGGTATGTCAGAGCAGAACAGCACGCAAACCAAATGTCCACGCCGTACACATTCTGAGGGCCTTTACCACAGCCTGTTTCTGGCCTGCGGAGAGAACACCTGCCAGCAACGGACACGTTTCTGGTGTGCTCCTGCACACGGCGCTCAGTTTCGTTCCAGCCGAAAGGAGTCCCCGTCCTGTGCTGTGTGAGTGCCGTAACCTTGTGAGCCGAGGTGCGGTGGGTGGGGATGATGGGGAGATGGTCTCTGAAGCACGCTTGCCTACACACTGCGGCTTTGGTGTAGACACACGCTGAAATACCCATTAGAGAGCTGCCATCTTCCTTAGCTCAGTTGGACTAAGCAACTAGAATTGAGCCTGCGGGTATTGGATTTCTTTTCATTTACATACCTCAGTCAATGTGGGACAGAGTTGCTTTGGTACTTAAATCACTGCAATAATGCAGGATAGGTGGGGGTTCTCCATTGCAGGATCAAGGAAGAGGTAAGTTTAGGGTCAGTGCTGAACACCGAGCACCGGATACGACCCAGTAATGTGTAGTGTCGCTGGTCTCTGCACTTGCCCACAGCCCCGTGATTTAGCGTGCAGATAGACGCTTGGAAGGTTCAAGTGTGGATTAGAACCTCTCGCGTTAGATCTGAAATATCAAGACCAAAAGCTAGCTCTCTCTAAGCTGGTGGACATTTAGCAGTTGCTTACGTGCATGCGCTATTGCAGGCTGCGTGAGCTTGTTCTCTCCAAAGGTCAGTCAAAACCAAAAGTAAAGAAAAAAATTGACTAATACTAGCTTAGTCAGATGAGGGAGCTTGGCCTAAAAGTGGTATCTAGGTCTCTGGAAAATTACTTAATATTTGTAATGTGGCAGCATATAAAGGTCCCAGCCACATATGCCTTATAAGATTTTTAATTCCCCCCCCCCCCGCCAAGTGAAGGGTGTTGGATTCTAGAGCGTAATTCTAGAGCTCTTGGACAAATAGTTTGGGAATGGATTTGTGTACAGCTACCCTCAAACATCTCCAGGCTCATTGCCCACTCCCCTGCTCTTTAATTTGACATAAGTTTATCTTAGGAAATAACTGTTTGAAAACAAACCAACAAATAACACTATTGTGTAAAAATTCTTTGGAAGGGAGGTTTGTTTTTGTTTCTGTGGGTGTGGAGCCAGGGATCAGAGACAATAATATTCCCTGTTATTTAAGATTCTTTGAGAATTGCCCCAGTTCAACTTGGTTTCTAATCCTTAAAGCTCACTGCTATTATTTTTACATGGGTTTTTTGCATAAGAAGCTAAGGGCCAAGATCGTGTGCTGTTGGGTTTGTCCTGGACTGCCAAATTCATTTCCTGTCCTGGTCATGACTTTTTTTTTTTTTTTTTTTTTTAAGCTTATTGCAAGTCAGGTCACACAGTGCTTTCTCACTTCTTTCTGATGGGCCTGAATAAATCTCTCGCAGACTGAGGTATAATGACTGCACCCAGCTCACTTACCACCTCTGCCTGACTAGCTCCGCAGTCACGCAGGACAGCAGATCTCCAGTGAGTGCTGGATATTTGCTTCCTGGGTTCCCAGTGTGCTGATGGTAGGAGCCAGCATTTAAAACTGCCCTCTCGAGCTTCGTGTCCCGTTTCCTCCCAAAGTGCCCTTCTCTCGAGCCTATTCACCGGGTGTGAGGTGTTTGCTCATCCAGTGCTGTGGGTCAGATTGGGCTGTTTATGCCAAGTACAGAACGGGGTGGGCGTGTGTGTGTATAGGAAAAGCACCTCCAAACTATGGATTTGCACTTCTGCGAGCCCCACTCTTCTCTTACAAATGCTCGCCTGCGTTTGTGGAATGGCATGGAGAACCGGGGTCATCTCCAAGCGAGGGGATGTAAAGCAGTGGAAAACCCACCTCACCTTGCACTAATTGGCCTTCACAGTGACTGACTTTATGGAGGGGTCAGGGAACAAACAGGCAAGGTGATTACATATTTCGTAGGCTTCAGAGACAAGAAAGACATCGTAAGACCTGCAGGCCATATTGATTTGGAGCATGACTGCACTATCTTTTTAGCTCTCTCCAGCCCAGTTCTAACTAGATGTCTATTAGCAGTACTTAGGGGACACGATTGTGTTAGAAAACACATCTCAGCACTACATTGCCCTGATACTCAGTCTAAATTTATTTCTGCTGATTGTTTTCATCATATTTTACTTCCTTATAAGACCTGCTATTCCTTCTGAGCTGTTCTTGCCTCTCCTGTGAGCCAGCCCAGTTTCCATCCGTGGGGTCTCACGCCAGGCTGTCGCCTGCGTTTTATCGATCGCTATTGCAGCACCAGTTTGGTGGGTTGTGACATTGGGGCTGGAAACCTAACAAGAGGCTGCTCTGGTTAGGTGGCATTACAGGCACAAGATGCCACACGGAGCAGGGATGAGCTAGTGGAGATAAGCGGTACCGCTCTTGCTGCGTTTCCTCCTTTAATAAATAGTATAGGGGGCAGTTTGCTGACAGCTATTTTGTATTGTGCTGTATGATTAACTGCAAAACACTCTGCTGGCCTCTGTCCTCCATTTATACAGAGCAAAGCAAACTGCTAAGAGCACTCTTTGATTATAATAGTTTTGAAAATGAGTGTGTGAGGGAGTGCTACATCCCCTAACTGCTAGCTTTTAGGTACCACCACGTTTTTCTCATCAGACTCACTGGCAGGCACAGCTTTAGTCAGAGCTTTCCTGCCTTGACAGCTCTCTGCTCCATCCCTGAGAGAGGGAATATTCTTCGGCCATCAGCACAATTCCTCTGTCATGCTGAGGAGTGGCAAGCCCACAGCACAGCCGAAACTCTAGGAACTGAACTTAACTCCTGGCAAAATGCATCAAAAGGGAGGGAGATGTTTGTCCTGTTCTTTTCTGTGGATGTATAAATATATATATATATATATGCTCAAAATACCAATGTAAGGTACTCTCTTCCCCAGCTAAAAGCTGCCCCGTTCTGGTCTGACATAAAAGTAGTTCATTCCATCACTTGAATATAAAAGTTCTGCTTGTGTTCAGGAACTACAGTCTCTGGTTTGAATCAGAACCAGACTGCTGGTGACCAAAAGTTTTGCAGTCTAGCGGCTGTTCGTATGCATCCAATATGCGCTCTGAATTATCGACCCCGCTCCAGTTTCTAGCGGACAGCCTTCCACATCACAGCAGTACCGTCACTGGTAGCCTCAGATGGGAAGCCAGGGAATGGAGGAACCTGGAGACTTGGAGGCTTCCTGCCGTCAGAAGCAGTCCCTTTGGATCAAGGTTAAAGCAGAGCAGCATGTAGAGAGTTTTGATTTGACGCCGCCTATCACGTACGTGTCCCCGGTATTGGTAACTTTGCAGTTAATGTGCTGCCAGTACAGATTGAAGGGGAAGATATTTTTAAAAGAAGTGACTAACGTGTCAAATTTCACTATTCAAAAACCTTCCTTGTATTTCTAATATCATTCATCTCTCCTGCACTTTTCTCTAGCAGGGCTCGCGCCAGCCTTCGGTAACCTGAGTCACGTTCTCATCTCGAGGTCCTTCCTACGCCCCAGCCCCGGTTAGGGGAGATCCTGGTTTACGTTCCCCCTTTGGCTGGTCTCTTAGTGGTGGAGTATTTCATAGGCAAAAATGTGTTGTTTTGACTTTCTCTCCTGCTGTAAATTCCTCCATGCTTTTCCATGTTGTGGAGCCAGCTTTATTTTCCAAGCAAGCGTATCACAAATGGCCGTGCTGTGTGTAATTACAGTGCTGCAGTGTCTCCGGAGGAGTCGGGGCTCGGTGCTTCCAGCACTCCGTGCAGTAAGGAGTTGGGGACATAGGGACAATCTTTTAGTGCAGTGGGACTTAGTACAGAAAATATCCATGATGCCACACAGGCAGAGTGGAGGGAAAGCAGCCACTTCCATTTCACTTTTTCATTGTCAGCGAAACTAATTCCAGACCCCTGCTAGAGAAGTCTCAACCCTTTGTTCGTCCTTCTCTTTTATTTTTTTTTTTTTTTTAAGGAAATCTTAAGAAACGTGCAGGCACCCACACACATGCACAGAGTTAGATTTCAAGTCCTAACAGGAAATGTGTAATCTGCTTGAAGATTAAAGTGCCAAGTGCTTCTCTTAAGATTGGGAACCTGACACGGATGTGATTATGAATTAGAGATTGCTTTGTGGTATCAGTGGGGAAGAAAAATAAATGTGAAAATAGAAGGGTACAGACTTGTTGAGTTCTGCAACCATCTTCAAACAGATACGGGAAGCCTGGAGGTTTTGGATCTTAAGGGGATATGCAGAAGTAAAGCCAGTGTGTTACAAGAACACGTTTTTCACTTTTGCTAAGACTTTGTGATAGGAGAAAAATACCAATTTGGGATAAAACGTTACAGAGCAGATGTCTGAACACGTGTCCTCAACACTGAAGGTTAAAAGTGTACTAAGTAAGTTTTCAAAGAGAAATTCCTTACTGCTGCAGCTTGGTGGGAAAAATGAACCATCCCTACTCCCAAAGCAGGGCTAGCAAGAGAAGATAGCCACATCCTACCACAGGCAGACCTGCTGCTTTTTGAGGAACAGAGTGCAGTGCCTGCCAGATTATCCCAAGTTTACTTTTACTGCCAGAAGTTAAAAATAAACCTTGTCAAAAAGCACTCCAGCAGAGTGAAAGGTTTGTACCTGGCTTACAAAACTGGAAGCAATGAAGGAAAGTGGAGAGGCAGCGGATTAAGGTGCTCTCCCTGGTGACAGCTCTGCTCGTCACTCCTGGATGCTGATCCCTGCTCTGGACACTTGCCTGGCTGCCGGTACAGCTGTGTTCTGCCACTGAGCCTGCCTTTCCAGAGCGAGCAGCTCGCCGAGCTTACCAGAGCTCTTTCCTAACTATACCCTTTGTTTATGAAGTGTACAAATATCTTAGAAGTAACTCCTTTAACTTTTCTCCCTTCCTGTTACTCAGAATAGTGAAAAAACATGCTTGGCTTTACATTTCAGAAAGAATGAAGTAGTTGTAGACTTTCCTGTGACCAAAGCTAACTTTGGTCTGCAGAACCATTTCTGTGCTTTTCCATTTGTAGCTCTGCCTTGAGAGCTGGATTTCTTTGATGTATATCAATAATATCACAGAATTGCCAGGGTTGGAAGGAATCTCAGAGGTCATCTTGTCCAACCCCGCTGCTGAAGCAGGATCTCTGAGAGCAGGCTGCCCAGGACCACATACAGATGACTTTTGAGTATCTCCAAGGATGAAGACCCCACACCCTCTCTGGGCAACCTATGCCAGTGCTCAGTCACCTTCACAGTTAAAACAAGCGTTTCCTGATGTTCAGACAGCACCTCCTGTGTTTTGGTTTGTGCCCATTGCCTCGTCCTGTCCCTGGGCGCCACACTGAGAAGAGCCTGGCTCCATCTTCTTTGCACCCTCCCCTCAGGTATTTGTACGTGTTGATCACACACCCCCACACCCACCCCCCCCAAGCCTTCTCTCCTCCAGCAGCGATTGCCATAAGGCTGACACCATCCTCCTTCCTGGCATGGGAATGGACTTGGATGTGCTTATCTTCTTACTAGTATCTCGATGAACTGGACCAGAACCTAAAGTGATGCTTAATTCTGTTGTGTTGGAAAAGGGCTGGAAAAAAAGGGAAGAAAAGGGCCGGCAAAAAGGGAAGGAAAAGTCCTTCTTTGCTTTTAGGATGGATTCAGGTCTGGTCAAGGAAGCCTGGGGCTGAAAGGTGTGAGAGGAGCCTTGAGTACGGCGATGCTATGCCAGAGGCTTCTGCCACCCTTGCAGCCAGCTGAAGGGCGCTCTGGGTTTGAGCTCTTTCTTTTAACTAGGATGTGTTTAGGTTTGCAGAAGCCCTTTTCTGCTGAGCCACTTGCCCTCCTTGCAACACCTGCCTGTCTGCTCAGTGGCAGTCTGGGCCCGCGATTAATGTGGAAGCGTGCCTGACACGTGCGCGTGTGTGAGCGGGCACCGACAAGGTACACGCTGACCCTCCACACCCCGACTTATCGCGGCCTCTGGCATTTTATCTTACGACACGCGTATCGCGTGTGCGTTATCTTAATGGGATCCTGTTTCTCTGCAGCTCTGAAGTGCTGTCAGGCTGTTAGGTGTACAAAGGGGAACGAGCCAGCCGTGTTGGGCCTTGCAGCATGAACGTCGTCGATCAGAAGCAAGGGTTTTGTCCTGGCTGCTTTGCCGGCAAAGCAAAGCCATCCTGTTCCCTGGCCCTGAAGGTGTCTTTGAGAAAGATGTTTTGTTACCCAGCCGGGCATAAGCAGGAGAGAGGTGTTTTGTTATGAGTCCTGGTTACCCGGTCCTGCTGTATGGATTATATATGGTAGAGAGACTGATCTCTGCACGCTCCGGTGTGCGCTCACACGAGGGGGTTCTGGGACTGCCCGTGTTAAGAGGGTGAGAGCGGATAAAAGTCTGGGGGTGAGCTGTGAGGGTATGTGTTACTGCAGCGTTGCAGTAATGCAGAGACACTTACTTGGAGAGTTTCTGCATTTGAACTTACTTTAGAAAATTATTTCTAACTAGCTAAGAAGTTACAATATTGCTTGGGTTTTTTGTTTTCTCTGGGCTAAGTCCAAATACATGTGCAAGCCTCAGGATTTCTTCCTCTGAATTGACTGGCAGTGCTGCTGTGAGCTCTAAGGACAAACTGGCCACTAATTTTAGGAACTGAAAGAGTTTTAATTTTTAAAAAAAACAAAAACAAAAACCCAAAACCCACAAAAAAACCAACAACAAACAAAGGGAAGGTTGAAAGAATAAGGATATCTGTTTCTGAAAGAGCAAATGTACGGTGAAAGGCTGCAAGAGAGTTTCTCTTGGTTTCCCAAAAGAATTAAGATTGGCTGTAGATCTGCAAGGAAAGACTCATAGAAATAACATTTAAATAAAGAATTTGGTTCTCAGCCAGGGAAAGGCACTCAGGTTTTGGCACTGGTGCTTCTCATTTCGCAGTGACAGGCGGCATATTGTACCGTGGCTGTTAACAGCGGCAGGAAGCTAACTGTGTGAGCTGGAGCTGCGTGACGGGAGGCAGAGCCGCAGGGCTCCCTCGCACCCTTCCCCGCGGGTGGCTGGTTCGGCCGAGGGGAATTAGCCTTTGTGGTGGCACCGGGCTCCGTGTGGCAGTAATTTGCCTCCTTGTAATGACGAGGACAGCCACTAGATAAGTGCATATCCCTGAATTGCTCTTCTAGACCGGTTTTCCTACTGTGAAGTTCGCTTAGGGGCCTTCTTTCTCTCGGGACACCCATGCTGGCTTGCTTTATTTTGCACTTTTGCCTTCCCTCTTAGCCCCGTTGCGTTCCTGTCCACTTTCACCCAGCCTCCCCTGTAACCTGAAGCAATCCTGAGCAACACCAGGCAGAGGTGAGCTCCGGAGCGTGTTTGGTGTGGGTACGATCCATCCCAGCTTTGGTCTTTGGGGCCGTTCCTGGCCACCAAGTTTATACCAGCAGGGCTTGTGGCTTGCTGGATCACCCAGAGGAGAGCTCCTCCCTCTTCCCTTCGGCATCGCATCTGGGAAAAGCCAACTTTCTCACTTGCCAGAGAGAGGCTTTAAATTGATGACTGATGTGCGTGTTATTGCAGCGGCTCCCTTCTCCTGTTACGTTCCTCTATTTATCCTCATAAGGGCAGGATGAACCCAGTCGGCCCCAATAATAGAAATGTCAGAGGCTGCCGAGGATTTGCTGAGATAAATGCTTATTGGAATTTTAACATGGCAGGAAGCATCCATTTTGATAGTAATTTCCTTTGTGGAAGAACTTGCTTGATTTCTTCTTATTCAGGTATAATTTTGTGTCATCTAGGCTCCTTTTATATAAAAGAGTTTGAAATGTAGAATTTTTTAAAAATATATTAAAAAAAAAAACCTTACCAGTATTGCAACATGCCAGTATTAGTTTGCTGAAGCTGAGCTCCAAGGAAGTGCTGGAGCTGCTGTCACGTCTGGTTTTTTCTGTTTGTTTTTTTTTAGTTGCAAGAGTATTTATTTATTTTAAGCAACAGCGTAAATAATTACTGGGATTTTCAGAAAATATTTAAGGAAAACAAGAAATGTGTCACTCTTCAGGCCTTTCTACCTTGATTATGTGAGAAAACTATTGTATTAAAACAGTTTCTACTGCTGTAAGCTTGCAGCGTTTGTTCTGCCCTTAGATGCTCATTGCAAGAGCACCTGGTGGCAAAGGAGGTGGTTTCTGTCATTTTTTTTTCTTGTGGTTGGGGTTTTTTTTGTTGTTTTTTAAGAGACAGAATCTGTTTAGAAATATAAATCCTAATGTCGCAGCTCCCTTGCTGCCAAGTAAAGCCAACCTAGCAGTTGTTATTTTATCAGCTTACACGTTTGGAAAGAGAGGACACAAAGTTTTGATGGTAATTTGTGATGTTGGAGCAATTGGAGGAGCAGACAAGGAGACACATCATTTGCTAGGGCGGAAAAAAGCTGATAAGACGAAAGAAAACCGATCTCCCTAGGCTGGTATGTACTAGTAAGCTCGGCTGAAGGCCAAAGTCAGTATCAAAGTATCGCACTCCAGGACTGAGCCCGCGAGAGAGATTTTTAGGATAGCTCTATCAGTTTTCACTGAGTTATTTTTAGGGTCCTTCTAACCTCGACACAGAGAGGCTCAGGAGTTCCTTGTGCGGGTAAATGTGCCAGATGAGGCCAAAGACGCTCTGTCACTTTTCATCCTCATTTTGGTTTGACTTTGGGTTTTTTTTCTTGGTTGGGCTGCTTTGTGGGAACTGTAGTGAACAGGAACAGCCTCATTCCTTCATAGATGATGTCCAGGGAAATCCTGGATTATTATTTTTTTTATTCTTCTCTTTGTGATTTTTTTTAAGTATTTGGAAACAGCTGTGGAAACGATCACATTAAACAGTTGGGGTACAGACCCACAGCATCTGCTGTGTGATGCAGTGTGTGCAACCAGTTGTGAAGGTTTTGGGGAAACTTCCCAATCCTTGTGAGCACTAAAAAAAACCAGGATCACTTCTGAGTCTCTCTGATAGATGCTAAATCTCTTGCTGCTGCTCTGCTCTTACTGCATGGTTTCGCTCAAGGTCTGTGGTGTCCCTGATGAATAGGTAGTTGACGGTGGCAGCATCTTCGTATTCCTCTCTTCTCTTTGCAATGAATCCAGAGGAGCTGAGCAGCCATCCGTTTCCAGCGATCACAAGCATTTCAGTGTCATCCTTCTCCTTCCATCGAGATAACGGTCTCATTCCCCCGGGGATGATTCTTTGCTGACATGCCCACAGCGGCATTTCAGCCGCTGAGGGATGCAGGTCCTCCCCCAAGCTCGTGCTGGGCTGATGCGTCCTGACAACTGATGGCCGGTTCTGAAGTCACTGCCCTGTTCGCAGAGGTCGCTGCCTGCCTTGGCTTTGTCAGTGGAAGGAGAGCAAACCCTGAGGAGCTCGCTGCTGCTGTCTCAGCCTGCCGTGGGAGTGCTTGCCTCAAACCTCTGGGCTGTCATTGGCGTCCTCAGGGTCTCCATCGCTGTGGGCATGAACCTCGTCCCCGTTACCTTTTTCTGGATTGAGCCCACCGTGCCCACGGAGGGCATCTCAGCATTTGTGCCGCGGTCCTGCACGCTAAATGAGGCTAATTTGTTTTGCGCTTTGCCGCCTAGGGCAAATGCTCGCTTGGATGTGAAGGTTAAGTTGCATTACCAAAGGATTAATTTTTTTTCTTAGGCTTCCTGAGGAGACAGACTGATCATTTGGTGAGGATTTTTCTGCACATCTCTCCACACAAGCACACCTTAATCAAGGACTCACTTGAATGTAAGAAGTGCCTTCGTTAAGAGGCCTGGCATTTCAGAGATGCCCTTTGCTTAATTCCAGTTGTCTGCTTAATTAGACATTTGAGAGTGCCGTTAATTGATTGATGAACAATTAAAACAGCTCCAGCTTCTCTCCTGACTAAGATGCATTCAGCAACTAACCCTTCTTGTCTTCCCGTCTGGGAATTTGCTCTGCAGTTGGTTAGCTGTTACCTTGCCTGTTTTGGTCCGTAGCTCTAGAAACACAACGCAAACACATTAGAAGTCTCTCTAAATAAACACACATTAATGTTCGGAGCTTGCCGTGCACTCGCAGCTGCAGTTACACCCTGGGAAGAGAAAGCTGGAATGGGAAAAAGTAAAAGCTGCAGAAGCCAGGGTTTTTCTTCCCTAGGATCTTGCATTTGCAGTTCCACATTATATTTTATAATTAGACTGAGGGTCATGGGGTGTTGTGACAGTCATGCCAACTATAAATTGCCCTTTATCAAAACAGGAAAAAAAATAATCTGAGTGAGCATGTATTAATTAACTCTGGTTCAGGCTATCCATGACCGTCAGCCTCACCCCGATTTCTATTGCCGGGTATATTGTAATAACGCTTTTCGTTTAATATTTAGAATCCCCGAGGGATTTGGCAATTCGGAGACATTTAACAGATGGAGAGATGGCATTAAAGGGAACGTCTCAGAGGGGAACTCACACTAAGCGTGTGTAAAGCCTAGTCTCTGTCCTGCCTCGGGGGCGCCAGGGCCAGCACCGGCTGCAGCGGATGCCAGCGTGTGCGGGCAGGTTGTGGCTGGCTGCCCTGCGAGGAGCACGTGCAGAGGGATCTGGGTACCCCAGGCAAAACAAGGAAAAAAACCTCAATTAAAATTAAGATTAGATAACAGAGAGAACAGCTGCTCTGAAGTGTGCTCTTCACAACAGCCTCAGGGGCATTTATTCCTTCTTTCTCCCACGCAGCTTTGCACCAGAGCCCTTCGCTGTGAAACAAACCCAGTTGGAAGGCTCTTGGCGCTCTTCTGGAGAAAGCGGCGAGCTCCTTGCCAAGCTCTGAGGAACCTCTCTACTTCTTTGGGTCGTGTCTGCCCACGCTTGTAACAACGACCTGCAGCCGCCGTACCCCAGCCTGCAGAGGCGTGAGCTGGACGTGACCAACGTCTGCGGCGTGACGCTGGCGGGGCTCTTGCTTGAGCAACGAGGGATGCCCTCTCCTGCAGGAGCACACAGGGTGCTCGGCTGCGAGTGGTCAGGAGAAACGCATTACTCCTTTGTGCCTTATTTGTACCCAGCACCCCTTTGTGGTGTATCTTATTTCCAAGGCAAAACAGGCTTTTATCTGGTGGGCAGGAGACATGTGTACGTGATCCTTTGTTGCCCTTACTGTGCGCCGGCTGCAGGTTTGCTGAAGGTTTTGCTGTAATGATTTAAGGGCCAAGGAAAAGATGCCTTGCGTGCTCGTTACTGTGATGTGGAGGGGAGCAGTGGTGTGGGTGGGGATGGGCGATAAGAAGTCTTGGGCTAATATACCACAAATTCCTCAGGGGGCGAATGAGTCAGAGTGCAGGGCCAAGCGAGGTGCTGAGCACAGGGCTGGCAGAAACACGGGCACAGGGAGCAGATCCGTGTGCGCTCTGCTGCGGTGAGCAAATCACAGTGTCGCCAGGAGGCTTTTTGCTTAGGTGAGAAACCAGGGGATGCCAAGGTCCTGCCCTGCCCTTCGGCCCCTTTGCAGGAGGAGGGTGCCGCCATGGGGGGTGACAGAGACGAGACCCTCGGTGCCGGAGGGGAAGGTCTGCGTCCCTGGGTCTCGCTGGCAGCGTGGGCAGGCCTGTGTGTCCTGCCCGCAGCCTCTCTGCAGGAGGGTGTACGTGGACTTGTCGCAGCTTTTTGGGGGTGGCTGGAAACATTGGGTCAGCCTGGCCCCGTTCCTGCCTGACTGCCACCCCACGGGACTGCCAGATGTGCTGCCAGATGTGCTGTCTCTCCCTGTTCCCCAGGCGGCTAAGTTTCCAGTTTTCTTACAGATAGGCCATAAGGGTCTTTTTGCTAGGGATAAAAGTGTTTTTAAGAGGCGGGGACGTGCTGGCAGACATACGAGGGACAGGCTCGTGTCGGTTCCACATCAGCAGCTCGGACGCTGAAGAGCAGCAGACACAGCTGAAGGGTTGGGCTGGTGTTGGGAGAAAGGGGCAGGCTTCTCCTTAGCTCTGCGTGTTTTCATCACTGGGTTTCATATGAAAACAGTATTTGCAGAGTTTTCGACAAAGCCTTGCTTCTATAGCATTCAGACTGCCACAGCACGCCTCTGGCTCTGTTCCCCAGAAGATTAGAGGTCCTTCCGTCTTTGACAGTAGTGTGAACTATTTGTTCTCTTTTTTTTTTTTTTTTTTTTTTCTTTCCCAGCAGTGAAAACACAGTGAGCCACTGTTTGTGTTACTGCCTTTATCTCTGTTTTTGTGGAGATGCACTGTGCTTTCCTACTGCAACATACATCACGTGAAGCGGTTGTCGGTTTGGGAATAGCTGTCAGGTTTGGACAGGGCTTGTAAGTGGTTAGAAAACCATCACCTCTGCCTTATGCCATGACCCTAGGACTTCAGGGGGGTGTCCTTGTTCCCTAGAACATTCTAAGTTTCCTTTTAATCGCTTTCTTTTCTACAGGATGCTCATCAATGATTCCTAGCAATTTGTTAAACCTGCCTACACGATATTAAAAGGCAGAGTTGGTGATAGGACACTTAGTTAAAACATTAAGCAAGATCAGAATATGTTTTAATGAATTTCCTTGTTCTGCCAGGTGTGATTGACGTTACTTTTAAGTGGAAAATAAATACATCTGCCATCCTGGGGGGGGGGGAAATCACAAATATCACAATGTTCTTGTTGAAGAGAGGAAGAGTATGGTCTCCGTGACTGGTTGTAGGTTGTGATGTTGCAGTCTGAGCTTGTCTCTGTAGAAGGTAAAAAGAGCCATTGCATTTAGAGGTGTTAATTGAAAAGCACAACAGAAGATAGGAAAATAAAGCCCTCCACCTTTTCTAGCTACTGGGAGTTGCTGGGCACAGAGCACTACACGCATGCAGGCTTGGATCTCCGCTCCCGAATGCCTCCCTGGCTGCTTTGATTTCCCTCCTGGCAGTACCTAGGAGGTAAAGCTGTGATTCACCACAGGCTGTGGTTGCCTGCGTGCTGGGGAGTTATTCTGGGTGGGTAACATGTCCCTCCGTAAGGGAGGAAAAATAGGACGTGGGAGAAATCAGGTGGATGGGGAGCTGCCTGTTTGTCCATGAGATAAATTAAGTTCATGCCTGAAGTACTGCTCATTTTTAGGGCTGGTTAAATCATTCCCATTTCAGTGAAGTTTCCAAAAGTCCAGAGGTGGACTTGGAACCTGTAGTGAGCAATACTTTCCACTTTTTCCTGCCAGGTAAGTCCACCACAGGCACAGCCGCAGCATTGTTACCTGGATTTGTCAGACCACCTTCCAGGCTGGAGGTGTAATGGGTTGTGAGAGGACAGGAGTGACACAGACTGCAGCTGATGTAGTGCTGCGCTCTCCAAAAGGACTGATGGATATTTTTATTCTTCAAAATGGCCTATCAGAATTCCCTTCTCATAGTACTGATACTGTCATAAAATAGTTAAAGCAGATTTCAGCCTTGTATGAAGTCTTGAAGACCTTGATTTTTTTTAAGAGTTGGTTTCAGATATCTTCAGTATTGTTTTCCCAGAGGGGTGATTGAGCATCACCATCGCTTCTGGCATGAGCAGAGCAAGGCCAGTGTTTGGGAGCCAAGCAAAGTCAGATACTGAAAAGCCTGTTCCTATGTGACTTGTATCCTTCTTAGCACTGCACTGGAACAGCTTCCAGTAGTCTTGACATAAGGAATGTGTCTGTAGAGATCTTCAAACAGAAGAACCTAAACCCCTTGGTGTGACTCTGATTTTAGACTTTTGCACTCAAAAATATCCGTTTGTTTCTGCAGCTCCAAGAACCCTGAAGAGGGCTTCATTTAGGGAATTAACTTTGTGTTAACCACTGGAAATCTTTTGTTTGGCCTTTCTATGTGCACAATAATGTGTGCTGATGCTGGAGCCCCGTTACAGTGCCTGGATTTCCACAATCTCCTGAGATACAGAGGGCTTTCCATCGTGGCAAAACTGCCATGGGAATGAGCCTTCATGTGGCCCTTGGGTAGAGTCCCCCAAAACATGTTCAGAAATATGAATGGCATTAATGTTGAATTCCTGTTGTTGAAATAAATCTCCTCGCTTGGATGAACAGTGCTCGAACCAGTTTTGAAGGAACCTGAGTGCTTTCTCAGGGAGAAAGCTGCTCGTCTAAGTTCTGTGTAGTTTTGCAGGTCGGGTGCTTGGTGAGATACAGAGCAAGCAAACGTACGCGTGGTTGTTAGTAGCTTGCTTCCAGTGTGAGATTTTCCTTTTTTTTGCAAAAGGAATGGATGTTGATCTGATACCACCTTTCTCTGCCAACAGTCAATCTTCAGTTTCCTTCTAGTAAGATCACAAGTATCACAGTGGTATCATTTTGATCCAATTATATGGTGCTACTTTGTAAAGTTGTGGAAAGCTCAGTTATTGCCTTGATGCAAACTCAAGTTGCAGTGCTTGGAGCAGCAGCAGTAGTGCTAATAGAGTCAACAAGGGCAACTTTGGAACAGAGTTTTATTTATTTGGGTTTATAAAGTGGCTTATGCAAAAGTAAGGAGCAATTTTACAAAGCAGTTGTCATAGACTAAATACCAGATTCCCCAAACATCTGTTCCAAAAACCCTGTTAAATTCTCTTTCCATTCCACGGGGAAAGCTTGAGAAAGAAACAAGCAGACCTTTCAGTATAAGCTAAAGGAAATGAATTGCAGACCGAGGAGGAAGGGAGTTGAGGTTCCCAGGAACGCGTCCTCTCATTTTTGCTGTGGTGAGCTGTTAGCTGGAAAATTCCAGCTGCCACAGATACAAATGGACAGGAAACTACTCTATTAAGCACATGCATCTTCCAGAAGAAAATCATTTAGTTGATCTGTATGTAGATCGGGAATGTCGTATTTATTAAGACAGCCACCGGCCCTCACCCATGCTCCAAGTAAAGCCAAGGTGCCCAGTTGTGCATGCACGCGGATACTGGTGGAGAGGCTCTGAAAAGCTGTTTGGAGAGCTGACGCCAGGGCTTGGTCCCATCCGTCCCTCTGGTTTGTGTCAGCACGTGCCCTCTGCTTGCTGTGCAGCTGCACGCCTGAACCACCGGTCCTCGTTCAGCCTTTTAATGGGTGTACTTGTTCTGTCATTCCTTAATTTTCTGAGAACATAGCAGTAAAACCAACTATTATTTGAACTCAAATGGACATGCAGTATGTACAGTGCACACTGAGTGCAGGTCGGGTGGCGCAACCTGGCCAACTGCTGTAGAGAAATGGTGCATCTAAATTTTCTCTCCTTTTTTAACCCCTATGTCCTAGAGTGTTTTTTGACTTTAATAAACAAGATCAGTCTAGTAAACTGGTCCAGATAGTTCCTTTCTCCAGCTTCCAGCTTTTAATCATAGTCTGTTTTCACGTTAATAAAAGAGCAAGTTATATAAGTAATTTCACTAATATTAGCCCCAGGCCTCTCACTGCTGAGAGTTTTGTGGTACAGAGCTATTCTCTGAATCCCAAAGCTACGTGTAATTGTACGATGCACAATTCAGCTCACCATATGCGCTTTATATAATTGAGAAAATTTACTTAATTTTATCCACTATTAAAACACAGCTTTAAATGAGAAATGAAACCAATTAATACAATGGATGATTCCTCCTGACTCTAATAAACTCCGTGTTTTTGTTTTGTTGGTATCAAGCAGGGTTTATTTTATTATGGAACAATAAATACGGCTGAGCACCCAGCCATTTGTCAGTATAATAAAGGACAGACGTAATTACAAGGTGGAGCTGACTGACCAAATCACGTTAGAAAAACAAACAAACACGCATTCATATCTTCTTAGAGCTCTTTGGTAGGTGTCAAGTCACGCCCCACGTATTTCGACAGAAGGGATAGATCAGGTACTTCCAAAGCAGCCCGTGTGTGGCGGGAAGGAGCAGTGCAAGCGACGCCAGCTCTTGCTTTGCTCAGGTGCTGGGCAACGTGTGCGGGCTCATGAATCTGCTGCAGCCCTCCTAGAGCTGGCGCTTCGGTCGTTGTTACTGCACCAAGAGGGGCTCCTGCTCCTCAACGGCTGTAGGTTTGGCCGTGTAGAGGAGCTGTTGCTTCCCAAACAGTATTGGATCTGTCTTCATGTCCAGTGCTTACCTCCATAAGCATTTACATCATTCATAACTTTCTGGAATTGTTTTTTTACACCCAGTTATTTGTATGCTGCGGGATCTCCTCCTAGACTGTAGTACAACCATGTCAATGTCCCATCCAGTTCGATCACCACTTGAATCTCAAAGCACCTTCTCTATGGCAGGGAGACTTGTCTAGAGGAAAATAAATCTAGCTCTTCAAACACTCTCCCTTGCTTTTTGAACCGTCTTTGGAAAGCAGTCAGTATGCGATGTTGCCATTACCTGGTGGATCCCACAGACATCCCCAGGTGCCCATGGACAATACCTTGTATCTTGAATAGCTGATCAGATTGATATCTGACTGTGCCCAAAACAGTTTTTATGGTTGGGTAGAAGTTGACCTTGTCATGCGTGCGCTTGCACGTGAGTCACAATCTACTTTGCCAGCAATGAGCAGAACAATTTCTTGTAACCACCTTTATCTTCGAGTCTGGCCTGCTGTTCCCGTCGTCGGACTCCACAACGGATCCCTGGCAGCTCTGCCTCCCTGCCCACGCTGAGTGAGGTTGGTGGCCGGGGTGTGCCGAGGCCGGGCGCTGCTGGTGGCTCTCGCTTCTCGCTCGCTTTGTGGAGAACTCGGTGTGGGACAGCAGATGGGGAGAAGCTGCTTACGTTTCCCCAGATGGCAGATATTAGAACTCGGGGATATTGCAGAGCTGCGTTTCTGTTTGCTGACCAGAGCGTGGGCTGCGCTGTGAGTACTGAGCTTCCCCTTCCCTTGGGTTTGCGGACGGTCGTCAGGTCCCGGGCAGCGAGACCGAGCCCTGGGCGAGCCCGGTGCAGCGCAGCCGCCTCCACGTGCTGTGCTTCGTCCCAGTCCCTGACTGCTGGTTTTCAGGTTTCATGTGAATCTCCCCTTCCCTAGGCGGGGGAAATGCTCGCCCTCGTGTCAAACACTGCGCCTGTGGGTGGGGGAATGTCGGAGTGATGCGCACTTATTGTTCTTATTGCTTAATTAAACCATTTAATTAGGGTATCAATTAAAATACTTCTCACTGTTTATCTGCAGTGGCAAGGGGTGTCATTCCTGCTGGTTAGGGGGAACAATACGCAGTCGCTTTTCCTGTAACGGTAGGCAAATAAGTGTGGTTGATTATGGTCTGAAAAGTTTTTCCCAATAAATGAATTTCCTTCACTTCATTAGCTCTGACTGGCTGCCAAGGGGGCACTGTGATCCCTTCTCTCTGGAACAGGTTTTAATTTTGCGCTCACAGTCACAACAGGCAAATTTACCTCTAGGTTCGGAACTCGTGTAACAAGATAGTGGAAATAATATCTTTGGCTGAAATACATTCAAAACAGGTTCACTGTTAAAAAACCCTCAAGTAATTCAGAGCTTGTTATTAAGGCAGTAAGAAGCTTAAACAAGATTTCAAATCTATATCTGACCTTTAATTTACCTCAGCAAGGCAGAGCTGCATTAGCATCATGCATCTAAACAGAGATTTTGATTTCCAGAACGACGTGTGAGCCTTGATATCATTCTCCAATTTCACGAGCCGTGTTGTAGAAATGAGAAATGCTTTTTATTTTTCCAGTCTGCCTGTTTGTGGAGTAAATGTTAATGACACATTTCCCCCTCTTTTATGGGCTTTTACTTGGGAGTGTTAGATCTGATCCCTTGCTCCATGGCTGTACTCGCTTGGCATATAAATTAGGATTTATAACACAGTTTAACTCTTCCAAATGATTGTGGGGTCAGAGGTGACCACTGCTTTATGGTATGGTCTCAAGCACAAAATGTTGTGATGTTTTTGTCCTGGTAGGAGAGTTTATGATATGAGCTTCCTGTGGTAACGCAGTTTTTAGGAGGAAAATAATTCTGTGCATCCAGGCAGCTCTAAACAAGAAAAAGGGCTTTGCTGAGCAGTATGTACATGGCTGGCTTAAATCTTTGGTACCCCAGTGAGACCTTTAAAACGTGACATTTCGGGGGGGGGGCTGGGGGGCTGGTCACAGTGATGATGATGATGTGTGTGTGCTATGGAGAACATTGTCCATGCAGGGTGGCCAGTTCATTTGCTGTTCAGAAGCACTGGAGCAATCCTAGCAATGGGAGCTGCAATAAGGTGAAGAATAAGCTTTTTCTTCTTTATTCATCAAGGTAGCCTGATACTATTGCAGGCATAAAGCCTGCATAAATAGGTGGAGTATAGCTCAGTCTCACCCTTCTGGTGCGCAGATCCAGGAGCTCGTCAGAGCGGGGCTCCCTGCACTGGACTGCTTCTAAGGCAGAAAAAAAATAGGTTGTTTCTGCAGGTCTAAAGTGCATGGGACAAGGCATTACAGGTAGGCCTCACGTTATGGGATCCTTATGTCTCCTGACATCTTTGTGCAAGCCAGGAGAGCGAGTACGTTTCTTCTTCTTCTTCTTCTTCTCCAATTTTTCTGGTTTCTGTTGTAAAGTTGTGCTTCTGAAGCCAACTTGTGTCACAGTCACACGCAAAGAAAACATTTGCACTTTCTAACTTGCACATGTGTAATTGCTCTTTAACTCACATGCAGTTCTTTAGGTAGGGAGCCTCCAAAATAGTTTCTTGATGTAGCAGGAGATCTTTGCCAGAATGAGGGGACAGGGAGTGAATTTACTCTAATACATACTGGAAAAATCCTGCTACTGCGAAGGTAATGAATGCAGAGTCTTTGTGCCATTCTGAGTTGGGATTTCCAAAGCAAAGGCGTGAGTTACGTGCCTCGCGGCGCTGGTTAGCCAGACAGCTGACTCCTTTCAGTGCCTCTGAAAAGCCAAGCAATAATCTCCACACAGTACATTAACAGCTAAATATTTTGGGGCATATTTCAGTCCCATCCTTCTGCCATGGCCACCTTTCCCGGTCCTTTGACTTCTTTATTCCTCTGTCATCTCCTTCTGCTCTTGTTCCTCATCTGCTCTTACTTACCTGTGGGTTTATTCAGTTTTGTTTGTGACCCTCTAAAGTTGGAGGAATTGGAACAATTCTTGTCCCGATGATGGGCTTCAAACCACGCCTCTGACGGGAACCCCAGAGCAGGAGCGTTCAAAGGGAGCTTTCAGGACCGTAGTGCCCACCTGTCGTTGCTGGGAGGAGGACTGAGGCATCTCAATCAGCTTTTTGATGCTGAAATAACAGTGGAACAGTGCATGCCTTATGTTCCTAAATAAAAAGAAACTCTTGGTGATAGCTCACCCAAAAAGACGTTACGATGGCTTTTTCCAGAACGGAGTGGTACTGGCAAGAGTTTTGCAGAACAAATTTTGCTTTGTGTCTTACCTTACCTGCAGTGTTCGTGAAAGGCGAATGTTTCACTGGCTGGAAAAGTGGCTGCGGTAGCCCCGGTGGCAGGTCCCAGGGCCCCGGAGCACACGTGGGTGCCTGGGTACATGGGGAGCGGGTGCCTCACCAGGGCCGAGAGCGAAGGGCTGAGGAGGGGGCTCGGGGCAGTGCCCGCAGGTTCCCCAAAGCGGTGCCATCCAGGGCCCGCGCCAAGCCGTGAGGCGGCAGAGCCGGCTTAAATGCCATAAACAAGGAGGGCAATGTAACGCAGCTTGGTGCACATGCCAACGTGCTTATTTTGTTGAGCTGATTTGAGATTTTTTTTTTCTTTTTTTTTTCCTCCTGGCCGGGGACGAGGAAATTGATACAAGGAGCTAGAGGTGGCCTCTGCAGAGGGTTTATCATCAGAACTTAAGTGCAGCGATAAGAGTCCTGCTTCTGCCTTCATAACTCTTTGGTTTAATTTGCCATCCTTGTGGTTTCTCTGAGCTTTTGTTTAAGAACTCAGGAGGATGTGAATGTTTATGTAGCCAAGCATAGAGAGGTTTAAAAAATGACTTGCACAGAGAAAATCCCTTAAATATGAGGCGCAGCAAACCCCACAAGGATGATCAGTTTTTTATGATTACTGTGGCTTATTTGGGTCAATGAAGAATGTCTGCTTTTATTCAGAGAAACCATGACTGGGGCATAAAAAAAACATTGCAAGGACTGTTAAGGGATTTTTAAGTTCCTTATGATATGTGAGGAACACCCAGGAGGCTCTCAGAACTTTTTTTATTATTCTAAAGTTGTTTTATATTGTGCTTGGTCTTTATACGGAACACCAGAACTGTCAATGCTTCAAGCTCTAATTAAGTCGAAGGCAGTTACTGGGCTCAGCAGAGGGAAATAGTACTTTACAGGTGGTCACATTAAATGATCCAGTGGCCCCCTTCTGGTCATAAAAATGTAGGATTTTTTTCCCATTATCCTCAGATGTAAAATATGCACTGAGCTCTTTGTTAGCCTTTAAATCAAGCTACAGAAGGTGCTGAAAGCAAACCCATAGTTTTATACCAGATTATGAGAAGTATGAAGAGAATGAAAACAGGAAACAAAGCGTGTCTAAAATAAGCCAGCGTCCAGCACGGGGGAGCTAAATCAGTTTAATATATTGTGAGGCCTGAATATAATACAAAGCATAGTCAACTTTTTTACGCATTGCAGGGCCTTCTGCTTGCCGTATTGCCCTGACGTTCTGCATGATGCCCACAGGTAGGTCTGTACCAGGTGCCATGAGAGATCAGGAAACCTCCTCCACTGCTGGGATAGCTCATTACCTCAGTTGTTCAACTCTTGCATGGTGTCACCAGCAAAACACTCTCCATGCAGCAGTGTGTTACATGCCCAGGAGAGGGGGACTTGCCCTGCAGCTCACGGGACTTGCGACGGTGCCCAGGAGTCCATGCGCCAGCGAGCCACAGGCACCCCGTCCTAGAAACTGCCATCATGAGCATGTTCTGGTGGGGGCTGCAGCAAAGTGCTCAGAGGATTGAGGACTTTATCAGAAGCACTTCGAGCAGAAGGACTCCCTGTAGCACTTACTAGATACAATGAGTGCAGGGCTTCTTAGAGACAGTGGGAGTCACCCAGGGGTTGGGGCTGCTGCTGCACATTGAGGTTAGGAGTCGTATGGTGCATCCTACTCATTGGGTCCACCTGCGCTCCATAAGTAGTAGAGTGCTTTTGTTTATGGGGCTGGCAACATAGTGCCTTTTATGGGACATAGAGTCACATTAGGTTTAAAGATTAGTTACATTTTTGAGGAAATATTTGGTAAAGGCGAAGTGTATTTGTAATGGGGGGTGTGTGGAGGCTGTGGCTCTGTGAGGCTGAATGGCGAACAAAAGTGACAGAAGGAGAAGTCACCGGGGTAATTTAAACCAAATATGATTTAGCAACAGCAACAACAGAAAGATCTTAAAGTGCATACACCAGATTGTTGTTAGCTCCCAGCTATCGTAGGGACTGACCAGCTGTATCTCCCACCGCCCTGAACGGAGGCAGCGCTGTCCCCGGTCAGTCAGATTTCCTGGGGTTCTTTTCCCCCATGAGTCCTTTGAAAAGCTTGGCTTTTGATCTGTGCAGCTTATAGGCTGGGTAAGAAAATGTAATCCTCTTTTCTTATTACATCATTATTTTCTTGCAAGCTAGAAGGTATGTCCAGACATGTGTATAATGAGCCCGGCATGCTATTTTGCATGAATTGTGATGGCACCATCAGGTCGGCCACTTACCCCAGGGGGGCTTCAGTCTGTGGTGGCACAGGAGGGTTTCCTTCTGGACTTGCCCCCTATCATTTGTGGTATGGCTGGTATTTCTGCTTGTACTGAGAGGTCAAAGACTTTGCTACTTTAAAGTAGCCACTAAAATAATGTTGACTGCAACCCAGGGTATAAGCAGAATGAGACTCCAGCAGTGATTTGGTCTGCGGACAGTGGGGACAGGTCACAGATGTTTACAGCTGGATTGCTGTCTAGCTGTGACGGGTCCCTGGTGGTGTAGATGGCAGAAGGTTGGCCTCTTGCAATTGCTCTGATGGATAACAACTTTGCCTTCTCCTCCCCCTTCTCCATCCAGTAATAACCTCTCCACTCAAGAGACACTCAAAAAACTGAAAGGCATGTTTAATCTACTGTTTAAAACCCTTTGCAGGCATTAGGTCTGTCCCTGTGTTGGGGTGTTTTGGCAGAGAACTCCCTTTAAATTTAATGGCATTACCTTGAAGGCTCTGCACTGCCCCGATGAGAGACAGCACACAGATATTTCAGGCAGCTTTTAGAAATTGGGAGGGGAGATGGGAGGAGAAAATGCTGGGCAATTGTTTGATGTGCTGATCAAAAGATAAACTAGATTCATATTAAACCCCAAGGGTTTGTACGAGCTTGCTTATGTTTTATGCAAACCCTGCTGTACCAAAGGAAATAAAACACCGTTGCCTTTCAAGGCAGATGGGGTGCAAATGCTGAGCAATTTTTCCCTTTTTTATCCCACTACTTAACGTTGTTGTTTTACAATATCTCCTTACCTGTACCGCTTCATTTCTGATCATTAGGAATATGGATATGGTACTTGCTGTTCGTTCTACCGCTTTGAGTCAGGAACACAGGCTCTTTGGAGAGTTTAAGTTGGTGGAGCAGTGGGTCTCTGTGCTCATTTCCAACACACCAGGCTGGCTCGTGGCACCCTTTATACTGTGGACCGTGAGCTTTCCACCATCTCTCGCTAAGGCATGGTATATGCTTAGAAATACGGTATGCTGCTTAATAAAGAGAGCAGCCTTATACAATATCTGTGCTCTCTTGTTCTGAAATATGTTCAACACGAATGTACCCTAAGCTCTCCCTCCCAAAACTGAACAGCGCAAACAGAATTAGGTCAAGACCCGCGCAGTGGATTCCCCATCTCATTGTAACACCTGAAGTTTCCCCCAGTGTAAGAGGTGGTGGTACCGAGAGATGACTCTTTCTCTGAAGCCTCAGTGCTGCAATGAGCCATGAAAAATCCTTCCTTTTCCTACCCCGGGACTTCAGAGCCTGCTGGGCACGTGTGTTTGACTGGCACGAGCCTGGGTTTGCGTATCACCTCTGTAGATGCTGCAGCAGTGACGACAAATTTTCCTCATCGTTTCTCTTGCGCTGGCTGGGAAATGGAGCCGTTTATCTCTTGGCTTCTCATCAAAAGGCCAAAGGTGCACAGCAGGACGGCAAGGAGGCATTAATTTTATTCCCTAAAATGAAGGGAGGAATTCAAGAAGTGGACGCTGTCAGAGGCAAAGACAAAATCTCAAAATATAGCCAGGTATTTTCTCAAATTAAACACTTCCCAAATGTTCTAGGTCACCTAAAACACGCAGGAAAGCGTCTAAGAAACAGTTCGTCTCAGGTATGAACAAGCTCCAAAATACCTTAGAACAAAACCTGACAGTGCTGCTGGCAAACGTGAGGCCTCTTGTAAAGCAGGAGAGCATCGCTCTTCCAGCTCAAAGTACAGCATAGTCGTCCTGTTCTCTGGTCTGTAGAAGCAACCCTGGGAACAGGAGATAGACCTGAGCTGTGAGACTGAGCCTACCAGCAAGGGGTTTTTGTTTTGTTTTCTTCCGATCCTGCGGTTCTTGAGCAAGCAGAGCTTCCCCAAAGAGTCGGTAGGTGCCATATCTGGTGGCAGCATTGCGTGGATGAGCAAAGATGCTCGTTTAGCCTCAGCTGGACTAAAACCACCAGTGAACTCCGCACAGGGCCTAGAATGGCTTGAAGCGGTGACAGCTACTGTCCTGCCCAGGCTCAGATTAATGGCCTGAGAGTGAGATACTTCATCTCCCGTTCCCAGCCCCATGTTTGGCCCAGCAGTGTGTTTTGCAGCAGCAAAGACCATTTCAGTGGGCACGTTGGTGCTGGCTGCCCTTTGCTTACGTCTCGTTTGCTCTTTAATTAAGTGTTTAGCTGTGGAAATGAAACAAAGAAATAGCTTGGCTCGTGCCAGGAGAGCCATGTTGAATTTACAGGATGGTTTCTGTCTCAAGAGCTGGATTTCCAGCGAGTCTGCTCGTCTCGTGTTTCCAAATAGAAGGAGTCAGTGTTTTCCTTGGACAAAGGACAGTATCAGTCAGTTTCTGCTTTCAAACTTCTGGTTCTTTTTCTTATCATGAAGTAGTGTAAGATGGTTTTATGAAGGTGGCTATTGCCATAACTACTACGATCATTTTACTGGCTTGGCTGTATTCCTGGCCTTTTGTCTTTTGGTAGCTGGCTAGTGAAACAGTAAAAAAGCTATTTGTGGTTGAATTCACAAAATGGCAATAAGGTGAGGACACAAGCGGGGTTCTGAGGCACTGACTCATTTTTCATGATACCACGTTTCTGTCGTCTTCACTGAAGCCAGAATACCCTATGCTTGAGAATACCTCTGTGCTTGCCCTGGGTGTCGTACTCCTTCAGGATGAACGCACTGCCACCGTGGCATTGCAGGCTTTGCGTCCGTTAAAGCTGCCGTGGGTGGGATGGACACGAGGGGTTAAACACAGATTATGGTTTGTAATACAGTGCAGCAAAGGCTGGAGGCAGGAGACAGCCCTCCCCTGGGCTGTTAGTGCCATCTCCTCCTGGGCTCTGATGCTCTGGCGTACATGCAGAAGCGCATTCTTTGGTACAGCACTTCCCTTCCAAGCGTCTGAGTTTGTTGAGTGTGTTTAAAAGAAAACATTAGATGAATGAAAACTGATGAGAGGTGCAAGGGACTGTAACTGCTCAAGACCGTCAACTTTAAACTGGTTTGTGTTTTTTTAAATCTTTAAATTGCATTTTTTTTATCTTTTAAATTCTCACTGCCGTGGCAATCTGTGTACAGACGGTGATAATATGGAAATGCTGACATTCACAGAACCTTTTTCTATCACAAAACTTCTGTATAAAGATGAAGTTTTGAGATTCTGGAGCTGGATATACTGCATTTTCCTGGCCTGTGCAGATGGCCCTTCTTTCTGCACGCCTGTCAGTCACAGCACAAGGACTCACGAAGAACAGCCTGGTGGTGGAAGGGCAAATATGAGATGCAGGAGTTGGAGATGCAGTTTCTGGCTCTGTTGCAGACTTGCTGCGTAAACTTGAGCAAGGCAAGTTCCCCTTCTGCACAGGGCCTCCTTCGTCTGCCCTTTTCCTGTAACATCCAGTTAGGCTGTAAATTCTTTGGTATGTGGAAGGATCTTTTCCAGAGCTAAGCAAGCCCCGCTGTACATCCATAGAAGCATGCAGCCAGAACCCTTATTAGGTTGATGGCTGCTGGCAGTTGTGAAATAATTGCTAATGAGGAGTCAGCACTTCCCCATCTGCCTTCCCTCCCAGGATCTGCCCATAGATATCCTCAGAGCAAGTCTTGTGAGGGCCAGGCAGTAGCCCAGCTCCTTCCAAACCATCTCTCATCTTTCCCTTGTCTCTCCAATACATGCCCAGGTGCAAGGACATCATAAGCTCTTCCTCAGCAGTAGCATGGAGGAGACTTGCTCAGGGTTAGCCCTTGTGTGGAAGTCTGTGACAGCAAAAAATGATGCAGTCAGTCTCTTTGCATTTGAGCAGCCTCTACGCATACTCCCCTGCAATAAGGATAATTAATGGATGCTAGCTATTAGCAAATGAGGGCCAGTTGAACTGCTCTGGCTTACACCAGCCAATTCACCGTATCAGAACTACATCCATTAATAACAGCCTGTTGCTTTTGTTACTGTAATTGAAGGTTGGATTTGGGCCTCACATCCAACCCAACGCACCTGACTATCCCTGACTATCACTGTCATAGATAAGATTTTTTTTTTTTTTTTTAAATCTAGGTGTTCCTTGAAGCAAGTACAGGAATGAATTTTTAAAACAGCAGCAAATACACGCTGCTGATGGGGCCAGACCTCCCGTACCCAATGACTCTGTGCTGACTTTATCTCTCAGCCAAGACACACGCATGGTGCCCGCTAGGTCAGTCTGCTTATTCTCTAGAACAGGCAGGTAGAAGGTGCAAAGGAAAGAGTACTTGACAGGGAGTCAAGTCTTGTTTGAAGAACTTTGTGTTCTTCATGCCGGAGAAGGAGGGTACAGGATTTCCCAAAGGCAGGAAAACACCATAATCTTTCCTTTAGACCACAAATCTTGGCATTTCCCAACACAATATGTTCCGTTTCTATTTATGTTAACCAATAGTTTTGAAAAGTAAAAATCCACTTCTCAGACGTTGTTTTCCAAATGGTGAAGCGCACAGTGGTTTTGGTGAAGTATTTAATGGTCAGGAGTAATCAGAATTATCTATCAGCTGTTGTCCTCTTTCGGAGGGGTAAACGCAGAACACAAGACCCGCAGTTTAGCAGGGACGTGTGTCCTGTCCGAACTGAGATGAGATACTAAGATGTTGGTAGTTTGTAGTCCCTTAGAATGGCATTGGCTGCATTGGAAGAGGAATGATAAATTCACAAGGAAAAGCAGTGTAACAAGGATTCAGCTTTGCCATCGGTGTTTGTGGACTATGGGATAGTCACCAATGTCAAGCTGGGCTGTCAGGATTGCTGGTTGCAAAAAGCAGCAGGATGTGGTGCTCATACAGCTGAATTCAATTGGAAGCATTCAGCCTTGTATGTCCAAGCCTCTGCTACCAGACTGCCTGCTGCGTCTTCTCTGTTGTTGGGTTGTAATGGTGTTTGACAAGGATTTTTCCCTCTGGAAAACTTGGAAGAACTAGGCTTTCTTGCACATGCATGGAGATCATTTAGTGACACCAGTACTGGGACCCTGGTGGAGTTGAAACAGCATATGAGTAACAGCCCTTAAGTAACTGCCTAGATGCATTGCTGTTTTGCAGGGAACTCTTCTGTGATTTATTTTAAACAAAACCAATTTGTAAGTTGCGGTGCATTGAGACAGTTGATCCTGAAGACGAGTTCTGCTCTGAGAATTGCTTGTGCACAATACGTGCAGGTAGGCTGGATTAAGAGCCTGGCTTGCTGAAGTTACGGCCAAAACAAGCAAATGTTGCCGTTAACGCACGGCATGTGTTGAGCCCACTGCAGCTGTGAGAGTTGAGCTGCTTTTGTTGCTTTTTCTTGCATCTTCAGCAAAAGATTTACCTGGTTCCAGTCAGGAAATGGTGTAACTGCACTAAGCCTGCTGAATCTTTTGTTCAATAATTAGTATATACTGGAGGTACTGGGTAGGAGCAGCCCCCTAAACTGGCTCCTTGGATTCTCCAGATCCAGGCTGAATTTGCAAGGTGACCTGTTAGGGAAAGAATGTAACCGTCAGCTGCATGCATACATACACATATATACACATCTCCTCCCCTGAGCCCACTGCAGTAATACGGCTACAACAAGGGGACTCGGTGGGAAGGAGGTTTGGCCCCTCGTTGCTTTTAGCTGCTGCACACGTGAAGCAGAAATCACTGAAACGCAATAAGGCTGCAAATGGCAGCGCGTTACAGGGAAAACAGTTGGTCAGGAAGGCAAAGGTAGAGATGTATTCAGCACAGATAAACTCTGTTCAACGCTTGGAAATTGGAGAATGCAAATGGCAGCTGTCACGGTGCTGGGGGAGCGTTTGGGGACTGGGAATTGAGCAGGCAGGCTGTCTCCCTCCTTGCCACTTGAGTAGTTTGGATGAAGCATGAAGACACACAGGCCTAAGTCCACGGCGTGCCTTTTCAGCTGAATAGGGGCCACGAGATTGCGCTCGCTGTGGTCAGCAGGGGAGATGAGGAAGAGGCTGACAGCAGCAGGGGAGGAGGAGGAAGTGTTGGTTCTTGAACTTCTTTAGTTGCCATTGCAGTGAATGGAAAAAGGTGGTGTGAAAAGGTTCCTGGCGGGTACTTTCAGGCACGGCTGCGTGTGCTGCTCAAAGAGAGCTGCCAGGCTGATGGTCTGAGCAGAATTTAATCTCATAGAATCATAGAATGTCCTGAGTTGGAAGGGACCGATAAGGATCATCGAGTCCAGCTCCTGGCTCCACACAGGACCAGCTGAATCAGAGCATACGACTGAGAGCGTTATCCAGACGCTTCTTGAACTCAGTCAAGCTCAGTGCTGTGACCTCTTCCCTGGGGAGCCTGTTCCAGTGCCCGACCACCCTCTCAGTGAGGAACCTTTTCCTGATAGCCAACTTAAACCTCCCCATCACAGCTTCATGCTGTTCCCTCGGGTTCTGTCACTGGTCACCAGAGGGAGGAGATCAGCGCCTGCCCCTTCGTTCCCCCTCGTGAGGAAGCTGTAGGCCACGATGAGGTCTCCCCTCAGTCTCCTCTTCTCTAGGCTGAACAAACCAAGGGACTTCAGCCTCTCCTCATACGTCTTCCCCCCTAGACCCTTCACCATCTTTGTTGCCCTCCTTTGGACACTCTCCAATAGTTTTATGTCCTTTTTGTACTGTGGTGCCCAAAACTGCACACAGTACTCGAGGTGAGGCCGCACCAGCGCAGTGTAGAGTGGGACAGTCACTTCCCTAGACTGGCTAGCAGTGCCGTGCTTGATGCACCCCAGGACACAGTTGGCCTTCCTGGCAGCCCGGGCACACTGCTGATTCATGTTCAACTTGCTGTCAACCAAGACCCCCAAGTCCCTTTCAGCACGGCTGGTCTCCAGCATCTCATCGCCCAGCCTGTGTGTACAGCCAGGGTTGCCCCTTCCCAGGTGCAGAATCCGGCACTTGCCCTTGTTAAACCTCATGCGGTTGGTGGTTGCCCAGTGATCTCATCACTAACCTGGTGAAAAGCAGCACTGGGAAAAAGACGATGGGGGAGGCAATGTCTTTGGAAATCAGTGGCATGCTTGATCTGTAGCATCTGTTCTGGGCTGAATGCACAGGGTTGTGTCTAATCTTGCAAGTAAAGCAGTTCTAACTCTGTCCAGACCGTGAATGGGACATGGAAAATAAATTCCAGGTATTGTTGGTGCACGCCAAGGAGTCCTGGGGGGAGAAGTAGACCACAGAAATGAAGTGAGTCAAGAGATTGCATTTTGGGTGCTGTGGCTTCTGCAGAGAGGTGGTAGGAAAGGAAGCACATGGTGTAGTCTGAAGTGCCTTAGGTGGTTTAGACAGGGCTTTTCAGACACTTCTTTGCTCTTGCTCTTGGGTTGTGGAAGCTGCAAGTATATGAAAAGTCTACTTATTGACTTAAATGCTCTCTCTACGTGTAAAGTAAATTCCTTGCTTTATATACAGCCAAAGCAAAGAACTGATAAAAGCATTTAGATATGCAGTGCACTGTCACACACAAGAACCCTTGTCCAGTGGATATATGCTCTCAAGATAAACCTAGACAGCACATAGCAATCTATCCCTTCTGCATCCTATTGCACATTTTCTCAAAAGGTAATTTAGAAGGAACCTTGAATACCTTTTACCGCTAATGGTAGATGATATCTTAAAGTTATCCTGGGCTCAGGAAACAGCCTGCTACTGTAATGTCAAGAATACTGGTTTTATGACTGCTTAAATCAAGCCTGTTCTAGCTGGGAGTTGTTGTACTGCGCATGCACTATCTTTGCAACATGTTGTAATACCTACTGTAGCTTGTGATTGTCTGTTGTATATTAAAATACTAAACAATAGCATAGAATCAACATATCTGGACTTCACATCTTTCCCTCCCATGCCATTCACATTCAGTTAAGCCCTAACGAAAAATCCTAGAGCAGTATGTATGAGAAATGCTCCTTAAATCAGAAACCCCATTTCAGCTGAATTAAGGGGTCAAGTAGAAAATGTCAGAGTCAGGGATGCTTCACTGGAAGAGTGTTGCCCCCAATCCTCTTTGGTTACAACTCTGTGTGCTCATTTAGTGCACTTGCTCTGCCGTGAGAGCAGCACTCAGGTCGCTGAGGCCAAGCCCACAGATGCTCCTCAGCTCTGCGTGCAGCTAGTACCTGTGAGCAGTTAGGTACCAAAATGCACGGGTGGATTTTGGCCCGGACAGTAGAGGCCCAAAGTGCTGAGGGTTTTTTATACCCCAGGGAATAGGGAGAGCCTCATCTGGAGGTGAGCCAGTGTATAAAACTGAAAGCGTCGGGGAGCAGCACGCTCTCTGCCGGGGGAGTAGCAGCCGGGTTTGCAGCAGAGGACGCTTGCAGGTGGCTCTCTGGCTTCGCTGCAGGGCTGGCTCTGGGGCCGAGGAGGGTGGCAGGCTCAGCGGGAGCCAGCAGTGCTGTTCCTTCCGTGGCTGGGCTCTCCCTGCCCAGGCTAGTGTTGCTGCCATGGCTCTCCAAACACTGCCTGCTGGCTCCGCTGGACCAGGCGGCTCTCCACCCCCATCTCTTCCTCTTTTCCCCCTCGTGCGCCAGGGATAGCATGGCAGACAAAGAGGAGAGTGTCAGCCGTTCCTTGTCGGGGGAGATCAAACACAGCCTTGTTACTGGGAGGTGGCATGCCGCAACTCGCAGAGCGCCGGTTGCTTGCTCGTCTTCCACACGCTGTCAGCAGCCGTGCAGATAAGAGGACAGGGAGATGCACTGCAGAGACCTGGCAGTTGTTTGAGGAAAGTTTAAAGTTCGTCCAAATGACGCAGAAAAGCCACCGGGGCTTTGCAGCATCCACCCAGGGTGGAACGGGGAGCGGGAGGGAAGCACGCTTTTGGCTGGATGGATTTGGCTCCGCGTGGTAGGTGATGGCTTCCTTTGATCCTGCAGCTCGGCATTCTCTCCTCCTGAGCAACTGTGGCTGCTCGGCTCATCGCCATGTGATTTGGGCACAGCAGCATCGTTATAAACCTACTGCTGTCCTTAAAGACTCCACTTAGCTCCCTGGTGTTTTCAAAAAGGCTTTGCGTGATGATATTGCTCCCTTCTCAGAGCAACATCTGCCATTCTGAATCAGTACAAAACCAAAGCCCTGGCTCACCCTGGGAGCTGCGGCACCCCTGCAAGGCGGAGGTGTGCAGCTCCCAGCGCCGGCTCTGTCCCCTCTACACACGCCCCTCTCCGGGACGCAGACTCACGTCTGCAGGGATTTTGAAGAGGCAAAGCGGAGGCGCTTGCTGGGGAGGGCTGGGAGCTGGAGCCCCAGGTAAGCCGGCAGCTGCTGTGCTCTTTTCTGCTGCGCGCGGCTCTGGGTGTCACGGGCTCCTGTCGGCTGGCCAGCGTGTTTGAAGCAGACCTGTCAGAGGCTCCGTGATGGCCTGTCTCCCCCAGGATCACCTCCCTTTGTTTCGACCCCATGTGCGGCCTCTGGGCCTCCTGCCCGCAGCCCTGAGCAAGCACCTTCGCCCTGCTGCAAAGGGAGGAGACGACTGCTCAGGCGGGGGCTCCCCACGGGACAGAGGTGCTTCGCCTGCCCGTGCATCGCGTCACGAACTCGAGAGGCGACAGGGTGGGAACCTGAGTCTTGTCCTGCTGCAGGGCACACAGCTGGCATGAAGAGCGACTTAGATACTCAGCATTTTTTCCCCCCAGGTACCTCATTATTCTCAACAGAAAGAGAATTTTAGAAGAAATCCAGATGGATTTGTAATGTTGGAAGCATGGGGGAAAGGGTGCAGAAAGATGGCTGCTCCTGACTAGCACGTGCTCTCTGTTTTCATCATTTACTACCAGATTTTTATAGTCACTTCCATTGCCTTAACTTGTTTAGTTTGCTGCAGTAAGAGAGGCTCTGAATTTTGGAAGGCAAATTTCAGCACTTTTTGAAAACTGGGCCTCTTTAAGACGCCTGGAGTTAGTCACTCAAAATAACAAAAAAATCTTGAAAATATTAATCAGATTGTCTTAGTAACTCCACACCAATGGCCAGAGTGGACAGGAAGATACCCAGACTAAGGGCTTCCCTTGTGAGTCACCTACCCAGCCCTCAAGAGACGTATGTTTGAGGACTGCCACATTTCAGGGCCATTCAGCTGCTGGTTTGTAACTGCGTGGTGTCTGGAATCTGAACCACACAAGTTTTCACAGACCCAGCTTCAAAGTCTTGAGCGTGCTCTGGGAACGAGGGGGCAGCAGCTGCTGCTTCGCAGTGGGGCACGTCCTTCCCGCAGGAGATACAAGAAACTTTGGGCGAAGCGGAGAGGGGAAAAGGTGGGTCTCCCTGCAGCGTGTTCCCAGCCCGGGGCTCTGTGGTGGTGTGGCCCCGGCGTGTGAACGCAAGCAAAGGTCTGTCTGGGTCCAGCTCTCAGCTATTGATCCTGCTTTAGCAGACACCGAAACCAAATTTGCAGTGACTGGAAAACAGGAGGGATAAGTGCATGAGCTCAAAAGGCTGAGCTCTGGAGTTCGGCTTGCATTTGGTGTTAGTCAGGCCTTAAGGGAAAAAATATCAGTGACCGGTGGGAGATATAAATACCAGATACTGCTTAATTTACTGGCGCAGAGGTTCATGGTCTGGAAGCCGAACCAAAAGCAAAACAGTGGCTGCGCTGCTGGGAAAGACAAGGGTTATAAGCTCTTGTAAGGGCCTCCCACAATCTTGCTTTCATCAGTTAGGATAAAGCAAAAATACAGCCTAGCTGACAGCAACCCTTTACAGCACAGGAAACAAATAGTGATTGCAAGCAGGAATGACAGACAGCCCAGAATTGTGCTTTCCAGGTCTGAATAGAGCTGTTAAGCAGCATCTGAAGGGCTTGAGCAAAGGTGATTAAAAAGATGCTATCTCCCAACCCTAGCAGGCTAGAAAAGGTATTTTTTCGATGGCTAAATTGTGAAACAATTATGGCCTGGAGGGTAGTCAGGTTATTTCTTATCTTTCTGATGGCCTGCTGGCAAAATCTGTTTTCTTAAACGAGGTTTGTAATGTCTAATACTTCCAGGGAAAGATGGTATTGCGGCTCTTGCGTGTGTGGTAGCGAGGATCAAAATAAACATAGCAGGCATTGCTAAAACTGTATAGGCTTATAATTAATCACCTATTCCTTGGGAAAGTGATATTTTTACTCCACTTATGGAAAGACTTGTCGTGTGTTATGGCAGGAGCGCCGTGGATTGGGCCTGCTCCACATTCCCCGCGTCCCCTCTGCGGAGGCAGATTTGACGTTTGCATGTGAATTGCTGGACTTGTTTCTACTGGGTTCTCCAGCTGCTTCTCTGGTGGAAGGGGAGTTACTGCACGAGGCTGTGGCGATGTGCATGTGTTTGTGCAGAAGCGTGTTGTGCGTGGAGGGGTGGGCACGCTGATGCCCAGCGCAGTGGTAGATTGCTGCGAATGAGCTCTTTCGGGGGCATGGTAGGGGTTTTTCTGATCCTGGTCCTTAACCATCTCTTCCAGCCATTTTGCTGTGCATGTCCAAGATGGATAAGGTGCCAAAGTCCTTTACTGGCATAATTCGTCTCACCCGAGAATATGGTGGTCTGCAGTTTGGGTGCCAGCGGGCAGCAGTATGCTTCGGGGGCTTCCCTGAGCCTGCCTGGGGCTGAGGGTACGTAGCAGGGCTGAGCCTTAGGTCTCCAGCTCAAAGCAAGGTAAACAGTGCCTTTGCGTTGGTGATTTTGTGAAGATAAGCACAATTTATGTTTATAAACCACTTGTGTTGCACTGAGGCTTACAATCACCCTTTCAGTAAGGCCACTCTGTTAAATGTTTCTTTTTCTGAGATACCGAAGCTTTCTTACGAGAAGTTTATTTTCTGTTTAAAAGAAACACCACGGGGATGCTCATTCTGCCTTGCAGAGACAACAAATTCATGACAGTGTAGCTGATGGAATTTATTTCTTCCTACTAAGCAAGCAACCTCAGAGTTGCATTCGGGTAGTTGAAGTTGCTAGTGCGCCCTTGTCAAGCTCCTTATCTATGAGGCAAGGAAAAAGGAGAGATGATGGCAAAGAAGTTTGAATTGATGAAGTCAGAGGAAGAGATAGGAAGGAGGGACAGACTGCTGGGGAGACGCTGGCTGAATGGCGCAGATCGCCGCAATGCAGAAGTTTCCCAGCAGCTGACTAGGGGCAGGTCTCGGGGATGTAACTGGTTGGTGGTGAAGCTGCAAGGGACTGTGATCTTCTGGAGTGCTCTCCTCCGTAACCCATACCGCAGGATCACTATGCATTAATTCCTTCTTAAGGCAAAGCTTCCCCTTTGACATCGGATCGCAGCTCCACATGGCTGAGCAGGGAGAGGATTCCTGCTGGGAAGGGAGCCACGACCCACTGCCATGAGCAGACTGGGGGGCTGCTTAGAGGGAGCCAAGAAAGCGCGTGGAAAGGGGAGCCAAGGTTGGGTTCGGTGCGGCGTCTCACAGGTCGAATAGGCAAGTGCTCTTTGGACTTGGTCTTTCTACTCAACTGAGCATCCTGGCCTGGAACACTGGAGTTTAGGAAAAAATGTATCAGAATTTCTTTCCAGCTCTCCATTTAGTCAAATGAATATCTGAGCATAGTAGAGAGTTTTCCAGAGACAACAGATATCCATCCAAATTGGAATAGTGGTGTAGGGGGCTTTTGCAGGGGGTGAAGCATTTGCAGAAGAGGGAAGGAGTAGGATATTCCAAAATGACAACAGTCCTGAAAAGTACAGTACTGCGGCTGCATTGCAGGCTGCTCCGTGTGGCTTCTCTGAATACAAATCAGTAAGGAAAGGGGAATTTGCTACGAATTGAAGGAGATAATATGAATAAGGGACATGTTGAGAATTGCCCATGCTAGAGACTGATAAGGCTTTGAGATCATTTTCCTGTCCTGAAACTGTTTTACTATTTTTATTTTCACGCAAAACCTTGGTAGCTTTGAACTGCCTCAGGAGGTATACGCTAACTCGTTCTTGTGATCCTTGGATCCCTTTATTGAACTATCATATTTCAGGCTGGGGAAAAAAAACCAAACCCTAAAATCCATTTAGGAGTCCACATCTTTCGGCAGGCAAAAGCATCAAATCAGAATACTTTCGGGACGTGTGAAGGAAGCTCATCTTTACTAGTGTCTTTAATTACAGAGTCCAAAGCGTCATAGCTAGGAACTAGTTGACCGTTTGGCACGGAGTATATGAAGTCCACCTTGGAGGGGCTGTTGGTTCAGGCCTGTGGCGTCTATAAAGCATCTTACTTGCAACATGCTTCACTTGTGAAAAGCAGCACTTTGTTCAAGCTCCTGACATCAGGACAAATTGCTGTATAGTGGTTGTGATTAAAGTCATTGAGCAAAAGGCTTTGCCTATGTTTGGGCAAATCTCTCTCTGCTGTTCAGAGAAGAGTTGATGGATATGAAAGCTCTTCCCGATTTGGCTAACCTGCTGTTAAATACACGGGTGGGTTACAAGAGCTGAAAGCACTAGGGGTCCAGTCCCTCTGCCTTTGAAGTCAGCGGGAGTTTTGCCATCGACTTCAGCGGGAGCAGCTTCAGGCCTCAGGTGGGCAACGACCTGAAGTTACAGCAAGTGCTTTGCATCACATTGAAAAGGAGCCGGATTTCTAACAGCAGCTCCTCTGCAAAGAGATCTGATCCGTTCCCATTTGTTCCCCTTGTCAGATGCTGCTCAGAAGTCAGTAGCTCGGTGTCTCTGTTGGCTTAAGGCAACCGCTGATCAAAGTGCAGGTTTTGTTATTTGTGTACCCTAATAAATATCTTATAAAGGCAGATGCAGAACTCCGTAAGTGGAGGGAGGAGCTGGTTGTCGGTGGAAGGTCGTGCTGGGACAGAAGCAGAGATATTTCCTCCGTGTCCCTGGCAAGCCAGGTGATTGCCACGTGCTGCGAGGGAGGCGGGAACTTTGAGGAAATCAAAGGTTTTGGCTGGCAGTCCAGCATTGCTCACTTACCCAGCACTAATGCGGGGAAGGACAGGATCGGAGTGGGGGGAAAGGGTTTGAAGAAGAGTAAGAAGGAGATGGAGTGAGTGGACAATCTGTGTCAGTGAGAAGAGCTTGGGAAGGAACAGGAAGAGATGGCAGTCGAGCAGCTGGTCAGCCATGCGGTCGTCTTCCTGCAGTAATACAGTATGGTCCACAGCTGATGAGCTGTATGTGTGCGAGGACATGAAGAACTGTTGATTATAGGAGACCAGCGACGTACATTTTTTAAAATGTAGCAGAGATGTCTCATGGTCGAATTTCAGAGACAGGGACTGAAGGGCAGGTGGAAGACAGGGCTTATTAAAGGGTTAAGTGCCAAGGGAGGGAGGGCAATCTGGAGTGCTAAGGAAGCTGAGGAAGCAAGTCATACTCAGAAAGGAGGGAAGGGGGGGGTATTCCATAGTGGGGGAGAGGTATCCGCCGCTGTCTTCCTGCTCAAGCGAGGCCAAGTGATGGACATCGCAAATCCCGGAGGGGCTCTCAGCAGGAATGGAACGAACATACTCTGCTGAAGGTTGGAATTTGAACTGGATCAAAAATAGACAGTGTGTGAAGTGTATTAATTAAAGGGTTTTCAGCTGTCAGAAGGAATGAGGATGCAATTAAAGGTGCAGATCTTGTTGCATCCTCTTATTTCTAATGCTGGATAAGTATGCTTCACTGTCAGCCTCGCATCCTGATGAATGTGTTGTCCTGATTCCCAGATGAGCTGTGAGAACCTCGCCTACAATCTCTACCATTGCCTGACACCCCAGCCAGGGAGACGGACAGGTTATAACGTCTTGGGAAATGGAGGATGAAAAAGTCCTCTGAGACCATGTGGTCTCAGCGGATACAGCACATAAGAGTTGCTCAGTAGCGTCTCCTTGGAGCTGTTTGCCCAGCCTGTTTCTGTGCATCCCCAGTGACACCACCTGTTCCCCTGAGATTTCCACTTGGATTTTCTCCAGCGCAGGTTCACCGAGGCTCACCGTGACTGGCATTCAAGCTGTGTGAGCACATATGGTAGGAGAGGAGCAGTCCCTCAGCAGTACCCTGGGGAAGCCTGAAGGCTGGAACAAGACTTGCTTATAAACACCTAAACCGAGAGAATTGCACAGTTTACTTCGATGGGTGCTCAGAGGAGCAAATCCTCTCCAGTTTCCTACCCAAAGTAAAGGCCACATAGTTAACTGGTGGGAGGTAAACAACCTGCACACAGGTATGATTGCTCAGCAGGACACGGTCTTCTGCTCTGAGAGCCTTTGCTTCTCTGTGGGTACTTGGGTTTATATCCGTAGCTCAGAAATAAGCCAAGAGGTGGGCAGGGCCAGGGGAAAGATTACTGCAAGGCATTGCTGAAAAACATATTGATCTTGTGGTAGTCATAGTGTAATTTACTTACTGGTCAGACTGGTATTAATTTTTTCCTAAGATCTTGCAAAAAGAGAAGGTGCTATTGAATTGTGTTCGTGAGTTACGGTAATAGCGGCCAGACTGGTGAATGCATGGAGGTAGTATATCGCATCTTTAAGAGTGCCAAGAACATTTCCCGCTGGCTTACCTGAATCTGGAAGTGGAGTTGACTTGCAGACTTGATAAAACTGCTTTCTGAATCCTGGGGATGGTCCCTTCTTTCTTGCTAAGAAAGAAAAAATGTGGTGACAGTATTAGTGTGCTGCGATGCACAAACAGTGTGATTATTCAAGAGCAAAAGCATCTCTGTGAGCTCAGAGAACAGAGGGATCAGAAGGAGAGCTTGCCACTTTGACTGGGATCCTGGGTTTAGATCTAGTACAGTACCTGGCACCTGGTGTGTGAGATGCACTCTGAAGCACTACAGATACTCCAAGGTGGGAATAACATACCTACTCAGATACACAGTATCAGAACGAAATTCAGGTTTTAAAAGTTGCATCTTTTACTGACTGGCCCAGGCTATCTTTTAAGGTGGCTGCAGAAGACTGAACGCTTACATTCAGGGGAAAAGAGGTGAAGAAAAAAACCTCTGCAGTTTGCATTTAAACTGAATCTGCCACTTCTAAGCAACACTCAAATGAAAAAGACCCAATAACTAAAATGTCAAGAATGGACCTTTTTCAAGTTATAAATTCCTGAAATTGTAGAGCTTTTCCTTCACCCATCTTTATGCATTTAGCCGAGTGCTTAATGAATGGCAGTTTCTCTAAGATATTCCCTAATCGTAACCATACTCTATGGAGACCAGTTACAGCATCGTTATCATCTCTTACTCTATGAACATGTTATGCCAGGTTAATAATGGTTGCAGTGGGAAAGCGTGATCCAGCCCTCAGAAGCCAAGATCTTGCTAACATTCCTGTAAATGATTGAAGGTACATGAGTAATCTCACTGAGTTCATTTGTCTCTTAATTTCTAACTTTCACCTTGAAAAGCAGATTCAAGTAGTGTATCGAGGAATTCTGCTTCGTACTGTTTTTAAGATGTGGCAGGAGTTCAGATCCTCACTGCAACGTAAATGCTGTGGTTGCTACAATTTGTAGTAGAGGTAAATGCTTTCACTATAAAAGAAGAATTTTTCTTTTATGGTTTTCACAAATTGTAGTGATCAAGGTGGTGGTGTATCTGCTTTCCTTCCAATCAGAGGAGATGGTGGTGTTACTTCTCTGAAGAATGCATTGGGATTGCAGGGATCTTGGTGGCAGCTGCCCTCGGGAATGCTGCGTGGTACCTTGCAAGCACTCTCCTCTTTGTCACCTCTGCCAAGCTGTCCGAGGGGAAGCTCATTAGTGTTGGACTGAGGAGCTCCAAGGCAGGCATGAACGTTGCGAGGTGTTAGAAGCTCAGAGGTGGCCCAATTTCCCATACGCCAACATCAAGGTCCAGGAATACAGCATTTGAAGCATGGTGGCGTTACATGGTGGCATCTGTTTCACTAGAAAATCATATTGCCTGGATAAACTAGTCTGTTCTTTAAGAACCTGTGCACCAAAGGTCTTTCCGTGAACATGCAGACCATTCCCAGTGGTCCAGTTCCAGACTGAGGCTTGTAAGCCTTCAAGCTCACAGTTTTATACTGGGGTTTTTTTGAAGCTAGGTAACTGTTCCGCCACTCTGGGCTGGGACTGCCCTTGAAGCAATTGTCTTCTGAGTTGCGCTGCTTGTGGCATGCAGTGACAACCAGGCGTGGTGCCCAGAGACTGCTGTACCTTGCTAGCGTGTGGTCCGTCTGTGCAACAGTAGATCTCATTCATATCCAGGGATGCTGAATCTCTGGGATGCTGAATCTCTAGGATGCTTCAGCCAGACCTAGTTGGAAAAGAGCAAATGCATTCTTCTGATGTTCTTACGAACGCAAACAGCCGTCTGTTTCTCTTGAATAGTTGAAAATGTTGTGAAAAGCTCGATTTAATACTGTCTGCGATAAAATGTCCTATTGAGGTGTTTCTCCTGTCCCTTCCTCATGCTTCCTCTTCAGTGGTCCCAGCCATGCCCGTGTACCTGCTGAAATGGGAGCCCTAGCCGAAGAGTCGGGTAGGTGGGGAGGAAGCAGCGGGGTGAACGCAGGGCTTAGGGGTGAGTCCAGCAGAAAGTAATCTCTTACAATCCCTGGAAAATGTTATTTCAAAGAAGATGTAAAGAAATGTAAAGAAATCTAACAGCTCTATCCCTTGAAATGTAAACCCATCTTTGGCAGTAGATGAATATATAGGGTTCACTCTGAATGTAAAGGCCCCTTAATGCATAGCAATTAACACCATAGATAGTAATGCTTATGAATATATCCAAGGAAAAGTTGTGTTGTAATTGTTGTGGGACTTGCATCTTCAAATCCTGAAGAGTTCTACATTTGAAAATCCCTGTGGAATTGGTGTTTTTGGTCCCATTAACCACACAGAGACATGCACAGAAACCAAAGATCAAAGAGCACGCAGAAGTGTGTTTTGTTTCTTTTATGAGTACTGCTACAGCCTCAGAAGTAAGAGGGGAATTGGAAGGGAGGGGGGCAACTTTAAATGGTTTATAAAAATAATCCTTGCTCTAGAATTTCTATGCCAAATTTCATCACAGAATAATTCCTTGCAGCTGAGCTGCAAACCTCTATGAAAATAGGGGTTTACAGTGGAAACACTGACTAACTATAGCTATGCAGATCCATGAATAATGACACTTTAATTATGCCTTCTGATTTACCAGGACCTGGTTTCTGTATAGCTCGTGAGCTTTTGCTGGTTGCTGGTTTTGGGAGCAAGGGTTTTTTTTTTTTTTCTTGACTGTGGTTTGCTTTTGTTCGTATTATGTTGGCACATACTTTTTGAAAAGCTTTCCTCTGAAGGGAGCTGGGCAGACAGCTATGATTAAGTATGAAATGATTGGGTGAGCTGTTTGTCAAAGTTATAAATAGGATACCACACAAACCCAACACTAATCTCGCTGAAAGACAGATACTGGCAACATTTCTTAGTCATCTGTTCCTGACGCTCAGGGGAGAACAGCTACACTTCCATTAAGTTTTCAAACAGAAGTTGCCTAAAATAAATTTCTGTGGTAAAATTTTGGGCATATGCACTATGAGCCACGCCGAGATCTAGCAGGGCGTTGGAGTTTTAACTGTTCATCCCAGTTTAAACCTGGTCCTCTGGGACACCCCTCTGTGCGGGGGGGAAAGGTGATGGCTTGACTCTTGTGGAAACAGAAATCTGTTCATGAAACGGTTGTGATGGGACCAGACTGGTTCCCTCATGTCCTCATACCCCTGGATTAATTTTAAGGGTAGAAGAGGAGCTCCTTATGGATATCCATTGCATCTTTGGGTTTACAGGCAGCTTTCTGTAATTTACTTTCAGAAGATCAGGTGGAGGCATAAAAAGAAAAGCGATGGCAGAGGTTTCACCTACATGCTGGTGCAAGCAGAAGTGAAAGGCAGCATGTTGAATTCCTTCTGTCTCTCACGCAGTGGCCAGAGGCTTCTGCAGACTCCGGCCTTGATGCTGGTACTCATCCATCCAAGTTCTGCATCAGCTGCGTCAGATTTGTTGAACTGGAAGTCTGCAATTTCATGTTCCCACAAGATGACCCCCATACTTTCCATCTCCTTTCATGGTGGGTCAAATTGTAGGAAAGGGCCCCACAGTTCATCACTTTTGCTGCCGGCCAAAACATTCATGAGACAAATAAAGCAAAGCAATAGCTGAAGAAGAACCAAGCATTTCTGGGACTGACAAAAGCTTCAAGTTGCAAACTGAAAAAGCCCACAGCAATCAGGACTTGCCCCTCCAATCCTGCACCTTCCCACATCCCTGCCAACACGTACAGCAAAGAGTTTTAGAGGAGGTATAAAGCACTCCTGATTCATGGCACAAACCAACTCTGCATAAGTAAAGTCTCTTAAATTTTTACAAAGATCTAAAAAAGGATGATCTTGAATTTGTGGGGTTCAGACAATTCATTACATGCATCTTTTTAATTTTGAAAAGTGTATGTACATTTATGGAATTTAAGATTAATGAGTGTCATTAAACCAAGTTTCTTAAATTTTTAGGCATAGATGTTTTCATTTTGTGAACTCTCAGAATCAGATTCAGATCCAAGAACTTAGTTTATTTAATAACTATTTAAAGACAAGATTTTTTTGCAAACTCAGGAATCATTTTTATTCTTACCAGCAGAGAGAGTGGTCGGGGTTTTTTAGTTTGTTTATTTTCCCTTGGGAGCTTTTTATTGCTAGAAGGCAAGATCCCTTCTTGGACGCACACATCCTCCCTCAGGAAGGGAATGAGCCGTGCCGCAGTCCCCGGCGCTACCAGGAGTGTCTGTGGTTGTGATGAGCAGGAGGAGGCAACGTGCGGTCCTCGCTTGGGTGAGCTAGCAACCAGGAGTGTGGCTCTTCAGGGTGGGCAGCTGTGGCAGCCCACTGTTGTGCATCATCCCCAACCTCCTCCTCTGGTGTGGTACGTCCTGCTCATCACAGCATCCTGCGAGGGTGGCAGAGGGATAAGAAATCGGGGGTGCCTTGCAGGAGCCCAGTGTTGAGTGTGTGTCTGACACCCAGGAAGATGATTTTCATCGTCTTCACGCCAGCATCTACTGCTTGAGCAGCTTTGCTGGGGTTAGAAGGAAATGTTCTCTAAATGCTGCCTTCTCCATGAGAAGTGCACTCAGGTCTGTTCTTTGCAATGAAATGATTGGGACTGGCCACGAGCACTACCCATTCTTGAGCAATGATCTTACAGCCTTACTGAAACTTGGTCTCTTTATCCCAAAATAACCCAAAGTGCAGGATCACCACTTTCTTTGCAGTGCTTCACCAGGGGGAAGGGAGGAGCCTTTTGGTTTTGACCAAACCCTTCCTCACAGTCCTGTCATGGATTGTATGAATTATTGCCCCCAAACTTTTTTCTTTTTTTTTTTAAATGGAGAATAAACCAAAAGCCATCACCTCTTAAACCTCTTAGTGGGAACCACATCTTTAATCTTCAGTTTACTACTGAGATTCCTTTTCCGGTCTGATCCTTCTGGCAGCAAGCTGCCAGGACATGGGGAAGGGCTGACAGTTTCTCTAGTAGATATTTTTCTGAGAAGAAACGGAAAAAGATTCCTGCTTAATGAATCGCTTTGCCTCTTATGTAATAACACATTTGTGTTGTAATGAAGTTGCATCTGATAAGAGTGATAGGTTTCCAGCTTGATCTTATTTTAGATTGCAGCAAACTGAGGATAAAAAGACTCTTTTGTTCCAAGAAGAAGAAGGAAAAAAAAAGTAGCAAAACATCTGGTGAGAAGCTGATGTGCTCAGGACAACTCTGAAAGAGGTTGATAGTGATGGATTACGACACACAACTTCAATACATCCCCACAAGTGTTATGTGAAGAGACAAGATAATTCTTCCCTTGTCTAAGAATCTTTTTAAGATTTTCTGTTTTTCAGAGAAAGGGAGAGGAAAGAGTGTAACAGTGAACTTCCTGTGCATTTCTCCATGATCCTTGCAACTGGTCTACTCTGAACTAAAGGCTTCTTTCAAGATTGATTTATTTGGAGAGTGCTAATTATAGACCATGTCCTGGCTCCCCTTTGAAGCCTTTCATAATGGATCATCTCTCCTGGAGCAGAGAACTGCTCAGGAGCTCCCCAACGGTGGGTCCAGCACCCAGAAAAGGATCTGGGGAGCATTGGTTTTTGGTGTGTTCAGTCAGTTCTGCTAGGTAGAAGTCCTTCGTTTCTTGTGGTACGTGGGGATTTGGCCCTTATTCTTTCATTCCTCTCTCAAACCGCTGAAAAAGATATTTTGTACTGCAAATTAGAAAGCATGTCCTACTTTGTCCTTAAACACAGGCTTGGATTGTTGCACCCTATGCTGAATCCTGCTGTGTGCGCGCAGCTTGGAGTTGGAGGCAGAGTCGTGCCTGTGTAGCTAAGGCCCGATCCAGGTCCTGAGGGAGGATCTGGGGCAGCAGAGTGATGGGAAGGGATGATCTCTCTTGTTCAGAAGGACACTCCCAAAACCCAAAGGAGCAACGTGTGGGTGAAGTGCTTTCACGCAGATCTTTTCAGTAAGAATCAAGTCTGTTGTCAGCATTTGTGACATCTTCTCTGTTCCCTTCCTTTGGGCAGTTTGCCACTGTAGCACACACAGATGACATTAGGATTTTCAAACTGTCATTTCTGAAGGCATTCTTATCTACTCTGTACTTAATATTTTTTCCAGGACACGGAGATGGCTCTTTCTCCTCTGTTAATTAACTTTTTTTGCCCATGTTTGCCTGCCTTATAAATTCCTGTGACATCAGGGTCTAGGATTAAACAAATTGATACCACACTGCCAGTGCGTGAGCGTGACACTGAGCTGACAGCCTCGGAGCCTGAAGTATTTTGACACACGAATAGAGCAAATACAGACAAAATTCCCGTTCAGGCTCCCTGGGAGCCAGGCTCCTGCCTCGAACAGCTTGTTGGTAGGAAACAGGGGAGTCCCAAAGCCATCACCCCCATCAGTAGTTTTCTGCCCTGAGGATGCCAGTTGTGATATTTCTCAGAAATACCTCTATCTCTTTGCTGCGTCGGGGTTTCACCATAACGCAATTACAGAACGGTGCTAACCTGGGAGGGAGCCAACTCCACGCAGTAGCCAGATTAAGTTGTTTTATATGATTAACAGTGTTTTGATAGTTTATTAAATCCTAGTAGGAGTAAAAAGGTAAGGAATGGAAAGAACAAATCTCATAGATTATCTGCTCTTAGTTTTTCGCTTCTGTTCGTATACTCCTGGTCTGAATCATGAGCTGTGGGAACAAGCATTGAATGTTTTGCTATTGTCTTGTCTTAAACGCGTGCATTGCTTTAACAGAATGGGCGTATTCTCTAGCTATTTTTTCCAGTTTGCTGTTTTTATCACTGATGTGGAACGTAGTGGTTGTTTTCTTTATCTGGAACGAAAACATTAGTTCATCTCAGATAGCACAAGCTATTTGATCAGCCGTCAGATGGTAAGGCATTATAAAAGCTGCTGACACGGGACAAATTCAGACCTGTGGTGTGCAGCTTGAAAAGACTTTATGCCCTTGTTATCAGTCCCTCGAGACACCCAGCTACTCCCTCAGCAGTGGCAAAGAGAAATAGGAGTCAGTTATGCTACGGCCAAATCCCTCTCGCCTTTCTGAGGCCGGGAGGCAGCAACGATGGGCGTGAGGAGGCCAGCGTGGATGAAGCAGGTGAGATGGCGCCTGCCTCTTCCCTGCCATCCTCAGTGTGAGCTGTGACATGGCTCTGTGGTGGCCTTGCGATGGCCGAGGTTAACCTGGGTCTTGCTACGTAGCACGCACTGAGGTCCATGTTCTGCCCCTGATTTCTTGGCCAGCCCATACCCCGGCCCCACCATGCATGTCCTCAACCCATGGTGTCGCTAAGACCGGGAGGATATGGCTCAGTGCATTTTGATCCAAGTGTGACGGTTTGCCGTGCAATGTTTAATATTCAGGCCTGCTATGACTCCCCTGACGTTGCGTGCAAACTGAAGCCAAACAAGACAATACTCTTCATACATAATCAGAAAATAGAAGATACCGTATTTTGCCGACAGCTGACTGCAAATCAAAGAAACAGGCTGCACAGCTCTTAGCTAACACCTGCCTTTGCAATATGGGAAAATTCCTGATTTGCACTCTCCTTAATAGAGCAGTCTGGTAGCCGGTTCAGTTTGATGTTAGCAGCTACTATGAAAGACCAGGTGTAAGCCCAAACACCTTACACAAATATTATGGGACATAGGTGTTTCGAGGTGGCTTGCCAGCTGATGTTTCTCAGTGCATCTCAGATGAAAAGGGCATGGAGAGTTCTTCCCAGGGTGCTCAGCCAGGACCATCTCCTAGTCCAAATGTTTTTTGGGTACCTCCGTTTCCTCTAGGAGTTACCTGTGACAAGACTGGGTTTCAAGGTAGCACCGTGGTACTAGTGCTGGAGGCTGTACTGTCAGTTATTTATCAGCATGCACTAAATCATGTTCTCTTTAAAGATATGTAGTTCAAGAGAGATGGGGACAGGAACACCTGAAACAGGAAAAGCTGGGAGGCATAAGGAAGGGGATTTACTTGCATTGCACTACCTCTTTGCAAGGTATTTTTAACATCTGTACCACCTTCAGGCTCATTTTCATCAGCTGCAGACACTCTGACATCTTTAAAAAAGGGTGGAGGGGAAGCTATGGTCTGAATTACACTGTTTTGTCCTCAGTTCCTGCCTGTGATGCTCATTTGCCTGGATGGGATTTAGGTGTGAAGAGGGAAAGGACAACAGACCGCAGTGCCTGCCAGGGACAGTAGGAGAGGACTGGAGCTGCCAGGTCTCCAATGCTCACTGGCTGTACCCAGCTGGGGGCTGCGTCCCGGCGTCCCTCCTGTGCCTGGCAGGGGTGTCTCAGCAGCGTGGGGCTTCAGCAAGCCTGACTGCCTGAGATGTGTCCACCCAGAAACCCTTGAGGAGGGGGTTTGGGCAGTAGGTGTCCGGGGGGGGGGGGGGGGCTGGACTGAGGCAGCTGGGGGTCAGTTCTGGTCTAGGAGCATGAGATGAGGTTTTGGAGCAGTTTGGAGAGCGAGTGGGAGGAGGATTACAAATATGAGGGAAGAATCATGATGGATTTATCACAGCCTGAAATAAATTAACCTCTGGGAGGAATGATTTTGTAATAATTTGCATTTAGATACTCTGACACATCCAAATAACCCCAAACCTTATGCAAACATTGTAATGAATTCAATCTCCAGCATCCTGTGAGAGGGATAGAAGTAGTGCTATTTACATGGTTAAAGAAGCCAAGGACTCTTCTCTCAGCATTGCATTTTAAACCCGTGGGACTGCCCTTCTCTGGTTTTCGTGGCTGCGGAGTCTCACGGTGGGGTGAAACACAGCAGCAGTGAATAGCAGAGCGCTTTTCTGAGCTCAGTTAGCTGAGATCCTGCCACCCTGGTGCATTACATCACACGCCATGGGCCACGGCGGCTCCCGGCACAGCCCGTGGCAGGCAGACCCACAGCCGAGCCCGCATGGGCCAGGGCGGCAAGGCTGGGAGCACCCGGGGCAAGGAGCAGGGAGCTGAGCCCCGTCTCAGCTCGTGTCGGTGGTGGCTGCGGGCGGGGCAGTTCCCCCTGCGAAGGGCCCTGCCGCAAAGCAGCCCGGCTCCATCCCCGAGGGGAAAGTGGTCAAGTGATTTAATATTCAGCACTCTCAAACACAGTAATGAATTTGATAGCCAAAATGATCTGCTAACCCAGCCAGCTGAGAGGGTATTTGAAGGACGATCCAAGCCTGTAGCCAGGCAGTGTGATATTTTCTTGTCATCAGCCTCCTGCCTATTCCTTTCCACTCCAGGGCAGTTAATCATAAATGAGATGTTTGTTAGGTGCTGTTTTCATGCACACTCTGCTCTGTTTCCGTTTCCAAGAGACCGTGAAGTCGGTGGGTTACATCCCACCCCGACTTCGGCAGCCTTTGCAGGAGAGCTGGCTCTGCCAGGGAGACCTGGATTGAACTGCGGTTTTTTGGCAAGCCAATAGCTTTCTGAAGGAAAGCCAAGCATCCCAAAGTGCATCTTATCTTACAAATGTGTCTTAAATCCGGAGTGCTCGGGGCAGCGCAGGGCTGGTATCAGCTGCGCCATCCGACGCACCCTGCGCTGCTCCGTGCTCTGCTCTGTGCCCCACTGTCAGGCCTGCGAGTCAAGGGCTGGCGAGAGATGGCTGGGTTTCAGTTACGGGCTCACATGCGATAGCGTAATTCTCTCTGGGCCTGACCCAGGGTTGGTCTGAGTCCCTGGGAGCGTATCCGTTACCTTCAAGGAGATTTGGAGCAGCCCTCTGCTTGCTGCTGGTTTGGCTTCTGCCGTGCTCGCTGGCTTTCTGCAAAGCTCTTCCAGAGGCTGGGAGCATGTGCTCCGCAGCAAGCGGTTAGCAACATGTCAGCTCTATACAAGGGGAAATTTCTCTGACGCAGCAGCGGAGAGGAGAACGCACGCTGTATCTTGCAGATTTACTCCTCGTAAAACACCTCTAGCTCTCCAGATATCTGCAGATAATCTTCTGCCAAGTGAACCCGGAGATATTTATAGTGCAGCTTCAGCAATGACATAACAGCAAGTTAGCAAACAAATGAACTTTGAAGTACAAGGAGAGCAAAAATACAGTCTAGAGTATGTTTATTTGGGAGTCAATAAAAAAAGGTTAAATAATAATAGTGAATGTTTCCAGGGTGGGTCAGGTTAAAAAGCAAAGAAAGCAAAGCATTTTCGTAGTCCTGTAAGACTCTTTTGTGTGCACTGAGTTTGAATTACCAGACAAATGATAAAACTTCACTTCCCACTGAGATAAAGTGCTGTGGTGCTGAGCACCATACAAACGCCTGCAGAAAGCTAAGATAAACATTTCTTCAAAAGGGATTGAGACTGCTCTGAATTTGAGCATTAAAAAAAAAAAAATCTATATTGAATTCACAAAGTTGTGTAAAATTAAGCAATTTTAGCTACAGGTGTGAGTTTTCCCTTCCTTTCTGTCTTTTTAATTTTTCCCGTCTCTCTTTCCCGCTCTGTTCCTGGTGCCGGCTGGCGGGAGGTTATTTGAAGCTCAGCTAGCGCAGCGAGGGGTTGGACTGATGCCATCCTGCTGAAACGCGCTCCGCTTTGCCTGGGGTGGGAGTGTGGAGGTTTTTGTCTGGTCATGTCACGTTTTAATTAGTGTGCCTCACACTGCTGCTGCTCCTCATTGTTCGTCAGGCAGCTCGGGCATACAGCACGGGGCTCTTCTTCCCTGTCCATCTTCCTCCTGAGGACAGGCCCTGCTCTTCCCCAGAGGCAATCCCCACGCTTTCCCCCTTTAGTTCCTAAGGCTTGTGTGGGGGGAACCCACTTGACCGGCAGCTTTGATGAACGTGTAGGTGTCTCCTTGCTGAGGCGGCCATGTTTGCTCTCCCTAGTTTCAGGCAGGTCTCCTGACCGAATCCTGCCTGAGGTGCTGGAGACCATTGCACAGCCAGGCCCTGCTTGCTGGCAGCAGGCCAGGAAATGGAGGTTCCCCAGGCGGTTGGTTCCTACTGCTTTATCTTGGTTTACCAAAACAGGGGGTTTATAAAGGGTTGTTTGTGGCTTAGGCAGAACCTGCAAGCCCTGGTGGGTAATGGTGCACGGAGAAGTGGCGGGAGTGCTTGTGCTTTTGGGTGTTATCGAGCGCAAAGTCTCGCAGGACCAGGGCGTCATCTGCAAAATTTATCAGAGACTGAGCCGGTGGTGGTAAAGGCAGTCTTTGGGAACCATTGGGATCCTTTGGGAGCTGTTTACTTGTTTACAGGCCTTTCAGAGAGGCCGGGCACCGCAAAGGCCTCACTTGGTCCTGAGGGCACCAAGGGCAGCCTGAAAGGATGCGTGCTGTGGCAAAACAGCTGCCAGCAAAACTTCCATCCTCATCAGAAATCCCATGGCAGCAGAAATTGGGTGGAAGAGGCTGGACAGGAAGAAAGTTTTTAATTTGCCATGACAGGAAACAAAGCTGTCAAAAAATTATAGCTCCCTTTTTCTGCCTGTCTCTCACATGTCAGCAAGCCTCATGATGACTTTCTCGTACAAAGGCAGCTTTACAGAAATGAGCTCAGGGAATGAATTGCAAGAATCAAGTTTATGAAGGAAAGAAAGGCTTAGGCAAGCACCGTAACTTAAATTGCATTTGGTACGGCAAGCGTTGAGCCACATGATGTTTATATTTGACCCTTAGTTTTTATATTGAAGCAAGGTGCTGCTTTTCCCATAGCTTTGATGACATGACGCTCTGGTGACTGGGTTCTCGTGGGGACTGGGAGGGAGTCCTGGGGGAGATGGGAGCCCATGGGACATGCCACCTTCCCTGATGCTCCTGTCAGCCAGGAGTAAGACGCAAGCCTGATGATGGGAATTACTCTCCTACGAAAGCTGGTGAGCAGCAATTCCCGTCGCACAGGCAGGCAGGCTGCTCCGGGGGTGCAGATGCACGTGATACCCTGTTCCCCCAAGGGCAGGCTCACCCCAGCGCCCTGCAGAGGTTGCTCCAGAGCAGAGACGTGAGGGCCAGCAAAATGCAAACTCATCGTGAATGGCTTCTGCCTAAAATACATCAACCACAGGGCACTCCTGTTAAAATTGCTCTTAGGTTACTAATGACATGGCATTCACAGGGGTAGGACGCATGCCCAGTTTCAAAGACCTTTTTACCCTAAGGCGCCTACTTGCGAAGGGCTCTGCGCTGGAAATAGCTAAGAACTTTAATGGGAAACTCTGGAGGACTCTGCAGTTTCTGGATTTGAAGCTGTCAAGACACAAGATAAAACATGATTTTAAATATATGGTTCAGCTCAGCTATGACGTTAAGACAGCAGTCCTGTAAAACTGCCAGCAAAATCATTGGCAATCCCAATCAAATTATGTTAAGCACGGTAACTTCTTTGTAATTGGTTTATCTCATGCATGCTTGGAACAAGGGGGAGTGTTATTATTTTAAAAAAAAACCCAACCCTGATATTTGATTTCATTCAAATGAATTCTTATTGCTGGGTAAGGAGAAATATAGGGTGTGTTTGCAAGTGGATGTGTCTTTGTTTGTAAGGACTCATAAGAACTTAAGCAATTATTTTTAAAATGTTGCTGACTTTGCCTATGCAAACACTTGCTTCTCCACAATAAAGAGATTGCAGAGGGCAGGAAGAGCTCCCATACTGAAGAATTTTTCAATTTAACTGCTGAGTCCTCTTACCTTCCTGTCCTTCCTTATAGCAAAGGGTATATTCCATCAGTGATTGTCATAGCAACCCTTTTTTGGGTGGTGTTGTCTCTTTGGGAGATAAATTTTTCATTGAAAAAATAGTAAATGGGCAGATTTCAAAATGTGTGGAGGGGAATTAGTCACCCAAATTCCACTGGCATTGGGCACGTCTCTGTCTTTTGAAAACTTCTCCCTAGTTTCACCTCTCTGGTTATGGAAATGCCTTCTCAGGAGACATGTTTTGGGGGGGTGGCTTGGGAGCCAGGGGAGCATGGTGGAGTTGGGTTTTTTTCTTGACAAAGTAGTTTCAAACAGTTGTTCTAATATACGTGTTAAATCTAATGAGGACAATTACTGTGTCATTTAATCAGACTTCTATGTCCCATTTCCTAGAGGGATTCTGGGCAGACTTTGAGTGGGAGACACTTGTATTTCCCTTCTCCTTGCCCCACATCTGAATTTTATCTCCTTCACTTTTCCTTCCCTCGCAGTCAGTAGTGAGAAAATTTGTACCTGCATTCAGACCAACCGCTGAACTAATGCAGGATAACTCAAATTAGGGGGTAAACATGTAAAGCCTGATGCAATCTCAGGTTACTAGGGAGCTGGAATATTTTTATGCTGAGGTTCTCTGGGTTGAAATCCTCCCTTTTCCAGACCTGGGCATTCAACTCCGTTTTCTCTCATTTTAGGGGAGCACCTGCGAATCTGCCCACAAGGCTATACCTGCTGCACCAGCGAGATGGAGGAGAACTTTGCAAACAAAAGCCGAAGTGAATTTGAAGCCATGCTGAAAGAGGCTGGTCGCTCCGTGCAGACAACCCTAACAGCGCAGCACAGAAGCTTTGACAGTAAGTAAAACCTGCTCGGTTCCCCCCTGCTCAGGATCGAGTCACTGCTGAACTTTCCAAGCAGTGTTCGAGCCAGGGATTCGTGTTTGACATGCCTTCCTCTGCATCTTGTTCGAAAGTTTGCATGAAATGTTGACCTTCAATAGGAATTGTACCTTTGGCAGTGTTTTTGCAAGATCAAGTAATTTTGAGAGCTCCATTTCAGTGAAGCCATTGCAGGAGGCTGGCAGGCACTTGTACCAACAAATTGTGTACCTTGGCATCGACACAGCTTTTACAAGCATGGCATAATCGGGTCTACCACAGCAGCATAACATTTGAGGTAGTGATGAAAAACTTGGCACTGTGCCTTGATCTGTAAGTTGAAGAATGTGGTAAAGGTGACTGGATAGCCGTCAGTAGATGGGGAGGGTTTAAGGAGGCATGGATTTTTCTTGTCCTTTCCATATAGATTGCAAATGAAAAGGAAGTTAGTTCATATTAGACATTTGCAAGTTTTACCTTTGTACAAACATCAGAAAGTGTTGTACAGCAGTGAAGGTTTTAGAGACTGTGGCACATAAGATGTGGACAAACATGCTCTCCAAAGTACAGTATCTCTCCTAACGTGCTAAGCAAAGGCTAAGATTGGCTCTTTTACTTTTATTGTTCCCTGAAGAATCCATTTTGCCATGCACAGTAAGGCTCAAGGTCTGAAGGCCACTGGAAATAAGTGGTTTATTGGCAAAATTGAGATGACCTATGATTCAGAAACTGTATCCATTATCAGATTTTGAAGAAGGTCAGACATTTAGAATCACGGTCCTCCTAACTTTATCAACAGTCATCATACGGAGTTATCGTGAAAAGAATAGGAGTTGGGGAAAGAAGCTATAATAGCCAGAAAGGTGGAACTGGAAATTTCAAGCAGTAAATAATAGATCCAAAGAAATAAGCCTGACCTTCAGGGAGCCGATAACTGAGATTAAGTGCTTTTACACTGAATAGAAAGAAAAGGCAGTGCATCTCTGCAAAATGCTTTGTAACTGTGTGGCCAGGGGTGACCACAGAGAAGGCATTCCTTTAAAAGCTCAAAATTAATTGATTTTTCAACTGCCTTAAAAAGTGATAACCAAGACTTTCAAAAGAGCCTTAGAACGCTGATTGCTCAGACTGATGTCTGAATGGGACCTGATGTCGCTGCCACTGAGCGCACTCACTGACCTCTGAAATCCAGTCCTTCGCAGGGGTGAACACCGAACATTCACCAGCCTTGGCACCCTCTCCCTCCACTGACTATCGCAGCATTGGCTGGTATCGAATAAAAGCTGCTCTTTATTTTTGCCACAGACGCTCAAAAGAACATAGTTCTACATCTGTCATAAAGGAGTGCAAAATTTGATGGAAGCTTTGAGGATTATATTGATGAGCAGAAATTGCCTAGTGAAGAACTATTTTAGTATGAGTGTGATGTTTTGGTGGATCAATAATAATAATAACAGCAACAAGAATAATAGTAAACAAAGCCAAGCATATGAAAGGAGGATGCTTGTGCTGAGATGGCAATTATGGCTATAAGGGCTTTTTTTTTTCTTTCTTCTTTTTGTCTTTCTTTTTTTCTGTCTTCTTTCTTCTTTTTTCTGTCTTTTTTCTTTTTTTTCTTTCTTCTTTTTTATTTTTTTATTTCTTCTTTTTTCTTTTTTTCTTTCTTCTTTTTTCTTTTTTTTCTTTCTTCTTTTTTCTTTTTTCTGTTTTTTCTTTTTTCTTTCTTTTTTTTTTTTTTGTTTCCCAGCATTTTACAGAAAAAAAGCTCTATTTTTGTGGTGCATACCTGAGTTTCTTTTAAGCATCAAACAAAGTAAGCGTTCAATAAGCAAAGTATTGCTTTAGCAGACCATAATGCACAGACCATTGCTGTTTTGCAGTAGGAATAACCTCACTTGAGCCCGCAAGGCCAAGAAGATGTCTCCTGCTCCCATTATACCTTTTTAGTTTGCTTAACTGCCCTTGCAATCAATATAGAGTTTATAATTTATGCAAGACATGATTTTAAAAAAGAAAAATTCATCATATTGTGTCTGACTTTCCAGCATGACTTTACCTATAAGCAGTATTAGTATTGTTTCTTTAGCTACTGCATAGATGGTTTAAAATTGAGAGTGTTCGGTGACGGGGTAATGGAATCATTTCAGCTGCTGAAACAATGCCATAGAAACCACATAATTTTCCAGTTAATGTTATTAATCTCACAGTTAACAAGACTTTTTGTAGGTAGTGCTATTTAGAACTGTTCAATAAAAGGGTTTTTTAATGTCAGATTGATGAGTTCTAGTCTTTCTGGCACCGAATGCCTGGTTTTGCTGGATTTCCTTAGCAGAAGCTTGGAGTGCAGGTTTGGGGGTTGCAGAGGTACTGATGCACCGCTTGTCTTCGTATCAGTGATTTTGTTTGCCCTTAGGAGGATATAGTGGGGGAGGCTCCACTGGATGGGGATGTCCAACCCTTTCTTGTAGTATTTGCAGCCTGGAGATCAGATTATTCATATATTCTCTGCTAGCAGGTGTGGCACATTGAACTTTAAGCCTGGAGCTGTCTTTTTTAGATTCATCACAGCAAATCTTGCTTTTGTAATCTCACCACTGATCATGGCAATAGTCTCTACTTGTACATTGCCCTGAAGCTCCAGCTAGAAAATAGCAAGGCTACAGCAATCTGCCTCTGAAGTAATGTTCTCCATGCTAGCGGTCAACATTTTGCTTTGGAGAATAATTCATCCTTGCAGGTTGTTGTCTGTAAAGCCCTAAATTGTCAGAGCACCTCTATTCTGAGCTACAGCTTTGTCCTGTTGCAAGGAATAATCATCTTTTTATATATATATATATATATATATATATATAAAAAATATATAGGCTGTTGTTTCAGTCTCACTGGCTGCTTTTGGGGCAAACGCTTTGTTGCCGAGGGTAGAATGCCCTTTATCTCATACAAAGTATTTTTAGAGAAAATATACATATGAAACACAGATGACATACAATAGGTGTAGCCAGATAGTCAGAAGTGATGTATGTGGAATAGGATCCTATGGTTTGAGCACTCTGCATCGCAGAGGACACATGCCTGCTGGGATGCCCTTCCCCCAGGATCTGGCAGGGCTAAATTTAAAGTTTAACAGCCTACAGTATTGCTTAGCTGCTTACTAGTGCATTTATTGTTTTCCTTTAGTTTACTGTAGTTAGCAGGATTTGGGGGTATCAGGTTCGAGCTACATGTGTCATTGGCTTGCTGTTAACCTTTTAGCTGAAAAGGTAGGATTTTGCTCTACAACCAATTGGTTTTAATTTAAAAAAAAAAGGGGGAAAAAAAAAGCACAGACTATGAGTGATAGGAGCATATGCTTTTGATAAGTCAGCGTTATGGAGGACGTTGAGGTCAGAGTAGTGGTATTTCATTAGCAGGATTATACGCACAAATTCTTTGTTCATTCTGATGTCCCAGGGCTCTTGGTCAGGCAGGGAGGGAGATGTAGTTACCTGGGTGCACAGCCTGTGGCAGGGACCTGCTGGAGGCTGCCAGGCTGGCTTTGGTCAGAGTTTGTTTGCCTGGAAAATTGTACATAGCCCATACTTTGAAAGTAAAACTTGAATAATAGAAATAAAAACAAGATTAGGAGGCTTGGAGGAAGCTGGGACAGTCTCTGTTGAGACTGGTACTAAATACTGTTTTAAAGATGCTACCAACATTATACACGCCTCAGAGATTTTAATTGCAGAATGTGCTTGTTTTGGTATCATCTCAGTGGATGGGAAATTTTTGGTGTCTGTTATTATAAAATAAAATACTTTGAGAAAGAACTTTCCTCAAGCAGATGGTTTCAAGAAACCGCTGAGAGCTGCCTGTTGCCCCCTCTGCTGGCTGCAGAACAGGAGTTAGCCAGTAAAGTGTTTTGGTTCTTGATTTGTGCTGCGAGCAAGTTACAAACATTGGGCAGGTTTGGGGGAGATTCCTTGGGAAAATGAGGGGGGTTTTTTGCATATGGCACAATTCTAAGTCACTGTTGCACAAAGTTATGGGACTTTTGAACTCCCATCCTTCCCAATGAAACTTGTGCCTGCATAATCTGTTACAGAACACAGAGCTGAGCCTGGAAAAACTTCTGGAGCACGTAGGAAAGGCCAGAGGAGTGATTTGTGATGCTTAGTCAGAGCAGTCACGATAGGAGCCGGCGCAGCCCGGGATGACAGCGTGGGCTGGGGCTGCATGGCTGGCAGAGGGGCGGAAGGAGGGAGTGAGAGCAAGCGGTGCTTGGAGTGACAGCGAGGGGCTGCAAGCAGCAAGGAACAAGGCTGTTTTTCTAGTCTTGATGAAAGCTCACTTGTTGAGAGCCTAATCCTTGTCTGTCTCTCTCTTTTCTCCCTTTTTCTCCACTTAAATCACTTTTTAATAATACTGCAATGTTGTGCCAATCTTTTCTTCCCAATCATTTTGGTACACTTAGCAAGCGCTCCCTATGTGACTGCTGACCTTTAGCTGTGAGCCAGGAAATCAGTCCTTTCAGAATTGTTTCATGTTTTCAGGAAATATCAACAAGCCGAACCAAAAATCTTGGCTTTTATTCCATACTGTACAGTCTAAAAACGATTAATAGCTCTCATAAATTCTGGGATTTTTAAGCTGTGACGATCAAATGCAGGTTAAAAATTATGTATTTTATAGGTGGCTGCTCATTGGAAAGTTGATATCATGTAAAAGCTTTCATAATGTCCAGTGTTGGTAGCTGGAAATTGCATATGCTGAAACACAGACCGTGCAGATAATTAATGTTATTTGAGAGTTAGTTTTAGACAGTTACATATTTCGTATGAAGATGAATCATTGTTTTAAATGTTTCAAGGTGGGGAACATCCTAGAAGCTGTTACACACTGATGGTTAAAATTTTAGAGATTTCTAAAGGCCCCTTGTTTAAAATTCAACCAAACGTACCTTTGTCAGAGGAACTGACGTATTTAACCCACAGTACCTAGAGTTTCAGCCCCTAGAAGAACTGTTTGGGGAGAGAGGCATATATAGATATATTTATTTACATATACTGTGGATGCTTAAGGAAGCTGATCAGGAGGCTGTGGAGTAAGCCCAGCAGGCAGAGCTCTGTCCTACCTGCTGACTTTAAACCTGGACTACAAAATCCAGACCTGAATCTGAATTTTGCAGGGATTTTCTCAGTTGCTGATAACATGAACCAAGCCCTGCCAGCCTGAAATTTTAAGGTATCCGAATTTGGTGGCCCACACACCAAAGGATGTGTTCTGAGTGATGTAGGACTACTCTGTGCAGAAAATGATTGACAGAAGACCAAAGCAATGACGATCTGGGCCACAGGGACTCTGTCCCCAAACGCATTGATCCAACACAACTTCCAGCATCCTGCCACCTCTGCTCTGGGCTACGAGTGTTCCATGGGTTTGGTGAGGTGCTGTCTGAAAGATACTGTGTTTATGTAGGAACAGGAAAGACGTTTTCCAGGGGCTGGTTATGCCTTAAAATATGGAAATGCTGCTGTGTTTTGAAATAGCTTCCTTTGTTTCAAAGGTTGTGGAAAGGAGCGCTTCTGGAGTCGGCAGTGTCCCTCTGGCAGTCCCAGCCTACGCTCGGTGAGCTGGCTGCCTCCCGCCGCCCTTGGCATTGGCACCGGCTGCTCCTAGGAGCCAAGCATTTGGGTTTGGACTCTAAATATATTACTTTTCATCCAGAAGCCCCTAATTAGCCGGGGATGCTCTTTTTTGTGGTAACTCCCCATGCTGGTGCTCTGCCCCTGAAATTGTGGTGTGTGGCCTCAGTTGGTGGCCTTGGCCATGTACTCAGCTCTGCAGGAGAGTGCTGACCTCTTGCATTGGCCTCTGTTGGTCTCATAACTGAACATCTAATATCAAGCAGTGCCTGTGCACAGGCATCTTTTCCAAATTGGAAAGTATAAATGGACCTAAAACACTTGGGCCCCCCAAATAAAAAGCTCGTAGAGTCAGGGAAACTGAGGAGGAGGAGGGAATTAAGGGGAGGAAGGTGTTTCAGATAAACAGGAAGCTTAACGGTCTTTTTTTCCTAGTGAGATGACACAGAAACAGAAGGACAAGAAACCTGGGAGTCAATCACTTTTGCTAAATAAGTGTTCGTCACCTGCACTGCATATCACTGACAGGCCGGGGGTACCCTGTTTGGCAAAGCACCATTAATTGTTTTGTGTCCCCTCCTGCATGATGCTTGGGCAGCATCACTCAGAAGAAGCCCAGTTCTCCCCCAGTTTTGCCTCTGGGAGTTGTTATCAAAAGTACTTATAAGAGGGGCTACCAAAGATTGTTCCTTTGGCTCCCCTGGACTTCCTTCCCTTAGGGTTGGTTTTGGGAGGAGATAGAAAGAGAGAGAACATCCTTTAACCTGGAAATAAAAAAAACAGGGTCTCCAGGCAGATCCAGGATGGGGAAACAAATAAGGGGGTTCCCTTGGAGGCCTCCTTAGGAGGAAGGCAGCAACTTGCCTCCTTCCTTGTTTCCCCCAAGGAGCCACCTTAAGAAAACCACAGGACAAGGCAGGATTGATGCAAGTCCGACCGTCACTCCTCCGCAATCACGCTCTGCAGAAAGAAGATACTTTCATGTGTGGTGCTGAGCATCTTGTTTGGTATTTATGGTTTCCTGGAATGGGGTGCGGTGTCTACTGAGGTGCATTCCTGGGCTCGGCAAGATTAATCCTGACAGGTAGCTGCCTCGGGGAAGCAAATGCTTAGGCTCACCTGTAACAGCTCCAGCACCTGGAGTTTTCTCTCCCCTTACAGCCACTTCTCTTCACATTTAATCTGCGAGGCTCCGTTGCGTGCTGCAGGGTATATTGCAATGTACGTGCTGCACTTTGCTTAACAGATGGTATAGGCACAATATTCTCTTTTATAGAAAGAAAAGAGAACAAAACAAGGCAGTGACTGGGATGAGAGCACTACACTGGGGTGCCTCCTGCAAGGGCTTGCACACCCCAAAAAGATGAGCTGCTTCACCCCTGCAGAAGTCAGATTAGGTAGAAAAGGTAGATCAGGCATCTTGGTTTCAGCAGCTGTCACCATGTTTTGTCATGCACTCAAAAAAAGCTGCCTCTGAGTGCTCAGGGAACAGTGAAATGTGCATCTGCTTGGGGACATAAAAGAAAGCACCTGCTCTTCTGAGATAGTGGATGACACAGGCACATTTTGCAAGAAATTAGTGGTGTCCAGATAGTAATTTCAGAAGAAAGTGTCGGCAGAGTTTATTTTAATGTTCAGGAATCAGTGCACAAATCTCTTGAAAACCTCTGATTTCACAGAGTAAGCAGCCAAGCTTTTATTACAAGTGCTGGATGTGGCCTTCAGTGACTGAGGCAGCGTTGCACTCAGATGGCCGGATGGATGTCAGAGCAGTGAAACAGGAGACGAACAGCTGAGGTTTTTCTGCATGGCTCTGCAGAAGAGCCCATGTCTCAAACCAGTTTACGGTCAGCCATCTTCCAGCTGGTTTACTGGTTTCCACATGAAGCAGTTTTCACCCTTCAGCTCTCTGATGCTCAGCGTTTCTCATAAGAGGAAAAAACTAGGATTTCCTGGGCTACTCTTGTTGCAAAGAAATGTGAGTGCTCTGAATCAGCTTTTGAGTTGGTAATTCCTCCCCAGTTTGGCATTTGCCAAGAATCGCGTAGTTTGGTAGCATCAAGGCCTCCAGAGGCAAGGTGCTGTCCCTGCTTACAGATCGGCATATACAAAAGCTTGAAAATACAATACTGAAATATGCAGCGTGTCCTGACATAGGAGATTGTGTTATTTTGAGTACTTCGAGATATCTGTTCTCATTTGAGATGGTAGAAGTACTTTGTCCTCTCTCACCAGAAATGCTCACAGCAAACTGTTGATTCTGCTTTATTGTTACTGGCATTGAAGTAGCACATCCGTAGAGCCACGAAGCATCTTGTTACTTTAAGGCACTGCGGGGCATCCTGCCTGTCTTTAGACTCAACCTGTGGTCTAAGAATGTTGTTTAAAAACAACAACAACAAAAAAAACCAAAAAGCAGGTTTGAGTGAGTGGACTATGGAGGGAAGAGATGAGTGGAAGATCAAACAATAGGTTTGTGCTAGAAGTGGGAACAGAGCTCAAGTCCCTTGGCTTTGGGTAAGGTGCAGAAGTACCAGAAGTCCCTCTAGCCCATAAAATGCCATGATCATCTTCTGGTAGGAGAACAAAATACATCATGTCATCCCATGTCTTACAGGCATGTATCAACCAAGACCTTTTGATGCATTTGTTCTCAGTGTCCCCCACCTAATTGGGAACAGGCACTGGCTCTAAATGCTTCTCGGGTCTTGGTACAAGTGGGGTTTTGTGTAATGCCCCTTCCAAAGTGGAAGTCATGATCAAAACCCTGAAGGAAGTCCGCAAACAACTTACATGAGGGCAAGGATGTAACAGAGTTTTTTGGCATGTGGTAACCTGTGTGATTAGGGGAGTTGGGCCGATTTTTAGAGGGTAGCATGAGTACCAGAGGTACCAATGGGAGCTTGAAGGTGCTCTGTGTCTATAAAAATGAGGCTGAGAATTGATCTATCTACAGGGAGAGTGAAAGATAATCTATTTTTGGGGTAGAAAGAGGCTGAATGCCTTTCCTGATAAGCATTTCACCTTTACATTTGCCATGGCTGCTTAAGGACACTTCACTTCTCCCCCTCCCTTTCCCATTCTCATTTAATTTCCTCCTTTCAGACCAACACAGCTTCTTGAATTTAAAAATACAGTTAACATGGTGTAATATGTGCAGAGCTTTTTCCAGTACCTCACTTCCCTTCCAGGCTGTGTCAGGGTAGTTTGATTCTATATCTAGTATTTTCTGAAATTAGCCAGGTTAGACGGAAAGAAAACCCTCATTTTACCCAGCAGTTCATAGCTACTTCTGAAGAAGCTGGGTAGTATTAAGTCATTCTTGTTAAACCTGCAGATTTGGCCAAGACACCAATGAGCTGGGTTTGTTCCACTGTGAAGAGAAATAGAAATTAGAAAACTCAGCTTTCACAGGACCTGATTCTGCAAAACGTGAGTCCAGCATCAGGTGCTTTGAGTTGGCAGAGCCAGGGGTAGGATACACTACGCATTTTGCTTCAGCTAGAAAGCCTTCTTTAGGAGATGACATCTAAAAATGGTAGTTTTGTCAAGGGCCTATAAAGATTTCTCTTTAGGAATACTCCTCCTAATCCGCTGCTGTCCCAGCAGGGTCAGTCCTTTGCAGAAAGTCGCTCCACATTGCTCAGCGGTGGTTCCTGCTGACCAAGGGGCACCATCAGCACATGCTCACCCGAAGGCCACCGTGAAAGCAGCCCATGTAAGAGCCCAGATAGAAAAACGATGAGAGTGCATTCATTAGTAGAGAAAAGAAATAAGGATTCAGTTTTTCCCTCTGCAGCACCTTTTTATCAATTGCCTAGTTTTATTTTTGCATGTAATGCTGGAACTGTTGTCTCCATTTGTCGTAGCTACATCTCCAAGAGGAATACATACATTTCCACATTGATCGCTACACCTGCTGCTTAAAACAACAGCCATAATCTCTTTTGCTGGCTCAACCTGCAAGAGCTGCCAAATGAGAGTCTGAAACAAAATTAAACAAAATAAGAAAAATTATCATAGAGCGAGCCATGAAAATGGCTTTGATTTTCATTCTTATAAAAAGACTGAGGACTGTGATTTATTTATTTTTTTTTTTTAAAGCAGTATAGTCAAGAGCATGAATTCATTGAAACTCAGTGGCTTGGAGGTGTTGATTAAGGGAGGGGGTCAAATACATAGAAAATGATATATGTGTATGTACATATGCAGACAGGTGTGTGTATTTCAGTTGAAATGGGGCAAGCCTCAATTTCAGGAATTGCTGTATTCTTTATATGTGTCACTAGGGATGAACATTATAGTATATTTACATGTCAGGAGGTAGCAAGTACGTTAATTTGATTTGGGAATGCCACAAATATCTAGTTAAATGTGAATGCTAAATTGTGGTCTCCAGCTGTTCTTAAACAGAAATGAAGCTCCGAATGAAGGAGAAATCAGATACAAAAAGAGGAACAGCCTCACTCTGAATACCGAGGGCTTCGATCTTTTGGTTTTCATTTCCAGTAGTGTTTTGCAAGTGATGCACTGCTTAGCACCCCAGCAGTGACTGTCTCTGCTCCGCAGTTTCCCAAGCGGCATGGCAATGGTAAAAATAAATAAACAAATCCAACACCTCCGACCTCCCTCCCCAAAAGCCTGAGACAGCTGCAAGCTGGGAGTCAGACTGTCGGTTAATCAAGGCTTGGGGAAATAATGTTTGTTACAATTTAAGATTAGTATCGAGCTTGGATTCAGCTTTTAGCACACTGGAGATAATTGAGCGGCTTCCTACAGCCCCAGCAGTATAGTGATTCACTTGTAAAATGCAACCTCTGTTTTAATGCTGCTAAAAATGAATAAATTGGTCCTCAAGGACTAATGAATGCCAATAAAAGTATTGCGCGGCAGCACGTAGTAAACTTGTCGTGGGGGAAACGGCTGGAATTTACTTTCCTGAGAGCAGGATTTCAGCTCTCTTCTGGTGCACCCATCTGTGCCCAAAGCTCTGCTCCTGCTCTTCTGGTCGTAGGAAAGCAAGGGCTTAGATAGAAATATCCAAGAATAATATATAGCCATAATTTTTTTTTGTTTGTGCTTTATTTGTGACATCTGAGGGCAGAAGTAGAGCATCCTGTTTGTCTTGGTTCGCTGTAAATCAAGGACTTTTTTGTATCTTTGCTCTCCAAATTTGGCTCCCAATTAATAATGGTACAGAGGTAGCATTCCTCCTCCTCCGATGCTCACCGCTTTGGCTGGCGTCAAGAGCCCGGGAGCACCAACTGATCCTCCTCCCTCACACTTCTGAGTGAATGAGAAGGCACTACGCAGCTGGCTATACCCATCACAAAAACTGCCAGTGTTTTAAATGTCGGGCGTGCATTTGCTGCAGCTCAGAAAAATCACAGCTATTTCAAACTTGAATTTTGTCCAGCTTGAGGAGCTCTTTGAAAGGAATATAATTGTTCTTGTTTCTTGTTTGGCATCCTCTGCTTTTTGTGTCTGCTGCAGCAGTTTTTAGTCAGGTTGGAGAGAACATGGCTGAGCAGAGCCGGGTAAGCTTCCCTCTCGTCCCCCGCCGTGTGGGGTTCCCAGGAGGTCATGGCAAACCCCAGCCCAGTACCGTGTTTGCCTTCCTGGTAGTGCCCGACCTGTCACCATCAGGTCCCTGACCTAGTACACAGTTCAGCGTCTGTTTGACCATATCTGCTGTATGAAACAGATAAGAAACTTAAATATTTTCATGTTTGCATTGTCCATTAAGGAAATAGCAAGAGGGCAAAAGGCTAAAAGTGAGATTCCTTGTGCAGCCTTAATTTGTGCCTCCCTCTCTGGCACGAATATACTGTTCATACTCACTCGCTAATGATGTGATCCAAGACACTGTTTTTTTCACAGGCCCCTTGTGTCTTGCAGGGCATATGATAGATGATGTCTGCTGAATCATCATCATTTGTTGTGTAGCATGGTGCATTATTTACTGTGCAGCAGCCAAATCCTGCACTGAGTACATAATTATTAATTTCCTCATAGGCTAATTAAAGATTGTATCATAATGCACACGCATCAGGGAGCTGAATTAAGATTTCACCAGCAACTTGAATTTTTTTTCTTTCCCTAAGTCTGGGGATGTTTGGCTTTGCAATTACAAGACAGACTTCACTGCAGTCTTTACAAAAAGAAAAAGAAAAGCAAAGGCAGCTACCTGGTACCATTGTAAAGCACCGACTCCTTTGCTTAATCTCAGCCTTAGAAGCAGTTAACATGTTTGGCTGATTGCCTTCCCCAAAATTCATCTTCAGCAGGTCCCCAACAGGGAAGATTTGTGTAAGATGTGTAAGGTAAGTTTGCTGTCAGGTGGATAATTACAGGAGCATAGCAGTCCAGGAGCTTTTCAGTCTGTTCATCAGAAATTTGCATCAAGTGTGATTAGTTAAGTGAAATCTTTAAAGGCCTCTTTATTTGATTATCCCTTTTTTGTTGTTGTCTAAAAGAGAGAAAATGACATATTTAGACAGGAAAAAGCTTTAGAGAGGGGTGATCTTTTTATTATATGTTTCTTCAGTGCTTGGCACGGTGTAGTTGAGAGCTTCCAGCGCTATAATAACAGGTATAATAAATATGCATTGCCAGTGAAATTGTATTTTTGTACTTCAGACATCACAGGTGAACTGATACAGACTCAAACTGTTACCTAAGGAAAAGAAAAAAACAGCTTTTCTTTGTTGTTGCCTTTAAACTGTGATAAGTGTTTCTGTTGGAGAACGAACAAGTGCTTTTTTGCATTTTTAAAGTTAATGCACAGAAAGTCTTCAGTTGATTAGCAGAGGTCCTGCGTAGGATGGTTGTTTCATTACCAAGAGTTTAAGTGAGCTATAAATATATTTTATGTCCTTGTACAAGTTCAGAGTACCATGAAATATAATTAAAAGATTCTGGGCACTGCACATATAGGAGCAACATAGGAAATAAACGTTTGACCTTTCTTACCTTTGGTCACCAGTAAGCAATTGCTCTCTATGCTTCCTGCCTAGATTACTTACTGTTTTGGCTTAAATACAAGAGGAAAATGCCTACTGAGAATGCTGAATGAACATTCACAATTCATTCGGTCTGGATTTTTCTCTTCTCTAGAAGGTGCAGTGGAAAATGCCAAGCTATTAAGAAACTAACAATTACCTTTAATTATGCAGGCCAGCTTTGGCTATGAACAAGAAAGAGTTGGAGTCTATTGTTTTTTCCTCTTATTTCTGAAAACAAAACAAGAAATGCTAATCGAGACATTTTATACAGCTGAAGTACTGTGTGTCTGAAGCAGTTCTATTTTATTCCTAGCCAAGGAAAACACCATGCATGTATCATACTGGAGTAGGATCTGCCTGCAGATTAACATCCCTGAAGATTTACTGGGAAGCTGACTCACTGAAGAGCCTTTTCTGTAAAACTGAGCCAAGTTTTGACACTAAATAAGTTGATGTAACTGGGTTAGGACATGGCCCAGTGATTTTCAGGTTTGCACTGGGGAATAAAGCCGTGACAGACTATATCATTCTGAAAGAAACCCAGAAAATTAAATACACAGTAACAAATACAAATTTTATCTCTTGGGGCCAAAGCAAATAGAACAAGCCCTTGTCTTCTCTGTGTAAAACAAGGCAAGAAACCATTGGTCAGCGAAGCTAACGGAAATGAGTTTACAAGATCCAATTATCTGTTATTTAAATCTGTAGTTACTGAGCTCAGAGAGCGAGCCCATAGGGCTCACAGCCCTCTCCTTACCATAGCTGCATGCTCAGTTTTCTCTAAGCTCTTTGGGGCCGTTCTCTTGGCTCGTTCTGAGAGCTAGTGGGGCTGCCTCGGAGCTGGAAGCTCTTTGCCGGTGATGCCGAGATCAGTAATGCTCCTGGAGGAGCTGCAAGTGTCCGTGGCGGCAGTTTGGGACACTTTTGCTGGAGGTGTTCAAGGCAGAGGGTCGATAGGCACCTGCCTCGTGCATCCCCAAAGGGAAGGGAGGAGGTAGCCAGCGTGAAATGTGAAATACTTCCTTCGCCTGGCAAACAGCTGCCTCAGGGGTGTGCCTGGGTGAACTAAGGGTGGAATGTGAATCACCTCAAGAAATCATCTTCTCAAACCCAACTGCTGAGTGAACAGTAATAGCAGAAATACAGCTGTAGGAATAAATGTCTCCATGAGACCGGGGGTAAGCATTGTGGCAAGGCTTACTAAAGAAGGGATACATGTGAGGCTGCGAAGTGACTGCAGTGCCAGATCCTGGTAGCCACTGCTCTTGTGTCAGCGTGGGAGCTGGTGGGGTGCAGGGATGGGGAGGAAGCGCATGCCTCATCCTGCACTGAGTGGTGCAGCCAGGCATCCCTCTTGGGGGATCTTTGACTTCTCCCTGCAACAGGCAGAAATTAGCACCACCAAAAAAAGGCTATTGAAACAAACTGACCTGTCCTCACAGCAACTCTTTCCCCAGGATCTCTGCTCTTCATTCCTAAACAAGTAGACACACTCCTAGTCCCGTGACCCTTCTTATGGAGTGTAAAGCCTCCCTTCCGTTTAAATAAACATGATACATGGCAAGGATCTTCTATGGAGTCTGTTGAAATTGCTAGAGGGGAGCTTCCACGGCCATTGAAGTGGACATTGTGTGGATGAGGTGAAAAACCACCTCGAGACTTAGGTGTGAAGAAGCTGGAGAGGCTGAATTTTAACAGGCTGCCCCTCCTGGGCATCAGGGATGAGAATTTTGCTGCTTTGCACGTTCCACATTTGCAGATCAGAAGGATTCTCTGTGGAAGGTGACTCTGCTTTGAAGATGGGGGATAGCGTAACACCAGGAAAATATATAAATAACCTGTAACCAGGAACACTTGCACACCCTCCATTCAGGCTCTTCAGAGGCATGTTCCTGAGCACACAGAAGGGAGACGCTGGCAGACAGCTGTCAGGAGGAAATAGCTGGATCAGCAGCGGTCGTGTTTGAACATCTAGGGGATAGTTTGGGGTATATCAGCAAAGAGAGAAAAGGGATATTTCTTGTAAACATAAAACAAGTTAAAGGGATTAGGAGTGATATACAGAAGTCTGTCAGCAGGCACAGTTTAGGTTTGGTCTTTTTCCATTAAAAAAAAAAGTATGATGATTAATTTTCATTAAAAGAACTAAAAAGATTGGAATTTGTGCTGTCATAAAACTTGCAGGTCTCTATTGTGCAATATATTTTAAAAGGACAGGCATTTGAGATAGCGGGCGATATCTGTGCAAACCACAAACCACAATATGGATAAAATGCTTCCCTGCCAGACCCAAGTGATGGGTCACAGCGTGTTGACTGAGCACTTTCATCACGGTAATTGGACTGTTTGATATTTGTTGTGTTCTGCGCCAGAAGCTTCCCAAGCAACCCAGGAAGCCAGCAGCCACCAATGGCACGTTTAAATCTTCTCAGGGCTCTCCTGCAGTCATAGCGTTACAGTAAATCTTGCTAATTATTTCACTAGAGTTTTGTCCTCTTTGTACGTAAACCCAGACATTTATCTGTAGAGATATGTTGCAGATTTAGGGTATTTTGTAGCGGTGTTAAACTGGAAATGGAGTACATTTTCTCCATGCTTCCAGAGATTCACAATGAACTGAAAGAATTTGGAACCTGAAATCAGATACTGGAAGTTCTTTTTCTTCTGATAATAGAAATTCACTCTGTCAAGCTAAGCTGATAAAATACTTCCATTTCAGATTGCAGCAAACAGGCAATTTGGGCAAGGAAGCAGTCATACTTTGAACTCCTATTAGGAATAAAATTATTTTTCAGTGCTGTCAAATTAGCAAAACTAATACCCCAGGAGCAATTTGTAATTTCCTATTTACAAGAATTGCTGATCTGATGAATGAGACCTGTGTTCACGCTCTGAGGGACTACCATTGTGACCATGCTGGCACGTTAACGTCTTAGACAAAGTTAACAGTTGCAAGTCCAAAACCTGATATAATCCTTTATAGAGGGAGTTCTCATCTTCATCCTTCAAGGAGTTCTCATCTTCATCCCTCCTACCCCCAACACATGTGCTAACATGGTGGTTGTGTTTGTAAGGCTAATAAAAACGCCCTGTTTTTAACATCCTAGAGTATCTCAAGTTAATATAAAAATCCACCTAACAGGCTCAACTTTTCACATATGGGCTAAATAATAAAATATTAATTTGAGTCTGGAAATAGATTTATTTTTTTCTCAGCTTCCACTTTAGGGAATTTAAGTGGTCAATTTCCAGACAAAATTCTGTGGCTTTAAAGTAACAAGCTTCAAAGACTGTCTGTTTTTAAGATGTTGAAAGATGTTGAAAATATTCAGGTAGTTAGCTTTGGATGATTTAATACTTGGCTTAATTTAAATCCTGGAAAGACTGAACTAACACATATCTTAAGAAGTAATTGCTTTGAGGAATTGGAAAATACCGTCTCTTCTCTTTTCAAAGACATGTGCCTATGACAATTAGGATGGAACAGTATTTTGGGGTTACTCTGGGCTCCTTAGTGACCATGGAGGAAAAAATCACATCTTCCTGTGGTTGCAGTAAGAAAAAAACATTCCGCCCGTGCTGTCCCGATGAATATTGTCCACTGTAGATCGTAGTGCTGTTGTGTCAGGAGGCCGGGGTGCTTGTGGAAACCCACCCAAGGCAAGACATTCAGTGCAGCTGCTTGTTTTGACCACCCGAAGGTGCCTGTATGAAGCCCAGGCATGAGACAGTGAGTTTTTGTTTCTTTATGAAAATTGTGTACTGTTGCCTTGTGTCAGACTGGTTTACTTTTGGGAAGTTTGACGTCCAAAATAGGTATCCGTGTTTGTAAGCAGAGTATGTTTAGACAAATTCCCGAGGGTGCAGGACAGGAGCTACGCTGCTCCTGTTGTGCTGTGTGGGTAGGTGGCTTGTGTGTTTTGTACGTCTCCTGCTCGGAATTGGGCAGGGAGCTGGTGGAGAGCCCCAGGAAAGATGGAAATTTCCTTTATAAGGGGGGCGTGTGTACAGACACTGCACAGCCACCCAGCCCTCACCTGAGCACACTCTGCTTTGCAGAAGCAAAATGCTCGCCAGCGCTTCTGCAGAATAAAGCCATGTGCAAAGGGCAATAAAAGTCTATTTCCTACTCTGTAGAGAAAGAAGTCAGGAGTCTTGAGCTAAATAAGAGATTTGGTAGTTATTTGCAGATTTTCATGCAAAGCAATTTGAGAGAAAACTGAGCAGCAGTAAAGCAGAGTATACCAAAGTGGTTGTAGCCAGTGTATGCCAACAGTTGAAAGCTTTTGACAAAGATATGGGTCGACAGAAGAGAATAAGGACGTGATTTTTACCTTATCTAACATTTTCATCCTTTAGCAACATAAGATGAAATCAAAAATGAAAATCTGATCCAGAAATGAGCCTCCCCCCCCTCCCAGACTAGGAAGTGAGACTCTGAAGAGTGGTTCCCTGCTTCATTTAAGATGTCCTTTGTGATTTTAGGGACATAGTGGAGGCTCTGAGCCAGAAAAGCCATGGGGCAGCTAATCCCATTTATCTCGGTGGCAGGCCCCTAAATATCTCTGATGTTCTGAGCCTCAGACTGTAATAGGACTTTCCCAGCTCCCACAGGTATTATGAAGATACATAGACTAAAAAGACGCACATATCCTTTAGTAACAACGGTCATGTAAGTACCTTAAATGCACTTTATTATGCATGGAAGGAGTAGGATAGAGGAAGGATAACATTATGTGTTAAAAACAGTTTAGCTCTATTAAAGAGGAGCACTTGAGAAATAAGCAATAGCCAGGAAAAAGCCATGTTAAGAAGCTTTTTTGTAGACATGGCTTTGCCTCATTTTTCTCTTCTCTCATTTCTCTTTATTCCAAAATGAAAATGAATGACTATTTCTTTTCAGATAGCCCTGAACCCAGAAATTAGACTAAAAACTTGCCTGCACATAATGAGGGAGAAGCTAAAGTACATCATCATAACTCCGAGAGGTAATTTCCAGAGCTAGATGGTCCCGCGTTTGTAAATGTTCATCCTTCAAAGCCGTTCACTTACTGCGCTTGCCATGATTGTCTGCGTTACTGGAACTTTACAGCACAGAAATATTGGTTCTTCTCTGACTAATTTCAGATCAGCATAGCAGAGCTAACGTGCTTGCTGGTGTCATTGCTCAGTTCTCTGCAGTCCCACCAAAATCAAAGGGTGTTTGAAGGAAGGCTCAAGACAGGCACAGTAATCGCAATTAAAAGACATTTCCTAGGCTTTGAAGTGCTTGCAATGATGGTATTTGTAAATGGATTGCACTCAACATAAGCATGCTAGGAAGATGAAACTCCAAATCACTAGGAAATAAAGCTTTCTATATTCTTAATATTTTAAGGATATTTTGGGTTAAAAGGCTGACAAACTTACGCATTAGGAAGGAAACCGTATAGAGTCAGGCCTCTTTACGCAGCGGTGCTTCATGGGGCACTTTGCTGTCTCACTTCCATGTACCCTGAGAAATAATAAAATAAAGAAAACATGGAATTTAGCATTAATTCTGGAAACAAAACCAAGGGGATTTTAATATTTTCATTTACATTCACTTTCAGTAGCTGTTCAGCCTGCTGTAAATTACATACAGTGCTATCACGCTATAGCCTTATAAAATGGCGTTGTATGCAAAGCTTTGCAAAGCATCCACAGCACAGGCTATATAGACTGTTTTTTAATAGATGCAGAAATCAAGCCACAGTGAACGTGTCAAAAAATAGCCCTTGAAATATTTCCTCTTCCAGCTTGGAAAGTAATAACATTTCTACTGCTGCTAAGCCCAAGCCTGGCAAATATTTTTCTGTCATTAAAATAAGCATTTCCCAATGCTATTTCCTTCCTGTCACACTGAGTATTGGGCTATAATTCTCCCCACTGCTGCTTTTCTTTGTGAGCGAGCGGAGTCTAGACGGGCCGTGGTTTTGGAGGTGCACTCTTAGCTCTTGTGTTCTGGAAGCGTATAGGTTTGCTGTAGACATTTTGGTGGTGGTATCCCTTTTGCTGCTCATTTGAGGTTCTGTATATCTTTGCTTTTGCAAATAGCCTCTTGGAGACAGTGGGAGTTGTGTGCTTAAGGCAAACAAGCTCTGACCTTAAAATAACGTAATAGTAAATATATGGATTCAAATTGATGGCTCAGTGGACAGAAGTTCTAAGAAGTACCTACAACAATTAGCTGCTCACGGATTAGAAACATCATGCCCTGCATCCCTCATTGTAATGCCATTTATTTTTTCACATATTTCAGGAGAGGTACCATTTCGTTTACATTAGCATGAATGGTGAGTGCTAATCTGAGATGACAGAGCAATTTAAAACTGGCAGTAAGTTGCTGAGGTAGTATCTAAAATGTGAAATGTCTCATTCATTAGGAGAGGTGAAGATGATGAGCTTAGCTGCACCCTCTCTCAAACTGCTTTTATGTCAAGGCAGGTCTGCTGATTTTTGTAGAACCCATATTCTCTTTGTACTAGCTTCAGTTCAGATTAGAGTCAAGGTCCAAATATCACCTTCTTCACAGTAGCTCAGCAAAGTGGGTATAGAAGCTGAGTGCTGTATATATGTCAGCAAAAATCAAGCAAAAACTATTAACAAGGACTTCAGCCTCACTTTTCCTAGTGACAGGTAAGATAATTTAGGGTGATCCAAGAAAAATTAGGTCTCTTAAGCAAGGCGGTCTGCTTCCTATCTTCAGAGAAAGGGAATGACAGCTGTCCTTCTCCTTGAAAACACAAGTGACACTGTGGCACAGCTGGCATAATTTGGATTTTTAGGAGGATGCACAACTTTTTTTCATTACAGGCTCCACTAAATGATCTTGGCCGGAAATATATGACCAGATGGCATTAGAGCTGCTTTCCCTATAAGATTACAAAGTATCACTGTTCACAATCTCAGCAGCTGAGAGATTATAAATTACTGCCACAACCAGTCATTGCTTTTTCAAGCTCATTTTCTTGATGCATGGGGAGTCTTTAAGATTCTCATGATAATATCTTCAACTTAAATATGTCAGGTTTTATTAGTTGCCTGTTTTAGCTTGCAAAACTCACCTCTTCTTTGTTGTGAAATTAGTGTAATGTTGCAGCCTCACCCTTTACTCTTTCTTATGCTTATTTTGTGTCATCTGTGGGCTTTCTCCACATCTTCACGTTCTTTATTGACTGCAGCATCTGCTTCCAACCGGTTTATTGACTTAAGTGAGTATGTTAAGGCTTTTGCTAACCATGAAACATGCTGAGACGTTCTTGTGCGACAGATACCCCAACAGAGAGGTAGCAGTGCTTTCCTTGCTCTTTGCAGGTGCATAAACAATGAAGGCACATGATTTATTCCAATCTTTGGCCATCTTGGGTGCAAGGGTGTCCCGCCAAAGTAATAGCAACCTGTTCTGGAGCAAGGAGGTGTGCGAGTAGAGCTGGGGATGTGCCTGAGCAGACAGCGGTGAAAGGAAGACATGCTCATTAATCCTGGGCAGTTTCTGGGCAAGAGGGGACAGCAGTGGGGAATGAACCTTGCTGGATGGTATTTTTCAGATCATCTTGGAGTATCAGCCTTTTTTTTTAGTAGGCAGTTGTATCAAATTAGCCCGATCTATCCATGTGACCCTGCTTTGTAAGACCATGGAAGGCAAGGATGAAAAAACTTTACTGTAGGTTCCTGGCTATGTCCATGTTTTGAAAGTCAGCTCCAGAAGTGTTACGTGATCCCAGAGAATCAGATAAAGAAGCTCATGGGGTGAGTGAAAGGGGATTTATGGGTGTAACCGTACTTTGGAGGGATGCCCTCCATCCCTCTGCACTTCCAGTGGCATACCAAATGACACTGAGATTTTCTGTGGTGGGTGACGCAATTAGTTTGTCTTACAGGTTTAATTGCAGCAGTATTTTGCAAATGCAATGTTTGAAAATATCTGTCTCTGCTGGAATCCTTTGAAATGGAAATGAAAAATACTGCATTTGCTGGCCCACTAACCCTAGTTAAGTACAGAGCACACTAAGTCTTAAGCAAATGGTTTTAGAGGACCAGAAATAGGTTTCTCATTAAGCATTCCAAAGAATGTTTTGCAGATATGTATTAAAAGACATCCTCTATCTATATACACGTTTATTTATTGCCTGTAATTTTCTCTGCACCGTAACTCTGCTTGCACAGTGCAGCTGTGCATAAATCTCATTTTTAGGAGCCCTGCTCATGTTATGTTTCTTGACTTTCTATAATAACAAGAAATGGGATGCTTTGAGATAATCCAAACAACAGAATGTGCAATGTAATGCCATCTCGAAGAGTTACAAAGGGATCATTAATGCCAGTGGACTTAATGACTGAAGCCTGATCGTCGTCGTGATGTGAAGGTGACCTGAATTTGGAAATCAGCTGCAGTTGTGCTGGCCAAAATGCCCATTTGAACTCCAGAGCAAGGTACAAACATCTTAATATGAATGAGTATCAGCTTGGCCAGCATTCAAGAGACAGTACTGTCCTGTCCAGTGCGTGGCTGTCTGACCAGGGCTTCCCAGTGCATCTCAGGTTGAAGGTGGAGTAGAGTGGCTGGGGGAACAGTGTACCAAAAGAGGGAGGAGGTGAGTGAGAACAGACTACAGAGCTGAGCTAGACCAGAGCCAGGATGGGCAGAGATGATGTAGATGGGGGTGTAAGGGCCTGTTCAGAGATGGGTCCAGGAAATGGGCAAGAGAGGCCCCTGAGTCAGAGCCACTGCTGCGTAAGTAGGTGCTGCAGGTTTTATCGCTGTGGTGGTGGTGGTGGTATTATTATTATTATTATTATTATTATTATTATTATTATTATTATTATTATTATTATTGCTACGGGTGTGACTGTGCATTAGGGGAATGCTAGACTCTGAAGTGGGTCTGGCCCGTGTCTTTACCTGTGCTAGCCCTACGTATGACCTAAGGCAGATCCTAAGCAGAGAGAAGAAAAGCAACCCTTAATTTTGCAAACAGTGATTAATTCTAGCTGTGTTTGAACTGATTATGGAGGGAAAAAGAAAGCAAAGCTAGGATTAGAGGCTTAGCAATCATGAGTGCATTCTTGGGCAGCTACTGCTCTCTTACAACTCCATAGCACTTGGGTGTCGCTGCGCTGGTATTGTGCCATTGTCCCAAGTAACCTGCAGAAGTCCCAGTGGCTGCACCGAAAGAAAAAGCATCTTGGTGGTTCCTGGCTTCCTGATGCTCTCACATCACAGCCTGCTGGAGACTGACTTGTTTATTTCCTAATAAGCTTCTGTATCATATTTTATTATCCTCACCATGTTAGGCTGCTTTCTGCCTGCTGTTGAATGTGAAGGATTGCAATTTTGTGCACAGGTGAAATGGCTAGAAAATTTCCTTGACAAGATAATACTCATTGGCTGTACCTGTAGCTCACTGGCCTGCTATATCTTTGCATTAATATTTATTACTTTGCATTTGGAGTTGATCTCTACAGTAGTAGCCTGGAAAAGTTGTTGCCTCTGTGTCCTGGACTCTCAGTGCCTTTTTCTACTCCACTAATGAACTACAGGTGGTCTCTCACCAGGAGAGGCACGGTCTGTCTTTCAGAGCATACTGTGGAGCAGCTCTCGGAGCAGCTCGTGTTAATGAAGTGCTGCGCTCCCTGGCCAGGGCCATGCGGCTACTGCGTCAGAGAGCACAGGAGCTCCTTTTTAGGGAAGCCTTTCTGTTTGGGGCAGCCTAAGAACACGGGCACAAATTGTTGTCCAAGCCAAGATTTGTTAGTGTGTAGAGGTTCCCAGGCTTTGTTTACCCCCTACCCTCATTTTATGGTAATTAATAATTGTTACATTTAGTCTTTGTTCTTTGCAAGTAGCTCTTTATCGAAAAAAATATTAACAAAAACTTACTAAAAGAAGTTTGCTTTGACAGGTACTTGCCAATTAATAGTCTGTGTATATGTACTTTTACTTTTTGAAGAATATTAGCACTCAGTGTTTCATGAGCTGTATAGGAGCTCTCTGAAGTTGGCCTGAACATTTTAAAACATTACTTAAATAGGATCAAGAATTTTGAAAATAAGATTTGTTGTAAGCTTTGTATTGTTGCCTCTCATACCCTTGCATGTCTGTTTTTCAAGGAGCATTTTATAATCTGCAGTAAGCCCTGAAGGGTGCTTAGTTGTTATGGTTTGACTTAATATGATCTAAAAATGGCTAGTAATAAATCCAATCATTTCCATGTAAAGGAAATGTAGGATTGGTCTGGTGGAACTACTATACCTGACTCAGGGGAAGAGCCAATAAATTCAATATATTTGTGCAACTCCAAAATATCCACCTTAATGTGGTGCAAGGGGGGAAATTAAAAAGCATAAGCCTATATTTTGATGTATAGTACACCAATAGTGGGAAACATCTTAGCTTGTACCCCTGAGAAGGGGGAAGGCAGAGAGAAGTGGGATTTGGTGTGATTAATACCATACCAGGGACGGGGAAAGTTAAAAGGAAAACAGAGCTGTCTCCCGAAGGCTGTTGATCTCTGCTCTGGGCTCCTGGCCAGTCTAACTGTCCGCTGAAATGACTGTAATTTCCTGAATTATACAGAGCCAAACTTCCATTTTGAAAAGGACAAATTAGGCCATAGGAGAATCACTTGTCGTTACAGCTCATGACAAAGTGCTCCCAACTTAGAGGTTGGCCTCACCTTTCCTTGATTTTATAGAGCTCTTATTGGCAAGTACTAGTCTTGTTATGGTTTAATCAATATTAATCTCAGTTGGAAGGATACTTCTGGTTGCTAATTGAGATCAGGTTCAATTCCATCTCGTCATATTTGCTGTATAATTATTAGATGCTTTACATCATGTCAAAAGAGACTTGGCTAATAGCATCAGTATAACATTCCCGTATGCCGGCACGATGTACGGCACAGAAAAAGCCTTTGCGAACTTGTTGCTGTCTTTGCGGGCTATAATTCTCTGAAGTTCTCCAAACGATGGAAAGGTTCACAAAACCTAGCAGCAGCTATCCTGTTTCTATTCAGCACATGTTGATGCTCTCTCATTTATAGTTTAGTTCATCTAAATACTTGAACATGATAATATGGCTGCATATTTCTGATATGTGATAAATATATTATACTCTTTTCTGCTTGTTTCCCTTGAAATGGGGAACAATTTACTGTGGGAGAAAAGATAATTGATCAATACCACTTCTAAAATACCTGTGCTGGAAAGATGTATGTATGAGAAATAACATCCATTTGAAAAAAGAAAAGTCCCAGTGGGTACCGCACTGACCAGCTGTGTGCACACCACGTGCAGCAGAGATCGTCCACATTATTATCCAGTTTCATCTGACCATCTGCATATCACTGGCAATTTTATTTTGCATAGGTGCTATTAAAGAATTTTCTTGTATCTCAGGGATGTCTGTTCCCCGGGCTGCACACGCGCTGCCACTGCGGGCGGCTGCACACCCAGCTGTCGGCTGCTGCCCCGCCGCGGGATTTTCTCCCCTCTCCCATCCCCTGCACTGCATTTCTCCGGGGCGCTGCCTGATCCACAGCAGCTTTACACGGATGGTTTGGACGCCTGCGCTAGCTGTGCAGATTCGGGAGCGGGCAGCGAAGCAGCTCTGTGGTGGGGTACCCACCGGGCAACCACAAAAAACCTGGTCTGGAAAGGCTGTCCCCAGGAAAGCTGCTCTCCACGTAGCTTCGTGTCTTTGTGCCGTGGTTTGCTTGAAAATACAAAACTAGTCCTATTAAACTCCTGTTCCTGGCACTGGTCTCTTTGATGTCAGTGGGACCACTTCAGCCCCAGGAAGTTGGGACCAGGTCTGGGAATGGGGCATGGGATGGGAGGAGCACGTGGGGTTTGTGTCTGCATTGAGTTTGATGCCCTTGACTGATGTGTGTGATGTTCTTATAGGAAAGGGAGTCAAGTCTGTGGCACAGGACTGTCAAAGTTGGGAAAAATGTAGGTATTCCTCTTTGGAAGTAATGTTCTTGCTCAGTGTCCCACAGTGAGAGCGAGTGGCTTTTTACAGGTTAAAAGAAATGGAGACAAACATCAATGCACTGAACGATTTCAGTGGGAATTGGGAGGTTTTGACAAGAGTAAGATTTATTTTTCCCCCTCTTTGGCACTTCTGCCTAACTGTGGTTCTGCCAAGCGCCGAGTCTGGCCTCTGACTGACAGCTTGGCTCTAGCCAAAATGACTGAGATTAACCCAAAAAAGGCAGCGATTTGTGTCATCTGTGCAAAGCTGGGTACAGCATCGGGCCTGCGGGAGCCTCTGGACGTGGTGGGTGAGTGCCAGGGCTGGGCAGCAGCCAGGGGCAGCTTTTGGGTGGGATGGATTTGATGTTCAAAGGGCAGCCTGCAGGTCCTGGGGAGCCTCGCTGCGGAGCAATCTGGCCACAGTTTTGGGGATATGCGCATGTATTTTTAGAGCTCTATATTGCAACATGTGCAAATTTATTAGAGCTTGTTAATTAAAATTACTGTGGTGAGTGCTTGTTACTATATCTGACTAAAAAGCTTCCACAGACAGTTAGAAGAAAAACCACCAAAACCCACGTTAGAATAAATGCAGGTTAGTGACTAAAATGGGGTATCTAAAAATAACTGCAGTGCAAATAAGTTTAGGTATTTATGTGGTGGAATTGCTGCTTTTTTTCTGCCTTTCATTTTATGGGTTTCCTTAAAGATTTTCTGGTTTCTTTTTTGTCATATATATTTTTTTTTATTCATATGTCCAGAATCCATTTTTATTTCCATGATATTGATCCAGATGTACAGCAGACAGCATTGATTTCTGCTCGTGTGTAATACATACACATTAGCAATGTCATCCACCTCAGGGGATAGTGAGAACCAGGCTGACTGTGGTCTGCAGAAGGATAGAAGTGATTTTGTAGGATGAAATCTAGGTGTAGGAAGGGATACAGAGTATAGCCTGGGATTTAGCTCACCAGTACGGAATTGTAAGTGGGAATGTCACAACCAATTTCTAAATAGATCCACGTGAAAAACAAAAGAGGGAGGAAAATTTAAACTTAGAAGAATAAGGATGAGAATGCAATTGAATAAGATTATCACGACAAAGAAAGGGCATTTCAGAAGCAGGTTGGGAAACTAAAGAAGGTATAAAGAGGCCAAAGAATCCTCCCAGCCCGCAAATGTTTCTGTGTTCTTAGCTCTTTTCTGCAGCAGGGCATGTGGGTTTTTTAAGATGTGGTCCAGACCCCATCGCTCAGGCATTACCCATGACCAGACTAAGAGGCAAGGAAGAGCTGGGGGTTTTTTGTGCTTGAACCTGCAAAATCCTGCCCCCTCTGGCATGTCCAGGCTGGGCTCACCCTTCCTGTGATGGGATTTCAGTTGTAGCTCTTAGGGGGACTCAGGTGGTTTTTACTCTCACAATTAATAAGTATGGGCTAGTCCTCTCTACCTTCTAGTCACTGGCTATTGTCACGGCTTTTTTCCTGTGTTTGTGGACAATTCCCTGTATTAAGTTGGTTTAACAGGCTCCACGGAAGTTAGCATCTTCCTTTAATTCCTTGCAAGTCAAAGCCCCTGTCAGCCTGGGCACTGGCATCAGGCTGGCAGAGCTGTGTCTGCTGGTTTACATTCTTAAGAATTTGTACAGCATTCACCGTTTTCTTCTTCTGAAATTTGTCCAGTGTTTTACGGGCTACTAAAAGTAACTATGAAAGTTACAGCAGTTTTAGCACTCACAGATACTGTGTAGCTGAAGGTTTGGGTTTTTTAAATGTGCTATTTCAGCTGTTACTGTTTTACCGTTACTGCTGGAGTGAGAAATATTTGGTCATCATCCTGTGATAGCACTGCATTCATCTGAATTTTTTCTAAATAGTGAGCAAATATAATTGCTCTCTCCTTTGCGTTATCCTTGGCAATTCTGCTAATTCTGCATAGAAATAACTCTGTGTAATTGTGAAGGTTATTTTCAGGATCCTTAAGTTTTTTCTTAAAATCCTTCTCCTTGTCCTTTTTCCTTCTGGCTATAGATTCTCCTCCTCACTTTATGCTGGCACATGGGCCTCTCTAGGCTATTAAGAGCCCAAAAAGTGCTCTTCAGAGGGTCTGTAGAAAGACCACTGTGGGACACCTGTTTTACTCAGGTCATGCTCTCCTTCTAGAGGAAGTCCATGGTAATTATTATTTTTAATGAGCAGCCACACAGAAGACACAGGTAAGGAAATCTCTCACTACCAACTTCAAGGAGGACTGGAGAAGATGGCTTTCTAAGGTCTCTCCTACCCTGAGGTAGTG